>NC_090448.1:777310665-777614375 GCF_031143425.1 Pleurodeles waltl | reverse complement strand
GATCCCTAACACGCAACACCTTTAACCTGCTGTCATTTACCTGGACGCCCTAGGTTTCAATAGCTCTATTGATCAGGTAACCTTCGGCCAATAGCAGCCCTAGAGCCAATGGGAGTTCCAGCTGCCAATCACAACCCTAGCCCTAACAACCAATCCGAACGCAAGCCCTAGGTCCAATAGTAACAGATGAATAGGCCTTTAAAAAGGCTGTTTCTTTGAACATCTTGGTGCTATGTTTTCAAAATCCTCTTGCATAGAAAACCACTACGGGCCATGAAGTACAGCCTTTATGTTCCTTCAGATCTACTCTTAAAACCTATAGATATGTGGCCAATTCTTTTATACAAAGTATGCTCTACTTACCTTCAGCAGCAATCTCCTTAACTTCAGTAGCAATCTTTCTGGTGGACACTTTGTCTACCTGCATGACTTGGAGAAAGAGAACAAGCATGACGATATGCACCATAAAAAGTTTGGCTTCCTGTTCCTTAAACACCTTGGTGTCTATAAGGTCATGATTATCACAGGATTTCAAGTCATGCTTCAGCCCCAAGCAAAGAAGACAGGCCCTTGTGGGGATCTGAAATTAGTGTGAGGCATCCATATACACTGAAAAAAGTAGAAATATGTTTGTGATAATATTCACTTAGTAACTCTGGATCTGAGTTGAAGGGTTCGGAAAAAAGGGAACAGTAGTCAGGGCATCAAGAAATGTGATCTTAGAAAGATAGCCACCCCCTTTTCAAGGTACTTTCCAAATTGAAAACGAAATTCCAGCCAGGAACATGGAAACTACTCTGGAGACAATGGATCACAAGAAATCCCAAGATGACTGCTGAAGAGACTGAAGCAGTTGTGTCTCACAGGTGGGAGTTTGAGTATATCTGCTGTTGAAATCAAAGATTTAAACACTTTTAATTATCATTAAAACTTTTATCTTCAAACACAATATCTAAACTATTGTTGATAATGTTCAATAATCCACATACATGCTGAAGAGTACATAATTACAATCTAGAACCAAAAGCGAATGTGGGATTGATGCATACTATTATAGCATGGAGATTGGTACATGAAAGTGTCAGTAGAAGAGGGGCTGTCAACTGGGAAAGCATAGGTAGTAACAGAAAAAAAAACTGTAGAAGGGAGTTATTGTGTTAGATTTAAATAGTGTTAGAGTACCAATACTAATAAAATTGTCGTAAATTATCATTGCAAACTCAGCATAGTGACCACAACAAGATGACCAACAAGAGTAGAAGACCTCCAACTTGAATATTACTAGGCAGGTCTTTAGAACAGCTATGCACACCCGGAGGTAGTCTCTTACAATCCCATTCCCCTTTCCCCTGGCTTGTATTGTACTCTCTCCTGCAAGGAAGAGGTACGGTTGAAAAGTGCTGGAAACAAGGTATTTGCACCTATGGAGAGTTCTAGGTGAAAGTAAGGCAAATATTTATTAAGACTTTCGTTGATTTATTTATTGGTAACAAAGTACAACTGATACTTGCCATGACTGCGGCATGGCACTATGATGGCGAGATGGATTCAGCATCACCTAACAGCAAAGGAGAGCTACTGCAAAGTTTCTGGATACAATATGGCACCTGGGGATAGTAAAGATGTGAGAAATCTTCAGGCAGAAGTTGCCATTAGAACACACCATTTTCATTAGCTCACTTGGGAGAACTACTACCCTCCATCGAGTCCTTTTGAAGGGACAGATTT
The DNA here is from genome assembly GCF_031143425.1 of Pleurodeles waltl. Classification (NCBI taxonomy): domain Eukaryota; kingdom Metazoa; phylum Chordata; class Amphibia; order Caudata; family Salamandridae; genus Pleurodeles; species Pleurodeles waltl. Next base: position 777,612,647 of record NC_090448.1, on the reverse strand, counting down.
GCTAACTTCTTTTGTCTGATGTGTGCAATCTGGCTAGGGAATTATTGTAGAGGCATGAAGCGGTTTGCTACTACCATGTGTGAGGAGGCTGTTGCTATCCATGTTTTATTTGCTCTGTTTGAGGGATGCGCTCCTGCAGTCTGTACATACGTCTGTGTTTGCAGGATACATTCAGCGTGGATGCCCATGCCACACCTGTTCTATGTGGATTGAAAGCCTGAATTTCAGCTGTCTGTGATAAATCTATTTTATATTTACATTAGATTACATATTTATTATGATATTATTATTTATTTATATTTAAAAATACATGAGTCTTTGAGAATCATGACTGGAAGACTCATTGAAAATGGGCAGGCATGGTGGACAAAAGGTATGACATGCTAACATAGTTTTGTGTGCCATTGCAGATCTTGACCTGCTTAGCTGCAGAAACATTTTGGGCCTGATTATGACCCTGGCGGACGGCAGAGGCCGTCCGCCAAGGTACCGCCGTTGAATGACCGCACTGCGGTCAAAAGACCTCGGCGGCCATTTAAACATTTCCTCTGGGCCGGCGGGCGCTCTCCAAAAGAGCGCCCGCCGGCCCAGAGGAAATGCCCCTGCAACGAGGACGCCGGCTCAGAATTGAGCCGGCGGAGTTGCAGGGGTGCGACGGGTGCAGTTGCACCCGTCGCGTATTTCAGTGTCTGCTTAGCAGACACTGAAATACTTTGCGGGGCCCTCTTACGGGGGCCCCGCGGCACCCCCTACCGCCATCCTGTTCCTGGCGGGCGAACCGCCAGGAACAGGATGGCGGTAGGGGGTGTCAGAATCCCCCATGGCGGCGCAGCAAGCTGCGCCGCCATGGGGGATTCTAAGGGCAACGGTAAACCGGCGGGAGACCGCCGGTTTGCCTCTTCTGACCGCGGCCGAACCGCCGCGGTCAGAATGCCCTGCGGGGCACCGCCGGCCTGTCGGCGGTGCTCCCGCCGACCCTGGCCCCGGCGGTCTTAGACCGCCGGGGTCAGAATGACCCCCTTTGCTCCTTAACTATAAACCATCAGCTGTGACGTACTTACATTGCAGGCAGAGTCCTACCTTGATAAAGGTGCGTTTCATGGCATACAGCCTCTCATCGTACAGGAAACTGATTAGCAGATTAATTGAGGGTCGATTTGCTGACGTGTTCTGAATGTGAAGGGTTAGCTTGAAGGTCGGACAAATTCCTTGTACCTACGAATGAGAGAAATAGTGACTTTGGCTTTAGTGTTATTGGTCAGTTTCAAACAAATCTCTGGCAAACGGCCTACAAATCTCTACTCTTCTTTTTTGATTAATTGAGTTTTTTCAAAGGACTGGCACAAAGAATATAAAAAAAATGATTGGTTCAGGACAAAAAAGCACCTTCATACAACTTACAATTAACTTAAGCTGAAATTCCAGCCTGAAGCTTTAGGTTAAATTCTGACAAGTTTTTTAGTGATTTTTATTGCTAACCGAAAAACACCGAAAGACCCTGAACAGAAACCTTAGTATTGTACGGCAAAGCAAACCACTTTTTCAGACTTGTTGATGGTGCACGACTGAGCAATGTGGCTTAAGACACATGTTCAGATTTGTCTATATAACACAGTGGCAGTTGCAAATATTTATCTGTGGGTAAGCCCCAATTTAAATTGAAAAGGGATGTTTGATTTGCATACAACTTTGCCCCCATCAGTGGATCTGTGTAGGAAAGTACCTTCTTTTTGGCATGGTTACCCCCACTTTTTCCTGCTGTCAGTGCGTTTTGACTGTGTTCACTGAATCCTGCTAACCAGGACCCCAGTGACTGTGCTCTCTCCCTCTAAATTTGGTTATTCCTGACTTAGTCCACCCTACAGCTGGTACACTGGTGCCCCCATGTAAGTCCCTAGTATATGGTACCTAGATACTCAGGGCATTGGGTCACCAGGGGTTCCCCATGGGCTGTAGCATGTATTGTGCCACCCATGGGAGCGCAAGCAAAATGTGTCTGCAGGCCTCACAGCCTGTGTGAAAAGATGCATGCACCCTTTCAATTCAGGTCACTGCACCATGTCACTTTAAGTCACCCCGATGGCAGGTCCCTCTAGCCCAGAGGGCAGGGCGCAAGTACCTGCATGTGAGGGCACCCCTGCATAAACAGAGATGTCCCTACGGACTCCAGCTCAGTTCTCCTGGACTTCGTAATTGCAGGGAAGCCATTTTACCCATGTACTGGACATAGGTCACTAGCTATGTCCAGCTACATAATGTTAACTCCGAACCTGGGCATGTTTGGTATCAAACATGTCAGAATCATACCCCAACACTGTTCCCAGTATTGGTTTTATAATCCAATGCACTCTGGGGGGCTCTTTAGAGGACCCCCAGCTTTGCTCCTACCAGTTAGCAGGGTTTTCCCAGGCAGCCCACATTGTCGCCATCCTACAGACAGGTTTCTGACCTCCTGCTGCTTGACCAGCTCAAGACCAGGAAGGCAGAACAAAGTATTCCTTTGGGAGTAGGAGGCAACCTTCCTGTGCTGCACAGCCAACTTCTTGTCTTCACTGTCAACCTGGTCCTGCATCTCCAGAAGGGTGGGTAGTGGCTCCTGCCCCAACCGGACCCTCCAACTCAACTTGGACCCCTTCATATGCAGGTCCTCTTCTGTCAGCATCCACCTTTTGTACCTTCCAGGCTTGCTTGGGCCTTGCACAGTCCTTTTCCAAAGGTTATCTGTGGGTTTGGGAAAAAACAGGTACTTACCTCTTCGCTCCTGGTCGCTGGGGGGCACCCTGGTACTTACCTTTTGGGGTTCCTAGTTCCTCCAGCTTCCCTCTACAGATTCCACTTCCTTGGGTGGGGGACTGACTTTCGCATTCCACTTACTAAGTACATGGTTTGGTCTCCCCCTAGGTTCTCCATTACATTCTGCTATTTCACTGTTTTCTATTGCTTTTTATGCCAATTCCTGACTGCTAATGTGTATATAATAGTGTGTTTACTCACCTGTTAGTAGAGTATTGCCTATACATTATTTTAGTATTTGTATTACCATAATAAAGTACCTTTATTTTTGTAACACTGTGTGGTTCTTTCATGTGTGTCAATGCTGTGTAACTACAGTTGTATTGCATAAGCTTTGTATGTCTCCTAGATACGTCTTGGCAGCTCATCCACAGCTACCTCTAGAGAGCACTGAGTTCCTAGACACTGCCTACACTTCACTAATAGGGGATACCTGGACCTGGTATAAGGTGATAATCCCATAGGTGTTCACCACACACCAAGCCGGCTTCCCACAATCTGCATCCAATTTGGCACCCTATTAGCGTAGTTAACTAAGGTACAGCATGCCACATTTCATACAACTCCATATCTCCCAATTCGGCACCCAATTAGCGTGGTTAACTAAGGTGCAGCATGGCAAATTTCATGCAACTCCATACAGTGCAGAAAAAATAAGCAAAGGTTCAAAGGGATGTTTTTTCCCATTTTAGTCCCCAAAGAAAATTCTGGTCATTCTAACACTCCAAACCCCAGGGATGGCTCCTGCTATGTCCCAGGTTGCCCACCCCGGGACATAGATGTTTGCTTTTGCTTGGTGGGAGCTGACAGTTCCCACCAAGCAAAAGCAAACAAAGTCTGGTTTCTGAAAGAGAGAGCTGTCAAACAGCTCTAACTTGCAGAAAGCGGAATTTCCATCTGTCTTCCCTGCACACAAATATGTGTGCAGGGAAGATAGATGAAAACATTGCTCCCACAACCAGGTAGTTGCTATAAAAAGAAGCTCCATGCTTGTGGGAGCAATGCCTCGGGCCTTGCGTTTCCCCAGCAGTCCTGTCACTCTCTCTCTCTCTTCTATACCATAATGGGATGGGAGAGAGCGAGAGAGATAGATAGTCATTGCAAAGGTCTTTCCATGCAATAACTATAAAAAAAATTACCCATGTCATAATAGTTAAGGTCACAGCCCCTCACACTGAAAGTTGAGAGTTCCAGTTCAGGTGTGTCTGTGGTAATTTTCATTTGTTTCCTAAGGCAGACTAGCAGCGGTTCTGGAGATCAGGTTGTAGAAGCGTCTTGCAGAGAGTTCCTAGTGGAGTCTTCCTTGACAAATCTAGGGCCCCACCCTCAGAGAAGCCCTTAAGTAACCCTAAAAGGGGGGTTGGACACTATGTGCGGTGACCCACTATCAGAGGAGGTCGGGGACATCACCTAACTGGCCTAACCAGTCAGATGCTCACAGGGCCCTTTGCCCACTTTGTTTTCAAGATGGTAGAATCAACCGGCCACCTGGCAGAGCTCTGGGCACCTCCCTAGGGGTGGAGCTGGTTAGAGGGGTGGTCAATCGCCTGTCCTTTGTGTAGTTTCACACCAGAGCGGGAACCAATGGTTCCTGTACTGGTTCAAACTGGTTTATGCAAGGAGGGCACCAAATGTGCCCTTCAAAGCAGTCTGGTGGCATTCAGAGGTAAAACCCACCCTAGTCCAGAGACACCTATTTCAAAGGGAGAGGTGATCACACCTCTCCACTACAGGAAATCATTTGTTCTGCCTTCCTCTGCTTGAGTTACGCTCACCAGCAGGAGGGCAGAGCAGTGTCTAAGGTCAGCAATAGTGCAGGCTGGCATGCTGGCCCCGCAAGGCTGTATAGGCAGATATGGGGGATCCTCTAGGGAACCCTCATAGCACATGATATCATGCAGCTTACACTGTAATCAGTATAGTTGCATGATTCCAACATGTTTGACACCAAACATGCCTAGGTTTGAAGAAGCCATTATGTAGTTGGACATCTCGTGTTGATCAGTGTCCACTACATACCTTAAGATGGCTTCCCCATACTTACAAAGCCCAGAGAATGGGTTCTGGGGTTTGAAGGGGTATGACTGCTCATGCAGGCGTATTTTTACACTTAGGACCATGCACCCTAGGGCTGAAGGGGCTATCATAAGGGTGACTTACAAGGTCCAAGTGCAGTGACCGTGATATAAGGCAAGCCTTACATCTAAAGTGAAAAGTGCATGCACCATTTCACACAGGCTTCAATGGCAGGCCTGCAGACACAGTTTGCATGGGTTCCCATGGGTGACATAATACATGCTGAAGCTCATGGGATACCCCTAGTGCACCAGTGCCCTGGGCACCTAAATATAATTTACTAGGACCTTACAGGGGTGCACCGGTATGCCAATTGTGGGTGAAAGAATCACTTATCGAGTCAGTTTTAGGGAAGACAGTACAGTCACTGGGATCCTGGTTACCAGGATCGCAGCGTACTACAGTCTAAACACAGTGACACCTGGCAAAAACTGGGGGTAAGTATGTCAGAACAATCCTACTTTCCTACAGTACCCATAAAAATAAGCATCGAGCGATGCTGCCCCATGTCAGAGTTGCCAATGAGTATAGGATCTATGCTGCCAGCGGGGCCAGGCAACACCAGGAGCGTCAACACCTTAACTGTCAGCAGGGAAGGTCGCAATGGTACGACCAACCCTGGCTCTGATCCGGAAGCAGATCCTTGGGTACCCCAATGAGCCGAGGCCGCCGGTGTGGTACCCAAAGGGGCCCCTTCCAAACCTTTGGGGCCCAAAGGCTCTCTGACAGAGTCAGACTGCACAAAGATGAAGCGCATGGCCTCGTAAAATTCCTTAAATTGTGCTGGGGTGGCTCTGGCTCCCAGAAACTAAGGGAGACGTGGAGCCGACACAGAAGTAGGCTCTAAAGACAGAGTCCTAGAGTGAGGACGCTCCTTCTACTTCTACTTCTTCGTGTGCTTACCAGAATGTCCCAACAAATTCGAATGGGATGAGGAGGTGTAGTGATGGTTCTGCAAGCAGTCTCGCGACCTTCCTCTTGGCCAAGATTGGGAGCGGTGGGGACTCAGACACTGGCCCGTGAGCAGCTTTACGGACTGCTCCCTCAAAGCCTTCGATTAGTTTGGGTAGTGGTCGCGCTCCTAGCACCACAGACACACCAGGTGCGGATCCATCACGACATCTTGCGGTGACAGGAGTCACAGGGCTTGAAGCCAGTCTGCCTTGACGACATCCCGACCTCCCAGAAGTCAAAAAACGTACACAACAAGTCGAAAAGCCACTCAGAAAGGGACTAGAAGGGTAACTCTCTCCAGATCTATGCTAGGCTGGCACGGAAAGAAAAGAACTGCTCGTTGGGGTGGTGCCTATATATGACCCGTGAAGTCAAATCCAGTGAACATGATTCCAACGACGGACACAGAGTCACCCAATGCCACCTAACGGCGCACAGGGATACTGCTCAAAGAAAAATCTCTAGATCCAGTTTGACGACTGGGGGAAATTCTAAGGTAAGGAATCTGCAACTTTAAGTCTCCATGAGATTTTTTGTGTATAGACATAGATATTTATAGGAGTTTTCAGCCACACTTTCATCATTCATTCATTCATCTGTGGTCGTGTCACCCAAATGTTTCTTTCACGCTGTCAAGCATGCATCCACTGGTAATGGGTCAGTCAACTTTACCATTGGCTGACTTCACTATGACTTATGGCATGCTGCCCATTCACAAGGAGCACATCCACACACAAAGTACACTCAGTACCAAGGAGTAGATTAGTAATGTGTGCATGTTTGAGACCAAAAAACATTTTAGTCATTAGTCATATTTGTTTTTTATTTTTAGATTGACGAACGACTGGGAGCTTCCAAAACGAAGTTTTGCAAAAACCATGACCAAATAAAACAAGAATTGCCAAAAGGTTGGTGGTCAATGCCAGACCTATTGGTTTTGCCAATGCTTCTTAATGTAAGAACAGCATATATGACTATGGAAGTTGAAATGAAAAAAACGAACTCCCACTATTTTTTGTTCCGTATCTCCCACCCAAGAACACCTTGTTTCCCTTTTACAGATAACTTGCATGCCAAGCTAATAAGAAAAGAAAATATAGCTTTTCAATGGAAATTCAGACCTAACAGTAACTATAGGGCTGCTATCGCTAACTCTGTAAAATATGGAGCGAGAGAAAGGGGGAATTTCTAAGTAGATAGATCCAGCGCTTGTATAGGATTGCATTCTTCAACACCAAATTGCAAAATGGGGATGCACAGCATTTTAGAAAGTTATAATCAATTAGTACACAACATGGATATAAGTTTTTAAGATATTTATTCTTATATCTTGAACATAAAGGGCCTGATTTAGATATGAGCGGACAAGTTTCTTCGTCACAGCAGTGATGGATATCCCATCCGTCAATATCTAAATCCCATAGGATATAATGGGATTTAGATATTGGCGGACAAGATATCCGTCACCGTTGTGATGAAGTAACTCATCTGCCAATATCTAAATCAAACCCATAGTCTCAAATGTATTACAGTAAATGAGATTTTCATTCCACATTTATTCTTATGTCTTGAGCACATACTTAAAGCGTATATCAGTAAATCACAGACCTTCAGACAACATGCCTAAGTGAATGTCCTGAAAGTAGCTAGCCCGAGTGATACTTCTGATAATTCCAGTCCCTTCCAAGGACTTACACAGTTTTCAGCATAAAAACAGTCTTATTAACAGCCATGAGTATTAAGTTACTGATTCACTGGCAGTTTGGGTACCTTTGCAGTACTTGGAAAATCAGCTAGGTCACTTGGACTAGATAATGTTAGCACATTCACTTAGACGTATGGGTGCTCCTAAATGGAGATACAATATAAGCCATGAAAAGCAAATATCCACAAAAGACCACAGCATATAATACAATGAAGGGGAAAAAGTTCTTAAAGGAAACAGAAAAAACTGTGAAGAAAAAATAACATGGCAACTTAAAAAAAAGTCTATGAAAACGCAATTACAAGCACTACTACTGGATTTGGAAATTACACATTTTTGTAAGTACTAAACATTAAGCTTTTAAAACACAAGGATGATATTTCTGCCTGTAAAACAAAGACAATTAGAAAAAAACAGTAATGATTATGAAACAGAAAGCAAATACATATAAACACTTCAACAAAGATTGCAAAATTGTGGAAAAGGTAGCGCAGGCAGAGTTCCTCAGAGAATGCATCAAAGGCAGGGGAACAGAACACTGTGCCAGAACCTCAAGGAAGATGTAATTTTAAGGCCAAATTAAAGTAGTGTTAGCAGGAAGATTCTCTAAAGGAGATAAAAGAAAATGAGAAGGAGGCGGTCAAGAAAAGAAAAACAGAGAAAATCCTCAGAATCAAGTGAGGAAGGGAAAATCAATATTGGATTTGTAAGCAACCGGCTACCCACAAATAGGGCATCTATCAAACAAATGCCTTTGATGCATAATTTAAGTAAAGAAGGAAGGATTTCATTAAAACCTCTGAGTGCAGATCCCACTAGAGTGATAAAGCCCTGAGGCAAGGGTGTGAACAAAACTGTCTGGCTGGTTTATACAATACCTTGAGGAAGCAAATTGTCAATTCATTCGCAAATAGGAATTGTTATGATGGATTAAAACCAGAACCCACCTTTAAGTTTAATTGCAATATTTGGAAAAGTATTAATTGAGGGGTAGACACTCAATACAATGTCTTTAAAAGATGTAAAATATCTTAAGAGGAACATCTGATATCCCTGACTTGTCAGCTTGTGTCTAAGGATCACAAATCATCTCACATTAAAAAGGCAATTTGTCACTTACCAAACATATTGCTAACTACTGAGTACATTCTTTTTTCTCAAACTTGTGGTTTGGCATCCTATTTTGTAGATGTACAGTAGAATGAATCACATACTTTGAAAAAATAATATTGTACAGTGACTCTTGATGTTAGCTCTTATACATTTATACAACGTGAACATGGACTTGATGCTGTGCAGTATTTTCTGAAGGCTAGATGTGCCTCCTATTCACATAATCTTATGTCATTCAAAATGAAGAAGTTCAATTTGCTAAACAACTATTTCACCTGTAACAGGGACTGTTATCTGCAGAAACGTGGTGTAGATATAGGTTCCTTTATGGCCCCTATACTTACGAACACCAGGTTGAGCTATTGAGAAGGGAATGTAGCATTATTTCATAAGTATGAGAAATGGCAAGATCACACAATAATGTGGCTGAAGTATATTGATGACTGTCTCCTCCTTTTTGATGGAGACTGAGTTTATAAAAGATTATATTGCTACATTAAAAGAATAGGAATGCAACATGCAATACAATTACTCTTACATATATGAACAAGTTGATTTCTTGATCTACTACATCAAGAATTCTTTATGCACTGAGTTGGCATCCTTGAGGATTGATCATTAGCATCGAATATGGAGAGATATTCTGCAAAACTCCAATGACCAAACTATACAGAAGCTATTAGGATAGGACATCAGTTCTACAAGAGAGGCTAGACATCAGATATTGTTAAAGGAAAAATGAATGCAAACCAGAATGTGAGAAACAACCAGTTGGTACTAACACAAGAACTAAGAATGCCATTCAGTTTAGATATATAATGATATATTATCCTGAGAGAAAGAGAATCTTGGGTATATTTTGGAAACATGGGATACATTGAGAGGAGAATCAGATTTATTAAAGTATATTTCCAGTTTTCCTAACATCATACACAAAAAAATAACTTCTCCAACATACAAAATAAGTCACCTAAGCTAGTAAACAGTAAGTAGATTCAAAACAGTAATTGAAATAAAGTCTGAATCAAAACTATGATATATAGTCAATCTTATCTAGTATTTGCTGAGCACACACAGAAAATTAGGTTCAATATGTTTTTATAACTATGCACAAGTCCAGGTACAAAGTTTGTGTGTACAAAATGCCCAGTCAGGAGCTAGATGTTAGTGCAACTCGGCACTTCCATTAAGTAGCTCCCTAAATGATCCAAGGTGGAACTCTCACACATCTGTACACTCTGACGCATACACCCCATCTTCTAGTCAAACTAGTCATGAATTCTATACTTGTACAACAAATATCTAGGCTGTCCACTTTTCAGTTTTTTTTTTTTGTGGATTTCAGTGGTGTGTAGTCAGAGATTTCCAAACTGTTTGAAATCAGTGCTTATCAATCTTTATCCAGCTGCCTACACTCCCCCAAAAATGACAAAACTATGTTTTTTTAAGTGCTACAAAGCATGTTTTTTACAGTGATTGTAATACAGCATATTTAACGGAGAAGGAAGGCTTAGAATGCTTGTCTTCCAATTGGCAGTGTGCCCAATGAACTTATGTTAGACTGTTCTAACCATAAAAAGGATATCTATTGCACTCTTACTCTCATCTCTTTGCTCTCTCTCACATCTCATTACCTCTCACACTCTGATGGGTTTACAGGTCTATTAATGGATTTAAAAAGTAAGAGTGCTACATTCAAATGTTCTAATAAACACATTTCTGGACACAATTGGGCGTCATTCTCATACAATTTACTGCATATTGTGACATTTTAGAGGGTAAGGGAGGTCATCCCTGTCAAAGTACTGCATGAATACAATTTTGAATTACACCAGAATAATTTATACCCCTGCATCCACTGCAGGTGAAATTTAATGCTTTACGCATGCAGGCCACTGCTTTTCAGAACTTTTGCCTGATTATATTAAACTGGTGCTCCTGCTGTGTGCACATTCACAGGTGCATCATGTCCCAATAGCAAATGATTTACTAAAAGTCAGTACTGACCTTTTAGCAGACATCACATTGTTTTATGGGACTTAAAATGTTGCTGTTAACACCATAACTATGGGCTTAAAAGACCTGAAGTTGGGTTTAAAAGCCAGGATAGATGAAGGACCACCTTAAGAATGGGGAACCTTGCAGCTATGAATTTTGTTGACGTGGAAAGTCTTGTATCATTTTCCATCACTATTGCAAGAGTAGAGTGCCAGCACTCTTTTCACAGGTACCTCTGACTACACCTTGCATTAAATGTTTAAAGCCTGTATTATTTGGCAGGTGATCTGCTATCTGCTATCAATGCTGACTTGTTAGACAAGGGGACTGGTGTATAAAAGGTTTTTACCCATTCTGTGTCTGTGGGTAAATCAGATAGCACATACCAGACAAAATCGTTATTATCCAGCCTCTTCACCAATGAGTGAAAGAATTAAACACAAATATTTTGGATCCAGGCACATACTTTGAAATTTCCTTCTAAACATATATGCGTTACTAGTGTGGAGAGGGAGAACACGATTAGAGTGTTGTGTGAACGTCAGTTATCCGATAGCACTACCCACTGAGGATAAGGACATCAGTGAAGGAATGATTTACTTGTACACTATACAATGTACTGCTCGCCAAAACCAACAGAAGATACAAAAGTAAGGGAAACTTAGGAAGCAATTTGTGGAGCTAAAAAGAAAAGAAATATATGTTGTATATAAAAATTCAAACTCTTCTGGAATGGAAACATGGGATGAGCTAACTGTAGGAAGCTGGCTCCCTAGATAGTGCACTAAAGAACAAGCTACTTACCTTCTGTGATGCATTACCTGGTAGAGACTCTATCTAGCTGCAGATTCCTTACCCTAGAATTTCCTGGCATCAGCTTGGAATACGGAACTCTGAAAGAGCAATAACCTGGTGTGTGCTGTCAGGTGGCTCATTCGGATCCACGTGGTTTCGTCGGCGTTGCTGGAGTTCTCTAGGACGTCACTGTCACCTATAAAGGCACCTCACAGGCTCCCGTAAGGTGGTTCCTTTTCCACAAACTTCCATGCCAGAAGCGCAGAGCCATGGAAAGAACCAACATTTTGTCTGTGCCAAAAATAAGGGCAGCTAGCTAGAGTCTCTACCAAATAATGCGTTATTGAAGGTAAGTAACTTGTTCATCTGATAGAGGTCCCACTGCAGAGCCCTCATATGCCATCAGGCAAGTTTTACTAACAGGATGTAGGAAGCCATGAGGTCCAGCACGTCTCACCGAAATCCAGGATAGAGGCGGAAACATCGGAATCTTAACCTGAATATCCTAGGCTCGCTGCTCGGGAGGATAGGATTGCACTGTGTCCAGAACAGCTCCAATGAAAGGGAGCAGCTGAGAGGGAATCAGGTATGACTTCGGCACATTTATAGTAAACAGCGAATGCAAAAGGTTCACCGTAGTCTGAAGGGTAGAGACGACAGCCTGGGGTGAAGGAGCCTTCAACAACCAGTCGTCTAGGTAGGGGAAGACTGAAAACCTTAACCTGCGCAGATGAGCTGCGACCACCTGTCATCCCTTTGGTGAATACCCGAGGGATGCTGGTTAGGCCGAAGGAGAGCACGATAAACTGAAAGTGCTCGTAGCCTACATTGAACCGCAGGTAACAACTGTGGACAAGCAGGATGGGGATATGGAAATATGCACCCTGCAACTCAAACGCTACCATCCAGTCTCCTTGGTCTAGTGCAAATAAGACCTGAGCTAGAGTGAGCATGTTGCATTCATCCTTTTTAAGGAAGAGACAGACATCCCGCAAGTCCAGAATAGGATACAGACCTTTGTTCTTTCTGGGTATCAGAAAATAGTAGGAATAACAACCACTGCCTACTTCTGATATCGGGACCCTTTCTATGGCTCACTTGGCCAAGAGAGGAATAGCACATCTGTATGATATGCAAGATACATTTGTCCGATGTTATGGGCCGCCAGTGAGGGAGATTATATTGAATCCTCCCTCCAACTGGACGCACATGGCAGAATCACACTAGGAGGGCTTGGACGCTGTGGAGGAGGTGGGCTGAGTGGTGGACGACTTCTGGCCAAACTCTCTGGGTCTGAATGTACTACGTCCGCATCCCTGCGCAAGTTGTTGGCCTGGCAGAGGATGGTGGTTGGTCTGTAGGTGGCGTGGTACACTGCCTGCCTGAAGCCTCGAAAGAGGCGATAGACATATAGTTGGCAAGGGGTCACCGAGAGGCCCAAGGATTTGGCCGTAGCCCAGGAGTCCTTGAAGCACTCCTGTGCTGAGCCTGCCTTTTTGCCAAATAGGCAGGACCCATTTAAGGGCATGTCCATGAGGTTTGTCTGGACATCCCCAGAAAAGCCAAATGTACGGAGCCAGGTGTGGTATCGTAGGGCCACAGTCAACTAAATCGCTCTACCCAGTGACTCAGTAATGTCCAATCCACACCCAATGGTAAACTTGGCTGCATCTCTCCCATCTGTAACTGCTTGTGAGAGAGTGGCCCACATGTCCTATGGGACCTGAGGCAGCACCTGCACCACTGTATCCCATAAAGTATGGGAAAAATGGCTCAATTGGCATGAAGTGTTAACTGACCTCAACGGCAGGCTGGAGGAAGAGAACATCATCTTCTTTAACTGGTCCAGCCTCTTGGATTCCTTATCTGGGGGAGTGGATCGGAAGGCAACATGGTAGGTGGAGGCTTGGACCACCAAGCTCTCCGGGGTGGGATGTTGTGTGAGGAAGATAGGATCACCCGGAGCAGGGCGATGGCGGCTGTCAATTATCCTGTTTACAGGTGCCCCTGTGCTGGGTTTGAACCACGTTCATAGAAGAAACATCTGTGAGGGCTTCATTAAAGGGTAACATTGGTTCCGCCGTAGAAACCCCTGGCTGAACCACCTCCATCAGGAGGTTAGTCCTTACCCCCACCGTAGGCAGATCTAGGCCCAAGCCCTCAGCTGCCCTACGCACCACCAGTGCATATGATGCTCCCTCTTCCGTAGCCACAGTAGGAGGTGAGAGCATGCAGGTATCTGGATAAGTGTCCAGTTCACTGGCCTCTCCTAACTCCTCATACTAGTCGATTGGTTTCAACTGGGTCTCCAGAGGGTCCTGAGACCCCTCCCATTCCTCACCAGTGTCTGGCTGATCATGAAAAATGCTCAGGCAATGTTCTGGCACCTGTGGGCGCTGTCAACATTTGAATCTGCGTTGTGTGGCGCAGTTCCGGCTCAGGACCATAGGTTATTAGAATGGAACTTGCGCCACCGGTGTGCGCCGGTGATGCCAGGAGAATCGATGTTTGGAGTGACGTCGGAGGAGGACAACTGAGTGCACCCAACGTCGTTCTGGATCAGATATCGGATCCAAGAGACCCCATCAGTGCCAAGGCCGCCAGCGTGGCAGCTGATGGAGCCTCTGCTGACCCTGCGGGCCCAAAAAAGGCACGTCGGCGTGGCCAGCCTGCTCAAATACAAGATGCATGGCCTTGTAAAACTGAGCGGGGGTCGCTTCGGCTCCCGGAAAGGGGGGGGGAGACTTGGAGTCACCCCTGGCAATGGTTCCGTGGAATAATGCCTGGAATGTCGACATTCCCGACTTGCCTTGTCGGCCAACGGGCAAGCTGAAGTCGAAGTCTGCTTGGACTTCTTATTCTTGTGCCTCTTCCCCCTGTGCCTGGAGGACTTCGAGTGGAGCGACGAGGACTTCGGGCTCCTGGATCAGTCCACGACCTCCTCCTCGACAGGGACCGTGACCTCCGTGGAGTCATGTCCACCAACGTCGACTGCCGGGATGCCATTAGCTTCAGGGACCACTCCCTCAAAGCTTTCGAATCCAGGGCCTGGCAGTCGGAACACAACTTCAAGTTGTGGTCTCGGTAAAGGCACAGAGACATTCCTGATGGGGGTCCGTCACCGACAAGGCACATCGGCAGGAGATGCACGGCTTGAACCACGTGTTTCTCTATGTCATCCCTGCAGACACTAAAAAAGCCTCAGCAAAAGTCGAAAAAAAGGCCTGTCATAAAAGACAGAGGGTGGCTCTATCCCGTATCTGCGCTTTAACTGGTACAGATGAAAAAGAACTGACGTACCGGCACCAGGGTGGTGCCTTTATAGATGATCATGACATCATAGATGGCTTCCACAATGCTGAGATGCCAAGCAGATCTGAACAACGTCACCCAACGGCACACGCAAGCTGGGGCCAGAAAATTCTAAGGTAAGGCATCGGCAGCTAGAAGTCTCTATCAGATGTAAAGTGCACTGTGCAGAGAGTTCAGATGATCCCCAAAGGCTTGCAGAGGCAGAGATAGATATGTCTTGCACTCTTTATGTGGTAGATTGGGCAAGCCATTGGGCTTATCAAGGAGACATGTTAAGCATTTGTTGAACTCACAGACAGCACACATTCAAAGAATAGATCTGAGACCAATTAGAAATATGACAGTTGTTTTCATATATGCTTTGAACCAAAGAACTTCGTTTTAAGGTAAACAGTTTTAAAATGAAAAATACTTAGCCGTTTCAAAAATCAACACAGTTCAATTTGCAGAATCTTCAATGTTAACCTATAGGAGTAAAATAAGGATGCAGTTTCACAGATAAGTACACAACTTACAGTCCCAGTCTTTAGACTAGCATCAGGCAAGGTTCAGGCTGGTACCCAGGGTGCGCCCACAGCGACACAGGGGTAGCCGGGTGCAGAGGTCAGAGTCGGAGTCATTGCCCAATGTTAATCAATGGAGACCGAGGGGGATGAAGATGCACTGCTCCCAGGTAAGTACAAGTGGTGTCAGTCTCTGGGAGTTAAGACGAGCACCCCAGGGGCCATAAGGCAGAACCAAACGTACACCCTCAGCGGCACAAGGGGGGCCCAGTGCAGAGTGCCAACACAGTGTTGGGCTCCCAATGCTACACGATGGAGACAGGGGGTCTCTGCCTAAGCACTGCTTACAAGTGAGTAAAGCAGATATGGGGTTGATCTCCTGGAGCTGAGGTAACTACAAGGGGGGGCCACACAGTAGCACCAAACTTATACCCTCAGTGGCACTGGGGCGGCCTGGTGCAGAGTGCCAACACAGAGTCAGACGCGTAATGTTATTCAATAGAGGAGATCAATTTCAGAAACAGACTGCAGGCTCTGGATAGGAAGTCGCAAGAGGTCAACCCACAGCTGCCCAGGTAAGCGGAGATGCCAGGGGCCATATGGACACTGATGGTTCAGCTCTCCAAGACCCAGGGGCTCTGGATGCAGGGGTGACTTTTGGCATCAGAGTAAGCTTTCCAGGATGGTCGTGGTCAGAAGGAGTCCTCGGATTTAGGATGCAGGCATCACTGAGGAGTCCAGTAGGGGTCAGCCCATGGTGAACTCTTAGTTAGAAGCGTTGGGGAACCTTCACTGGACTTGTAGGCCACTTGGATTCAGGCCAGGGGCGTTAGGTGCAGTGGTCACTTCTGGCATCAGGCTTTGTGGCTTCTCAGGCAGGCTTCTTCTTTGGAGATGGTTTCTTCTGCACAAATCCGCTGTCCACAGGAGTTCTTGGTCTTTATCGACTGCAGGCAATCCTTCCAAGGCTTTGGAGGTCACTGGGCTGCAGGACAGTCATCTTATGGGTGCAGGTTTCTTTGAAAGCTGCAGACAGACCGGTAGGGCTGGGGCCAAGTCACTTGGTTCTTCAGTCTTTTTTGCTGGGCGATTTGTCCGGCTCTTCTTAGGTCGACAGGAATCTGATTCTAGGGTTCAGGGGTACCCTTTAAATACTGAATTAATGGGTGTTACGGGGAGTGAACAGTGGTAGCCAATGGGCTACTCACCTTAAGCATGAGTACACCCTTTATATGATCACTTCCTTTGGGAAGTGGTATAGCTCTAACTATATAGGTCTAATTCCTTCCATGCAAGATGGAAGAATTTAAAAAGTAGCGTCCAATTCAGCTCATCCACCCTAGGCGTAGGACTGACATGAAGTGGCCACACATCCTAATTTACTTAATTTTCCAGCCAGCCCTGCTGGCAAAAGTGGCATCAGGAACTGGTGGTTGGCCTCCTTCACCATCTAGAGAGGCCTGGGTCGCATTTCAAAGACGTCAAGGCCTTTGAAGCTCCGTGCCCTGAAATGTACATCCTGCCTGGGAGAGGAAGTCTTTTGTTCTGGGCCCTTGAGAGCTCAGGAGGCCAGAACTCTGTCTAAGGTGGCTTTACTGATTTTGACCAGCCAGTGCCCATACTAGGAGTAGGTAGGTTTGCAGGGGGAACCTCTAAGGTGCCCTCTGAGAGCATGTATTAATAAATCCATCACTGGATTAAGTGAGGGTTTATTAACACAAGATATTTGATACAAAACATCCTATTGTCAGTGAAGCCATTGTGTAGCTGGGGAACTCATAATGACCAGTGTCCAGCACATGATGTTAAAATGGCTTCACTGTTTACCTACTATGTCTGGGAATCGACAAAGACATAGTAGGGACATATCTGCTCATGCAGATATGCCCTCACACAGAATATATTGCACCCTGCCTTTAGAACTGGAAGGCCTGTCAGAGGGGTGACTTGCATATATTGCATGCAGTGGAAAGAGGACAGGGCACACAGGCTGTGTGCCAAGTTGTGTTTTAATTTTAGGTCTGCACCAAGACACGCAGCCTGCAAAAGCAGCACTGTGTGCTCTTAGTGAGGGGGGTCACTGAGGGTGGCACAATTTGTGCTGCAGGGACCTTCCTTTAGTACCCCAAACCCTAGGTACCAGGGATATCATTTACTAGGGACTTATAGTGGTGGCTAAAGGTCTGCCATTTGGATAAAATGACTGTGCAGTTTTAGGGAAAGAGATCTGGCACGAGGGACCTGTTTAGCAGGGGCCCACTGCATCTTCAGTCGAAATTGCAGCAGAAACCATTCAAAAAGTGTGGTGGGGGGATGACCACATCAAAAGAGGCACTTTCCTACACTAACATCTGTAAGATCACTTATAAAATCAATGTACATGTCTAAATTTGCTCAACTGCTAAAAAACAATAGGCATCACAGATATGTATTCCGAGATCACTCTGGAGCTTTTTTAGTGCCACAGCTGGGGGAGAGCAAGGCCACTCAAGAGACACAAAACAGGTGAACTATGTCTTGTGTTTCAATCGCAAAAACATTTTCTGAATATTACAGACCTTAATAGAAAACGGACATTGAGCAACCAACACAATTACACGGACAAGAGCAATTTTTGGATCAAATTAATCTACTGAATCTTTCATTGGAGCAAATAGAAGAATTAATAACACATGAAGAGGTTCAGGAAATCATTAAAACATCTCCCATAGGAAAAGTGGCCAGGCTAGATGCAGTACCATTCAAAATAGATTCATTGTGTCAACATTTATTTGGGGCCATAAGCAACCGAGATCAACTGGAAAACTGCAGCTACCACTGACAAGAGGAGGTTGGACCATTCCTAAGATGCCATTTTATTACTGGGTTTGGCTAAAAGAATGGCTACATTATTATGGGTATTTTCAAAGGAATTTTCACACATAAATATCAATTTCTTTATTGTACCTTCATGTTATTTATTTCGTTTTCCTATTTCCCAATGTAAACCTAGACATGTTACGTTCAAGGGCATTTTGGCACATACACAGACTTGGCAGGAGATCTGTATGTTTTTTTTTTTAAAATACTTGCTTTTACATAGTTACCATCTGATATGAAATGATCCATTATTGATTGAACCAGCTGGAATTAGCAATAAATCAGTATGGGCAGGTACCAATCTAAATGTTTACATCAGTTCTACTCACATGGGGCATTGAAAGGCTTTGACAAAATAGGAAAGGAATTTAATGTTCCACAGAAGGAGTTTTATAAATACTACACAAGAGACCATGAGGGCTCGTTGTCTATCAATATAGCTGTTAGGTGTCTCAAATGTATGCCTTCTGTGGGTGCCCTTTTTAACTTGGTTCCAAAGGTTAGAGGTAAACCCATTGTACCATTTCTCAAAATTTATCACACGCAATGTGTTCCCATTGCATCCTACAGTGCAGGCATCTGGGGCTCCTGCCCCCTTCGACAAATTGAAAAGAACCACTTTTGCCAAAGACTGCGGTCTCTGCCTCATGGCTTCCCACACTTTGCATGCCAGGAGGAATTATGCCTTACATGCATTGAGGATTTTATTAACTCCTTCAGTACTCATGACAGAATGGTTTCGTCATAAGCATTGGTGGGCAGCCTACTTTCACGCACCCACAGGGGATGGCAGTGGGAGTGCTTTCACTACCACCAACCAACCACCTCCATGGCAGCGATCAGATAACGCTGGTGAACTTGTGGCCCGCTGTCATCACATGCAGCTGGGGAAGCACTAGAAGCCATTTGTTTCCAGCGCTTCCAGGGAGAGGACGTATTATGATAAGCCCTTCTCCGGGGGAGTGGAAGGTTTGTTTGGGTTTTTACAGATGCTATGCCTGTAAAGAGTGGATTCCTGATCCACAATCGCAGGTGGTGCCATGGGTGATGTTGGGATCAGAGCAGGAATCCACACCATGGGGCCACCAGGGATTTCCTGCAGGATTGTTGGGGGAGCAACCCCTTAGGCAACAGTCACTTCCTAGGGGCATAACTTACCCATGTTTCGGTCCCCCAGGGGGTGACTGGGTCATTTTAGGGCCGATTAGCCCACAAGAGGGTAGGGGTTTAAATCCATCAGAAGCCAGAGAACTTTTATATGATGATGATTGCAGGGTATGACCCCTTGGACAAGTGTTGCTCCCCTTGGGGCATTTTTGTATGCATTCTACAGCCCACCCATCCCCAGAGGATAGATCAGCTGTTTTTCCATCAGGAGGGGTGGGGCAGTAGGCCTCTAGACACCAGGAATTTCATTGTTGTATGTCAGGAAGTGGTCTAATGGGCAAGAGTCGCTTCCCTTTAATGGGGAAATGTTTTGAACAGTTTCTGCCCCCTCGGGCCATATTGGCCATATTATTAGGCCCACCTACCCCCATGGGGTGGGGGCAGAAAGCCACGAGACACCAGGAATGTTATTGTTTTCTGTCAGGTAGTGGGCCTTTGGGCAAGGTTCTCTCCCCTTTATTGGGAAAATGGTCTGGCTGATTTCTACCCCCCACCCGAGAAGATTGGCCATATTTTTAGGCCCAGAAAGCCAGTAGACACCAGGGATTTTATTTATTTATATGCTGGGGTGCGGCCCCTTTAGCAAAGGTTGCTCTCCTTGTTTAGGGCATGTATTTTAAACGTTTCTGTCCCCTTGGGGGCAGATTGACCATTTCTTAGCGTGGCAGAAAACCACTAGACCAGGGAACGTTTTTGTGTATGTGTGTGTGTGTGTGTGAACTATAGTTCGGCTGATGGTCTGTGTGTATGGTCTGGCGCTTGGTTGGCGATGTGCATGAATTGCCACTTGGCTGGGAGTATGCATGGACTGGCACTGAGCGTGGACTGACGTTTGGCTGATGATGTGTGAGGTTGGCATTTGAATGGTGATGGGCAGACTTCATAGTGATTTATATATTGTTAACTGTTCTATTTCTTGTCATAATGTGTAATTGTAATGTGTAATTTCTCCTTTTTTCTAGTGCAAAGCTTTTCTTTTCCTTTGCTGCATCTCCTGCTTGTAGTTTTGGCACTGGTTGATCTGCAGTTGCATGTGTTTGGTGAGAAACATTTTTTGGACTGATTGTTCCAAATGAGAATCACTGCCCTTAATAATGTGTTTTTTGTAAATGCTGTAATAATAGCAGCATATTTAGCATCTGTTTGATTGTGTATGGAATTCTCCTTCGACTTGTGCATGATGTACATTGTGTTGTCCATTGTGTAATGTTTTTATTTTTCCTTCCTAGTGGGATATCATTGGTGCTTGCTGTGTCTGTGCAGAGTAGGTGCTGGTGAGTCTAGCTGTCTCTGGCGAAGTGAGGGGTATTGATTTTGAATATATAAGTCTTTGTAATAAACTCACACTTTATTACTTATTTTACATAGTGGTGGCTGCTATAGAAGTATTTGTCAAGTTACTTTTATTAGTAAGTATTATGGCTAGCTGCAGGATTACCGCTCAGCAGATTGTTGGTATGCTTTTTTAATCTTTCTCTGACCATGATTGTGAGACTGACTCTGACTTCTGAGGCAGAGGAGGAAGTTCAAGATTTTGGCAGTTCATTTTCTGTCCAAGAGGAATCATCTGTTGATGAAGCCACTCACAGTGCGGAAGAAGTGCCTCTTTTAGAGGAGGACACTTTAGTGCAGCGCGAGGGATCTGGATTGCAGCCTGGGGCTGCAAGGCTTCTGTAGTAATCACGAAGATGAATACTGGAAAATCTTCTTTATATCCATAGGTATCTTGAACAGCTTACATAACTCCCAGCTTCTCTCCAGATCCCAACCTCCAGTCTCCCACATTCCAATCTCCAGTCTTCCACATTCCAAGACCCCTACCTAGAATCCTGTCCCTCCTACATTCCATTCCATTTCATGAACAAGACTCTACAGCTTCCCATGGAAGAGATTAACTCAGGGTTGCAGCGTGTGTTGCCTGCCTTTACTGGTGTCACAGAGTGTAGGGTGAATACCCCCACTCTACAGCTACCCAGTGGACTCCCACAAAGTTGGATGAGTTCAGTAAGTTCTTGGGTTTAACTTTTTTGAATGGCTTGATAAGGAAGCCGTCACTATCTTCATACTGGTCTACTACTAA
The DNA here is from genome assembly GCF_031143425.1 of Pleurodeles waltl. Lineage (NCBI taxonomy): Eukaryota > Metazoa > Chordata > Amphibia > Caudata > Salamandridae > Pleurodeles > Pleurodeles waltl. The sequence continues at coordinate 777,591,292 of NC_090448.1, read as the reverse complement.
CTTGATGGCAGCGGCTATATTTTCTGAAATCATAAGGCATGATCGGTATTTGCTTCTGCTTCAGATGCTGCATTTTGTTGATAATGCTTTAGTGTTGCCACAAGATCACCCGGATTGTAACAGTCTTTTTAAGATTCGGTCTATCCTCGCTCACTTTGTAGATCAGTTTTCAGAGATCTATGTTCCAGGGGAAGAAATAGCTGTGGATGAGTCTTTGGACCTAATCAAGGGAAGTTTGGTTTTTAGGCAGTACATTCCTAGCATGGGGGCATATCATGGAATTAAGATGTATATGCTGTCTGAGAGTAGGAAATTGTGTAGGTACTTGGCAGAGGACTGGTGTGCAATTGTTCAAAGTGGAAACTGTGGCTTGTGGTACAACCCACTCTAACCGTAAAGAGTATCCAAAAGAGCTTGTTTGTAAAAAAACTGTAGTAGGGGCAGTTCAATGCTTTCCATAGTGTTGAACGTCTAGCTGTGAAATTTGCAGATAGGAGAGATGTCTACATTCTGACTACCATCCACATTGAAAGTACTTCACCTGTGACTGTTTGCAGTCGGGTTGCTGAAGCGCGCAAACCTGTGGGGATTTTAGACTACAATAGGCACATAGGTGGTTTGAAACAGTGAATCAAAGGTTGGAACCTTACACTGTTGTTTGTAAGACTTAACATTCGATATAAGAAGTTGCTATCGGTCTTTTCCACTCAGCAAACTTTAATGCTTTTGTTGTAGTTAAGGATTGTTCTCCAGAGTCAAAGATGACATTTGTTCAGTTTCAGGAGTCTGTGATAGGCAGCCTTTTTGTAGTGTAACAGGCAACTGTTCCTAGAGTTGGAATGGTGGAGGATGTGGCTAGATTGAAAAATTGCCTCTTTCTTGATTACATTCCACCCTCGCCCAAAAAAGACTTTCCCAGTAGGTGATGTAGAGTCTGTATGAGAAGAGGTGCGCGAAAGGAGAGTGATATGCACTGCCTACACTATCCTAAATCTGGGCTATGTGTGTTCGCTTGTTTTATCATGTACCTCATGCAAAATAATTTTTGGGAGAAACTGTGAGGGTAAAAGAGAATTGCCTGTTCTATGTTGTTTTATATTTTTTGTTCAATTTCATGGTTGGCATTAGTGGATTGTATTTAGTTGAAACTTTTGTGTTTGTAGTTTTGTATTTACTTACAATTGGTTTATGTTTTCTTTTTTTGTTAAAAAAAATGTGATGGTGGTGTGCGTTGACTGGCGTTGGCTGGCTGCATGTACTTGCACTTGGCTGACGCTGTGCGTGGACTGGTGGTTGGCTGGAGGTGAGCATGGACTGGCGCTTGGCTGATGGTGCACGTGGATTGGCGCTTGGTTGGCAATGTGCATGAGCTGGCGCTTAGCTGGCAGTGTATGAGTAGTGACATGCTCTGGTCACTACAGACACTGCTAGCCAAATGCCAGTCCACACACTCCATCAGCTGGTGTGATTGCTGTGTCAGGCATGTGGGCGTATGAACGTGATGGACCCATTTATGGTGATGTCTGTTGATGTGAGTTTTGTAATATGCTGGGCCTGCAGCTCTTGGCGTGAATGGTCTTGTGTGTACAGGTATGAAAGGAGTGTGAATGGCCTGTAAAGCGGTTGGTGTCTTGTCGAGGCTTTATACCTCACGAGCTATGAATCATTGGTTCCATTTTTTGATCTTTCAATTATTAACAGTGCCTTTACATTTTTTGTGCAATCTCTTCTTAATAAGGGAATGCTATGTGGTAGAAAATGTGTAACGCCCCTCTGATTCCAGAACTTTCTAGCACAGAATGTGAGGAAAATGAGTATTTTAGACACATTTTGATGTTCACAAGGGATTCTGGGAAAGTAATGTGGTGACAGACACACACGTCACCCCATTCTGGATTCGCTTAGGTGTCTAGTTTTAAAAAATGTACAGGGATGTTAGGTTTCCATAGGTGCCGGCTGAGTTAGTGCCCTAATCCACACCTAGGGACATTGCAAAAAACAAGTCAGTTTTCTTGGGAAAAATGTGATGTGTCCATGTTGCGTTTTGGCCCGTTTCCTGTCGCGGGCACTAGACCTACCCATACAAGTGAGGTACCAGTTTTATCGGGACACTTGGGGGAATGCTGGGCGGAAGATGGTTTGTGGCTCCCCTCAGATTCCAGAACTTTCCATCACAGAAATGTGAGGAAAATGTGTTTTAAAGACAAACTTAGAGGTTTGCAAGGGATTTGGGGTAAAACAAATATGATGAGAGCCACACAAGTCACACCATCTTGGATTCCCCTAGGTGCACTTCTCCTCTCGGGGATTCAATTCACAAAAAAAAAAACACTCCACTGTAATCAGGCATCGAAGCACACCCCTGACACTCCTATTGTCTCGGGTAGGACCCCAATGATGAAGCATGCCACCAGCTAGCTTGGTGGGTGAGGGGTCTTTTTAACAGAACCTGAGTGTGTTTTTTAGCAATCTGATTTTTTGGGATATCACAGAAGTAAGAGACTTGGTAGCGTGCTAGCTTCTTGTCTAGGGAAAATGTACCAACTCTAGATATGTTTGAAAGCTAGACACCCAAGGGAGTACAGAGTGGAGTGCCCCTCATAGATCCCAACAAGTTGTTTACCCACAAAGCCCTGCAAACCTCACAATGTTACTAAAATCAAATATTTTCCTTGTATTTCTGTGACCTGTTCTTCTATAATCAGAAATAAACCACAAATTTCCTATCACTCAGCGTTCATCTCGGTTTCCCAATAAAAAATGATACCTCACTTGTGTGGGTGCTCACAGCAGAGTCATCACAAAAAAGTATAAAATAAACTAATCTTTTGGACCCGCTTTGGTTCCCCCTCAAACTGTCCATGTATTTGGCCCTTTCCTGTATCACTTTTACTGGGAGACTGAGGGGAATGGTGAGTGGTAGGAAATGTATGGCTCCCCTCACTTGCCTTTCATGAGGACAGACGTTGAAGAGGGATGTAGTCGAACTTGAGAAGCCACTCAGCAGCTCACTGTGCAACAAGCCAGCGCTGGTATTGAGTCTTACCTGCAGGTTGCAGCTAATCATTACAAAAGGGCTCTGCTGTTTAGGTTTAGATTAGGCACCACCTGTAGCCTGTTTTGTTTGCCCCTGGGGCAATATGAGGGGAGATGGTTCACTAATGTGTCTGTGCGCCGATGTTTCTCCCCAATCTTTACTTAATTTTATATTTTTTTGTATACATTATGCTATGTATACTAGAAGTTTTTAGGTCTTGCCTAGGCAGCGCATTCACTCTCTCAAGATATGCTGTATCAACTGTATAAGCTTTCAGCACACCTATTGCTTTTGATTGCTTCCTTCTTGTGCTTTTCAAAATTCCTTTGTTTTCGTTGGTGAATGGTTTATATTTGTCCCTCCTTTTGCTGTTAAGGTCACACCCTGGAAACTGGACCTGTTACATGTATTTTTTCACAATCGGCCATATATGTTAGTGTCGCCGCACTACTTTTTTCTTTTGCCTCAGCTTGGGGTTTAGGATAGTTATCTTTATTGGTGGTCTCGAGCCCAGGACCCTATGTGCATGTGCCATTGTTAATGCACACTGTGTGTGGGCTTCCCCACACCTCAACACCTGGCACGCGCCCCTTCTGGACTGTGATCTTCATTTAGGCACCCCATGTGTAGGTATTGTCTTCTCAAACCAAATCTCGGCTTGTGGACAGCACTTCATGCGATTTTAATACGCTCCCCCCATGGACTTTCATACCTAACACTACTTTTCAGGCACCCTGTAGTTCTCTCCATGAAGCCACTGTTACATGCATCCGGACAATGGCTCACATTAGCTTGCGTACGTCACTTGGTCGGACACAGCGCTCCATTCAGCAGTCTAGTCCTTCTTACCTCAGCTGCTTCCAGGTACGTGACCCGTGCAGGCACATCTGCCGTTAATTACCAAACTCCCTGCTCGACTATCTGCATGCAAGGACTCATGCTGATGCTTCCGACAATGGATTCCTTCCACTACTATGCTCCCATTTCACTCTGTGCCTCTGCGTGCTACTGTTCATCCCCCAGTGAACGAGCGACTCTCCTGTTTGGCGCTTGTACCTGTCACTTTTGTAACCGCTTGTTTGTGAACCTGCAGCAGTAGTGCCCAAACAATGCACTGCAACTCTTGTTACACTTTGCTCTAGTAATTTCTACTCTTCATCCTACGTACCTTGCTGGTTATTTTGGAAGGCGCAAATGAAACAAAGCAGTTTTAGTGATATTTTCGAACAGTGTGCATGTACAGATTTTCTACACTGCAAAATGTACCTGTTTGTTTTTCTTCTGCAGCTCCACTGCACACCTCGGTATTCCTTCCTTGTTTTGCCTCAACCCTTTTGCCTCTGCAGCCGCATGGCTCCCATCGATGTGAGCCAAGCTATGGGGTTGGAAGACAGGATGGACAAGAGCAACGTGGGCACCATGTCCGGCACTGCTGACTACCTGATCTGTCCCACATCACAGAAAACGCAGCAGCGGGAGGTGTGAGAGGCTTAGACAGCCAATAGCAAACAAACTTCCCCTCCACTGAGCCCGCATTGTCTTACATTACTGCCATACGAACCGTCCTTTAACTGTTATTGGGTGTCACCTCCTAACGATTGTGTTTGAAAGATAAGCTGAAGCCTGGCCTGTGTTTCCCTGTCTCGTCCCTTTGCTTTTATCCCTCTCTGCCTTGTTGTTTCAGCAGACAGTTTTTTCTGCACCCCCTCCACTGCCCCAAATGTTTTGACGTGCACTCCCTCCACTCACAGCTAACTTGCTGGGACGGTTTTGTTTTCTCGCTGCGCTGCCTCTGCACAGCCTCAGTTATTGCCTTTGGTTCACTCAGGTGGACATACCTCACCATTTTTCTCTAATACATGATCTTTTCGGTGCCTGTCTAATCACAAACTCTCCAAGGCTAAAACTGTAACTTGCTTCATTTTCTGATAAAGCGTTCCAATGCCCTATGTACGTTTGCCCTAAATGCCAGCTCAGCAGTGCTTGCCTTCTGTAATTCCATTTCCATTAATTCCACTACATATAATTACTCTGCAACCTACATTTCACACCACATATTTACACTTCACATATCTCCAATAAATTCCAAAACACATAATTACAGTCCACAAAATAAATTCAATGTTGCCACATGCCACATAATTTCACACCTTCTTATACCACTCCAACCCATGCCACATAATAAGACTCTAAACTATCTAACATAATTCTAGACAACACTGCACAATACCACACAATTCTGCAGCACACAACATAATTACACTTTACATAATACACTCATTGCCACATAATTATCCTCCACATAATTACACTCTGCTCAATACAACATGAATACACCCCACATAAATTCACTACATGCCACATACCAGCAATCCATATAAATGCACTTCGCACCATGATACATCAGCATAATTTCACTAAACGCCACACAGTTCCATGTCACACAGTACAACTCCACACATTTCTAATACACACCACATAATTCCAAACCACATATTTCAACTACACAACACAATGCCACAACACACCACTGACCTCCAGTCCACACCACAGATTTCCAAATCACGCCACAAATTTTAACAGCACACTCAACTCCACAACATGCCACTCCACAACACCATTCCACATAATTAACTCCATAACACACAATCTCACTCTACATAATTCCAGTACAGTTAATAGATCCCCATCAGATTCAAACAAGGAAGAATCAAAGGAGAAGAAGGACTGCACTGCTGGACCTCTGGGCTGCACCTGGAACCTGCACTCAGAAGGACTGCACCAGCTTCACACTTGGGCTTCACCACAAGAAGGACTTTGCCTGGCTTCAACTGGTTCAAGGAGGGACTCCCTGTTTGGTACAGGTGAAAAATTGCTAACCAGAGTCCCCTGCACCAACTCCTGAAGAAATCAACCAGCTGGCCACTGCCCAGTGGCCAAACAGGAGTTTGCGCCAGGTGTATTCTGGTAGTTGTAGTCCGCACCCCCCACGGATCATCTCAGAGCTTCTGGACCATTGGGGTAAGCTGTGGACCCCAAAAGAACCTTAAAAGGACGTCTGGGAGAAGCCCAAGATGTTTGGAGATGTTTTGAGAACTTTTGAAAAAAAACTCCATAGAGGGACCGACCCACCGCGGCAACTCTAGCCGGCTTGCCTCAGCCGCGACCCGGCCTGATTTGCAGGTTCGTCCCTGTAAAGAAAATCTCCAAAAAAGAGAATAAGTCCGAAGGTAAAAAGTTGACCGGGACCTCCCAGCCAGTGGGGGCGAGAAGGGTTCCAGGGACGTTGGATCAAGATCCAGGTTTACCGCGGTCAAAGGATTTTCACCTCGAAAAAACGACTACGTCCGAAGGTAAAAATCTCCACCGAGGATTCCCGCGACGCGTATCCAGAGAAGGGCTCCAGGAGGTCAGATTGGACTGGCAGGTTCGTCCCGCTGAAGAAAATCTTCAGAAAAACAACTAAGTGTGAAGGTAAACTTTTGACCGAGGCCTTCTGCGGCCTGTAGCCGAGCCGGGCTCCATCGCGGTCGGCCTGAAACTTTGGCTTTGCCCCGGTCGAGGTGCAACCAGATGACCCAATTGCCACTTTTTGCTTCTAGGCGCTAAAAAAACAATAATTCCTTAAAAATTCTCTGGTTCTCCTTATCCGATGGAATTCTAATAGCCCGACTCCCAGGACATATTGTTTGGGGTCAAAGACAACAAGTTTTCATTTTTATTTTGTCCTTGGTACAAGTAGGATCAATCCCCTACATCTCAAACACCATACCATATTATAGATCGGGGAAGGGCATTATCTGCAGTTAAGATGATATTTGTGGCCATGTCAATGCTGTTCGAACTTGTATGTATATTTCATTAATGCAAAGTCTTTATTAGCTCTATAAGGAAATGATGTAAGTTCAGACTACACTGCTGACAGTGGTCCCAGTATAAAAATGTGTACAAACGTTTGCAAGGTTTAACAATATGAGGCTACTTATAATGCTCCCAGAATGCCCTCTGATTAAATGCAGATATTTGCAGAAGCTTAATTTGAAAGTAAATGCTCATCAATCTTTCTTTCAAATGTTCACAAAAAACACAACCAGGAAAAAAACGATTTGCTAAACTACTGTGACATTTTAGGTTCCATTTCTTTGTGCATAATCTACTAAAATGTGTTGATGCATGCTAGCCCAAAAAAAAATTATAATGGAAAATGAGGTTACCCAGTTTCAACAAGATTATGGGAAACATGAAAATAAACAATCATTGGCAAAGCCAATGGGTCTGGCACTGATGGTGAGCCTTTTAGTTTAGTCAATGTCTTTCTTGTTTTGACATGGTATCTATAAAACTGTATTATTGTTGGAGCTGCCAAGCCCTCGCCATTATAACAAACATTGGCAAAAAATAATAGTATTTTTGGGTCTCATATAGCCTTTTGGCCCACTTCTGAGAGCTATACTGGTTGTTAAAGGCCCTGGACCCGAGTGATAGGCTAGAGCTGCCGTTGAGGGCCTATAACAAGGGAGAGGGCCTTTCTCAACCGGTACAGCCCGGGGCATAGGGGCTATAAGGTTATTAGAACATTCCACCCACTAAGGGTAGAATGATCTACATTAAAAAGGGAGCATCATGAAGACAAACATTGGAATGTTGGCGCTCCAGGCTTATACCAGCCATTAATAAGGGTCTCCAATGAGCCATTATCCATTAGTCATATTCAAAAAATGGTACATAAGTTACTGTGAAAGCTGCATGGAAAAAGAAAAGGACTATTAGAAGTGAGCTCTTAAGTTCCCCCTTAACTTCGACACCCAGAGTTACTGATATTGGGAATACCGTACGGGTCTACAAATAAAAAATGGAATTGGTGGGTGAATCAGAAATACCAAATCCAGTTCCCTGCTACCCCATTTAGTTCCCCACTTTCATCCAGTTTTACTCCTTGGAGAAAAGAGCAGGTGAAATATGTGGCAGAAATAAAAAGAGGGGCATATTTATGAAATTGTCACGCAGTGAAGCAAATCACTTGGTGCACTACGCTTCGTGATAGAGAAAGGGCAGAGATATGACATATTTAAAATAATACTGCACATTCCTGCCTTTTCACAGCACTGACACATTTTTGCCTGCCTAGCACCAACGCAGGAACTCTTGCTCCATTGCGCAAAGGTGCCTGTGATGCAGACAGGATTATTTTTGTGCAGGAAGGGACTCCTTCCTGCACAAAAACAATCACCTCAAGCACTTTCCTCTTTTCATGTGTGCTGCACAAAGCAGCACACATGGAAAGAGGGAATAACGAGGAGAAAAAAAGATACTTCTCCTCGTTACGCCTCACCTGGAGAGGTGTAGCAGTTTTGGCACAATCCTTGAGCTACCACTAAAGGTAAATCTGGAAATCCATTTGTGTTGCATGGGAACACCCACGCACCAGGCATGGAACGCCTCCCTAGGGGAGAGTAACGCAGTGCAGCGCTTTGCACTGCGTTACTCCAGATTTATCAAGCCACTTGGGCCTCGCAAGCTGACCCTGAGTGGCTTGATAAATCACATTTTAAGGATTGAATCGCTTTTAAAACCCATTGCGTTGGGCAAAAGCAACTCAACCCTTTCATAAATATGGCTCAGAGTTTGCTGTTAAACCTCATAATTTTACATTTGTATGGGACCAGTTAGAGGACTACCTGACAACATCCGAATTAAGGGTCAACTCGTAATGAGGGCCTCATGTGTAAGAGGTGCATACAGTATAACAGAAAGGCCCCACTCAGAAACTGGCCATAACTTTCCACCTGCTGTGCTTGGTAGGAATTCCGAGTACTCTTGATTTTACCACACCTAGTTATTATCACGTGCTATAAACTCTGCATCTTCACAGCTTCCCATGAACAATTTCTGGACATAAAAGCAGCCAAATGTATTGGAATAAAAGTTCGGTAGTTAGTTATATGCGGTATTCCATGCAGTATGTGTCAAATTCCACATCTAATGTTCCAATTCAGAGTTTGAACTCAGAACAGGAGGTATTTACAGAACCCAGTAAATATTTCACCCCACAGTATTGGTGTTTATCAGTTCCGGTAAATACCGCATTTTCCGACTATAAAGGTTCAGAAAACTACTGGAGAACAATTCACGGAAAGGAAGCTATACTTCAGATTAAACAGGGGGGTATGTCGTCTCGTGGATAAATTGTAATCAGTGGGACTAGAAGGCTTGAATTCTAACATTGGCTTCACTTCACATTCACCCAAATGTGTGATCCTGGGGCAACCAATACCCACCATCGCCACTGTTGTGTTATCTTTGTACACTGACGGTGCTTACAAACAAAAATTCCCTTGGTAGGAGCTGCATTAAAGCTGACCATACGAGTTTGTACTGTACCAAATGAGATTGTATGCAGTGTTGATATAACACGACTTACGGCAATGGAAGGAGAAATTGGGCACAAAACAGATCTTAAGAGATACACGTGAGGGTACTCGCCCACCTTAAACCAAGGCCTGCTTCCAGCTTTATCCAGTGCCAAGCGTTGGCAGCTGAATTATTTGATTAACACAAACACGCTTGTTGCCATTGCCGAGGGGCACCGCGCACATCTGCCAGATTAAAGGAAAGTAAAACTACAAAAGTTACCTAATAAATAGCTATGTCCGCGTGATGACTTAAATATCCCGTTTCTCCCTTGGCAAGCCGACTCCCTGCTCCTGAATAAGCAGGATGTGTTGTCCTATTCTACATAAAAAGTCTTTGTTATCAAAAAGGAGTGAAAATCCTAAAAATAGATACCCCCTCTGCACTACAATTTGTCAGACATACAACCTACCGCACTTCCAGGCTCCGGATATTGAAATTGCAATGTATGGGTGTACCGACGACAGACCAGATTGAGAGGAGAGGGGAGGCAAAACTTTCGGGATGAATGTTGACATTTCAAGATCAGGTGCTTTACATAGGCTTCAGCGTCTGATCTTCACACGGCTGGCCGGAGCTGCAGAAAGCAGAGCAGCCATCACAGCCCACAGCTCTCACACCTGGAACTGTAGCCTCCTTCAAGGGATGTAGGTTAGTCCGCGAGATTCGGGGGCTGTGAATCTCAAATTTACCAATTTAAAAAAACAGTGTGCAGCAGGGTGGAGGGGTGAGAGTACTAAGGATCGGGATGGACTGTTTCCACGAGGAACAGGTTCAGTACAGACTTGCATTAGGTGGGTCTCTAATTAGAGTGGCACAGAGGGTGAAAAACGATGGGCTGGATAGCTTCCCTGACCGATTCCACTGGATAGACTATTTGTAAGCATTCATCTAATCACCTTTGGGGTGTTTGACTGCCACTAGTATGCCTGGCCTGCTGCTACCAATGTTTGTGAATTCCAAAAAATAGTACATTTGCACCCTTTTAAGGAATACTTCTATGGCTGCAGATTTACTACCTTTAGGTAATTCAGTTACTATATATATTTAAGATTCCGCTAAAAAAATAAAATTATAAGCTCTTAGTGAAATGAGAAAGATGAGACAAAATGACACGGGCATAGAAGATCTTACTCGGGGCCTCCCCAGGCCAAAATACCAAGCCAAGAATACATTTGGGGGTACCACAACAAAACATCCCCACACACCCAACTTACGCCCTTCCCTATCCCTGCAGCTACATCCCTACCCGTCCCACTGGGGCCTGATTTTTCTCTCTAGGAACTCATGACCGCAGCCACGCACAACTCAGCAGCTGCCTGGAGTCCCCGCCTTGGCATTGCTGATTTTAAATCTAGGTTCATTGCATGCACTTTTCTTCGTCTCTGCTATCAGACGTTTTAATAGTAGAGCTGTCACATCTGTGCATGTAGACAGACCTCCATGTTTCCTGTCCTCGCTTTTTACAAATCATTTTATCAAATCATTGATGGCCCCTTGTGCTAAGCCCAAGTCAGAAATAGAGGTGGGCACGCCAGACAATTATTAGGGCAAGCCGAGCCAGAGCCGAGCCACAGGTCTGGTTTGGCTTCAAGAGTGTGCATGAGTCAAGCCATGAAACCGTTTGGCATGTATATGGTGCAACAAACATAAAAATATGGTACAGTTTCTTAAAAATTCAAAAAAGTGTACTTCTTTAATGTGCGGATGTATTTCACGTTAGTACATCAAATTATACCACTGCATAGACAGGTATTTATTAAAAGCTATAGTTTTTAAATATGAACTTAGAAACATTAATGGCTCTTCCCCCAACAACAATGCTATTAGTGAACTTTAAGGCAAGTCAATAGTCATGTAATCCCTAAACATGACCTAGATTCTCATAATAGGTTTACGAACATTATAGCCTATTAAATCAACCATAAAAAGCCCTTGTACAGCTCACATCATAAACTAGAGTATTTAAAAGTGCTCTTGTATGTGGTATGAAAAAGGAGGTCCTGTGAATTTTTTTTTTTCCTAGGATCATACAATTTGGACAAGCAAGCAGGGCAGATGATACTTATTCCAGGTTATCTGGTTTCGCATTTTGAAATTCAGCCACCAGATATGTATAGCTTTGTTTTCCTCTTCTGTTTTACGTCAGAGGTCAATGTTTTGTCTTTTATTCTTCACACACGACAAGAAATAAACCGGGACACAGCAGACCCAACTCAGTGTCCCCAGACCCAAATACCAACCCAAGAAAGCATTTATTTAGTGGATGTCATACCCCAAACATCTCCCGTGAAGCTACACCCATGTCTTCACCCAAGAAATAGAGTGGTCTTCACGTCCCGTATTGTGGGGATTGTGAGAGAGGCCTGCAGGATTGTGCGGGTCACTACATGTCAGCTTTAGAACTTCTACTTCCTAACCCAAGGCTATCATAGGATGGGTCTCAAAGAGCTCCCATTAACAACACCCAGATGATGAATTATGCAGCTCAACTGACATCACATGTTTAATGCAAGCATCATCAGGACAGGTGTAAAACCCAAGAGCAAGCTTGCCCACTTTCAAGATTGGGGTGCTTTTGAATGGGAATTTGGAACAATTGTATCCCTTTTAGGAACATATAGCACAAACTGTCTAATCCAGAGTGCTATTTTAATTGTGGAGATTAGGTTAGACTTGCTGTCCACTCATAGTGCCACTTGCAAAGCTTCCCCTAAGAAAACAAGCAAGGGTCACTGGACTCATTTAGTATGCCCACTACCTTCCTTGGTGCCTGACTCAGTGTGGGCTACGTGATAGTTTTGTTGCAGGAGGCCACTTGACACTAATGCCCTCATTCAGACCTGATAAAGTATTGAAAAAAAAGTGATGAATGTAATTCTTGAAATAATCTAATTTCGGTTAATTACTTGTGGCGGCACACATCCCAATCTACTGTTATTTTGCACATCATGTCACCTCAGTGTAGACCAAGCTCTATGCAAATCAGCCTTGACCCTGCTCCAATCAGAACAGTCCATCCCAAACTGCCAAGCCAGGTCGCCTGTGAACCAGAACATAAGCAACCCAGGACTGTTTCTTCCTAGTTATGGGCTCATCAGCTGGGTACCTCTTGGTTCTAGTGGCACAGTGTGCATGGAGCCCACATCTGGGTGTACACATCCTACTTAGGATGACACACTTAACTATACAAAAAAGTGATGGATGAAATGCATGAAATAATCTCAGCAGCTGGTATTTACTAGGAGTCGCACCCAATCCATTGTTATTTTGCACACATCACATCAGTTTGGACCCAGCTATGTGCAAATCAGTCTTGACCCTGCCCCAATCAGAGCAGTCCAGCCCGAACTGCCAAGCCAGGTCCTCCGTGAACCAGAACACAAGCAACCAAGGATGGTTTCATTCTAATTAAGGGTTGAGCAGCTGGGGAAAATGTTGGTTCCAGTGAGACAGTGTGCACAGGACCCACATCTGGGCATACCTATCCCACTTAGGGTGTGTATACAAAAAAAAGTGATGGATGGATTGTTCTGGTTCGGAGAGGACCTGGCCTGACCGTTTGGGCTGGACTTTTCTCACGAGGAGTAGAGTCAAGACCGTTGTATATAGCTCGGTCCAAACTGAGGTGAGCAAAAATTGATAGATTGGGCTGCGGCCAGAGCAATGGCAAGTGACTGAGATTAATTCAAGTATTCCATCCATCACCTTGTTTTTGCATTTGACACCCTTAGTATGCCAGGTATGCCTAGACCGGGGTCCCGGGCTAACTGTGCCACTGGAACCAAGCAATACCAGGCTGAGAAGCCTTAACAAGGGCGAAACCGGTCCTAGGTTGCTTGTGTTCTGGATCAGGGAAAACCTGGCCTGGCAGTTCAGGCTGAACTGTACCCATGAGAAGTAGGGTCAAGACTAATTTGCATATGGCTGGGACTAAACTGAGGTAGGATGGTGGGCAAAAAATGATGGATTGGGATGCAGCCCAAGCAACGGCCAGTGGTTAAGATTAATTCAAGCATTCCATCCATCACCTTGTTGTTTTTGCATTTGACACCCTAAGTGTGCTTAGTGGGCCCAGACGTGGGTCTTGAGCTCGCTGTGCCAACAGAACCAAGGTATACCTGGCTGAAGAACTCTAACCAGGGCAAAACAGGTTCTGCATTGCTTGTGTTCCGATTCTTGGAGGACTTGGCCTGGCAGTTCAGGCTAGACCGTTCGCATGAGGTGCAGGGTCAAGAGAGATTTACATATAGGTGGGTCCAAACTGAGGTGGCATGGGGGCAAGAAACAGTGAATTGGGATGTGACCCTGAGTGATTGCCAGTGGTTGATATTAATTGAAGCATTCTATCCATCACATTGTTCTTGTTTTTGCATTTGACTTATTTAAACCTGGACACCGAAACTATCTCCAGCCATGCCTAATTTCTATCAGCAGCCTGCCATGTCCTCTCAACAGCCGATAGCAATTGCCCTTGGGGAAGATCAAATGGACTGTAGCAGACAAGTTGGTCATCAGCACAGATGTACAAGCACCACTAAGCAGATGTTACAGGTCTGTCTGTTGGTCACTGGGTGGAACTCTCTTCTTATAAAAACCATTGTGCCCTAGGGAAACCTTAAGGCCCACGGAACCTCAGGCTGCACAGCAATCTCTAGGAGTATCTACCTTGGAGTGTACAAACACCCATGACAAAAATAGGCATGTATGTATATGGTATTTCTATAGCGTGCACCTAGCCAAAAGGCAATGGAGTGCTGTACTTGCTCGTAGATGAGCATAAAGTCAAAGAGTAACAGAAGATGGTGCTGGGCTGAGGATGATTAATACATTGTGAAGTAGTGTGCTATAAATAGGTGAGTCTTCAACTCTTTCCTAAACAGAAGTAGCGTTGAGGCGGTCCTGATGGATACGGGGAAGTTCCAGTGCTTAATTTAAAAAGGTGGCTGCAGATGCGGCCCATTGACACTTATTTGTGTTATAGCATACAACTAAATGTAAAAGTCTGTAAATGAACTGCACAAATATGTCAGCATATAACAGAATTAGGATAGCACTAACGAAGCACATTTGTTTGTAAGTATACAGTGTGGTGTAAACAAATATTTTAATATGATCTAAATAAATCAATACACTAGGTGATGTCATTTCCTTTCCACACATTATCGTTTGTGCGCTGCATAGTTTTATCAGTAAGACCATATGTTTGTGCAAATATAATGGTAATTTCAATTGAAAATGTTTTGTCTCTAATGGCAGTGTGTCACGCAACCCTTTATGCCACACTAGTCTACTCCACCCTACGCTATTCCACTCCACTATATGCCACTCCACACTATTCTACTCCATGACACTGTACACTGCTCAACACTCTACGTCACTTCACAACATTCTACGCCACCACACAACACTCTGCGCTGCTCCATACTACCACACTGTGCCACTCTGCAGCATTCTATGCCATTTACCTGCCACTCCACTCTTTGGCACTCCACTCTCTGACACCTTACTCCACTATAGGCTGTGCCACTTCACCTTACTTCACAATACTCCACTCTATGCCACTCAACTACCCTCAACGCCACTCCACCCTATTCTAATCTATGCTGCAACACTCTATGACACTGTAGTCCACTATGTCCCTCCACTCTATGCCACTCTACTCCTCAACACTCAACTCCACTCTATTCCACGACACTCTAGTCGACTGTATATTCCTCCAGTGTACTCCTTGCCACGCTATGCACTTCCACGACACTCCACATCACTCCCCTCTAACATACTCCATTCTACAGCACTGCACAATGCTCTACGTTACTCTATGACACTCCACACCCCTCTTCTCGACACCACTAACTTTTAGCCATGCTGAACAGCAACCACGCTGGTGTACAACATGGCTAGAAATACATTGACAAAACCAATAGCTCTTGCATAGTTGAGACCTACTGGCTTTGCCAATGCTTTTTTACACTTCCAAGTCTGCAGCTCAATAGTGTCCTGGCTGGGGCATGCCAAAATCCTCCAGAGAAAATGGAGAATCAAATACATTGCTATTACATGGTGGTTACACTAAATGCACCTTATACAGGTAAGACTGAAGGGCTTTTATTCATAACATCTCATCCATCCACAGGCAGCAGCAACTGCCACCAGCTCCAAATCATAAGATTTTCTATTACCTCATACATTCTGATATGGAATACAGTAAGATGGTTCACTGTAGATTCCACACTTTTCCCTCCTTAACAAGAAATTAACATTCTACTGGTAAATTGCAGATTAACCGCTTGGGTGCCTAAGACGAGCTGGTCTCGCCCTTGGCCACAGTTGCAATGTGCAGAGGACGAGACCAGCTCGTCCTGCACTCAGCCTACGGGGGAGCGCTAGTGCTCCCCCAGTGGGCGTTCCACCCCTTCCTCCCTTGGGCAGGGATGGAGGGGAATTGCTTCTCCTTCTACTCCAGAACCTCCTCCAACCCCCACGGACTCCCCAGTGACGTCTGATAACACCAGTGCGCGATCACACGAAAGAAAAGGATTTTGCATTTGATCATTTTGATGTGTCCATGTACTGTTTTGGGGTATTTCCTGTCATGGGCGCTAGGCCTACCCACACAAGTGAGGTACCATTTGTATCGGGAGACTTTGGGGAATGCTGGGTGGAATGAAATTTATGGCTCCTCTCAGATTCCAGAACTTTCTATCACCGAAATGTGAGGAAAAAGTGTTTTTTTTGGCCAAATTGTGAAAGGATTCTGGGTAACAGAACCTGGTGAGAGCCCAACACATCACCCAATCCTGGATTCCCCTAGGTGTCTAGTTTTAAAAAATGCACAGGTTTGGTAGGTTTCCCTAGCTGCCAGCTGAGCTAGAGGCCAAAATTCACAGCTACTCACTTTCCAAAAAACACGTCGGATTTCAATGTAAAAATCTTATGTGTCAATGTTGCGTTTCCTGTCGTGGCCATTAGGCCTACCCATACAATTGAGGTACCATTTTTATTATCGGGAGACTTGGGGAAACACAGAATAGAAGAACAAGTGTTATTGCCCCCTTGTCTTCTCTACATTTTTTCCTTCCAAATGTAAGACAGAGTGTTGAAAAAAGACGTCTATTTGAGAAATGCCCTGTAACTCACATGCTAGTATGGGGTCCTTGGAATTCGGAGATGTGCAAATAACCACTGCTTCTCAACACCTTATCTTGTGCCCATTTTGTAAATACAAAGGTTTCCTTGATACCTATTTTTCACTCTTTATATTACACCAAATTAATTGCTGTATACCCGGTATACAATGAAAACCCATTGCAAGGTACAGCTCCTTTAGTGGCTCTGGGTACTAGGCTTCTTGATGAACCTACAAGCCCTGTCCAGCAGATGTAACGTTATATTGCTTTAAAAAATCTGCCATAGCTGGAAAAAGTCATAGAAGAAAATGGCTTTTTTTCATCTAAATTTCAATATTTTTTTTATTTTAGCTGTTACTTTCTGTAGGGAAAACCTTGAAGGATCTACACAAATGACCCCTTGCTGAATTCAGAATTTTGTCTACTTTTCGGAAATGTTTAGCTGTCCAGCATTGTTTTCACACCCATTTCTGTCACTAGCTGGAAAGAGGCTGAAAGCACAAAAATAGTAAAAATTGGGTATGTCCCAGTAAAATGTCGAAATTGTGTTGAAAAATGTGGTTTTCTGGTTCAAATCTGCCTGTTCCTGAAAGCTGGGAAGATGGTGATTTTAGCTCCGCAAACCCTTTGTTGATGCCATTTCAGGGATAAAAACACAGGCTTTTTTCTGCAGCCCTTTGTTCCCATTTAAAAAAAAATGAAAAAAATGTAGCTGTATTTTGGCTAATTTCTTGGTCTTCTTCAGGGGAACCCACAAACTACGGGTACCTCTAGAATCCATAGGATGTTGTAAAAAAAGGATGCAAATTTGGTGTGGGTAGCTTATGTGGACAAAAAGTTAGGAGGGCCTAAAAGTGAACTGCCGCAAATAGCCAAAAAAAAGCTCTTATTTTCACCCAATCTCCTACATTAACAAGCACATTTTTTCATATCAAAATGCAACTTTCTATTCCTTGTGCTTCTACTTCATGATCCTTGTAACTGCCTATACCATTAAATTCCACTCCTTAGTCCCAATTCATCCACCTGAGGCACTGTGCTGTATTAGGCGACCTTCCTTTAAAAACTTAAAAGGAGATTGCCCTATAGAGGAATGTCTCCACATACGATAGGCTGTTATCCTTTGTTGCAATTCAAATTTCCAATCTGAACAATTTGCCTTTGACAATTCTCTCTTTTGACGTAACAAACCTCTCCACTGCACTACTGCCTCCTGGATGATATATAGTGCTTTTTTATGTCACACGTCTCAAGAATCAAAATATTCTTCTATTTCTTTAGAACATAATTGTTGACCATTATCTGAAAGAATAAATCCCTGAAAACTCTCTCTCTTGAATACATCTAACAAAAACTTGGTAGCCCTTGAAGAATAAATCATGAACACACACAACTTCCACTCATCTTGAATACGAATCTCGCAAAACCAAAAGATAAGGTCTGATGAACAAGTTACTTACCTTTGGTAACACCTTATCTGGTAGAGACATAGGGCCTGATTACAACCTTGGCTGAGGGGATTACTCTGTTCCAATTGTGACGGATATCCTGCCCGCGTATTACAAGTTCCATTATATCCTATGGAACTTGTAATATGGCGGGCGGGATATCCATCACATTGGGGACGGAGTAATCCCCTCCGCCAAGGTTGTAATCAGGTCCTTAATCTAGTTGCAGATTCCTTACCTCAGAATTTCCCCCAGACAACAGCCTGGTTCCGGAGATTTTTCTCAAGCAGTACCCCTGCCAGTCGTCGGGTGGCGGTCTGCTCTGCATCAGTTGTCAGCATCATGCACACCAAATAGGACGTCGCAGACCTATACAGGCGCCACCCTGGCGCGCTGACATCAGTTTCTTTTCACGATTTTCCACACCAGAAGCGCAGAGCCATGAAGAATACTGACCACTGGTGCGTCAAAAACTAGGGCCCTGAAAGGGAAGTCTCTGTCCCTAGAAAAGAGTTTGCGCGGGGGTTGGGGAGGATGGGTGGGTCAGTAAGGAATCTGCAACTAGAATATGTCTCTATCAGATAAGGCGTTACCAAGGGAAAGTAACTTCATCTGATAAAGACTTTTAGTTGCAGATTACTTACCTCAGAATAGATACCCAAGCAATACCATTCCCAGACGAGGGTCTACGAACCAAGATCATACTAGGAAGTACTACAGGACCGAATGGGCGAAATACCCGTCCCTTCACACCCAACTGTCTAGGCAGTAGTGTTTGGTGAACATGTGCAAAGAAGTCCATGCTGCTGCCTGACAGATGTCCAGGATTGGAACTCCGCAAGATAATGCAGCGGTTGCAGCTGTTGCTCTGGTAGAGTGAGCACACAAACCTCTGGAGGTTCCTTTTTAGCCAATGTGTAGCACATTTTAATGCAGCAAATGACCCATCTAGAGATGGCTCTCATCTGCATTGTCCAACCTTTCTTTGCACCCACATACTCAATATAGACTTAATTATCTACCCAGTACTCTTTGGTACGATCAAGGTAGCACACCAACGCTCTTTTTTGGCTCCAGCCGGTGGTGTCTTTCCTCTTCCTTAGAAGAATGTGGGGGTTGTAAAAAGTAAGCAGAGTTTTGGGTTGGCCTACATGAAAGGACATGAACACTTTTGGCAAAAAGGAAGTCCTGGTGCGAAGCATCACTTTGTCAAGATAGATGGAAAGGTAGAGTGGGTTAGATGACAATACCTGCATCTCGCTCAACCTGCGGGCAGATTTAATGACCATAAGGAAGGCTATTTTTAATATTAGAAACCTGAGAGGACAATTGTGAAGAGACTCAAAAGGAGCACACATTAGAAATGTCAGAACCAAATTCAACTCCCGCTGGGGCATGATAAATGGCGATGGAGGAAACATGTGGGTATGACCCTTAAGGATCATACTAATTATAGGAGACTTAAAGAGGGTTGGTCAGGTAATCTCAGAAATGCAGAGACAGCAGACAATAACCTTTGGGGGTGCCCAAAACAGAACCCTGCTGGGCCTAAGAAATTATAAACAAGAGTACCTAGGAAAGAGGAGCAGAAAGGGGGTCAACAGGCATGTCTATGCACCATGCCACAAATTTGTACCAATGACAGGCATATGCCGTTTTGGTGGAAGGATGCCTACCTGCCAAGATAACAATACACACTACGGGAGGAAGGTCAAAAGCTGTCAACTGCAGCGGATCAATCTTAATGCAAGAAGGCATAGAATGGACAGGTTTGGGTGAAGAACGCTCCCCTCATGCTGCAACAGAAGATCCTCCCGAAGGGGTAGTCTGATCGGAGGATTGATGGCCGTGCTCAATAGCTCGGGATACCAGACTCTTCATGCCCAGTCTGGCACCTTAAGGATTACTTGGTCCCAGTCGTTATTGATCTTCTTGAGGGCAGACATTCTATAAGCAGAAAGATGTACGGGAGGCCTGAGCTCAACTCAAGATGAAAAGCGTCACAGAGCGAGTTCCACCTTGGAAACTCTAATGCGCGAAACTGCTGACATTGCACATTCTCTGCAAAGCCGAACAGATTTTACCAAGACTCTTCCCACTGCTGAAAGAGACCATGCCCCACCTCCGGATGGAGACGCTATTTGTGATCAACCAGGCACTGTGGGCTGAGCTTGTCCGCTCTGGAATTCAGAGAGTCCTTTAGGTGTTGAGCCACCATGGAAAAACACTGATGTTCCAGCCATGTCGAGAGGCACAGAGCCTCCTGAAAAAAGGGTCCACAACCCAACTCTGCTGTGCTTGTTGCAGTACCACAAGGTGGTGGTGTTGTCCATGAACACCTGTGCTACCTTCCCTTTGAAAGAGGGAAGGAATGCTTTCAATGCCAATCAGATCATCCTGAACTCTAAAAGACTGATGTGGAGCCTGCACTTAGCCGGAGACCAGACGCCTCTGATCTCCGCCTCTCCCATGTGGTCGCCCCATCCCAGGGGTGACACATCTGTCAGTACTGTCAGATCTGATTGAGGAAGGGAGAGGGATCTGCCTTTGACCCAATTGCTGTTCAAGAGCCACCACTGCAGATCTTGCATAGTTCCCTCCAAGATCTGGACTATGTCGTAGAGATTCCCCTGATGCTGCGCCCACTGGAACTTGAGGTCCCACGGCAGAGCCCGCATATGCCTTCTGGCATGTGTCACCAGCATGATGCAGGAGACCATCAGGCCCAGCAGCCTCAGAGTCATTCTCACCAAAATCCAGGCTACAGGCTGAAATATAGGTATCAGAGCCTGCTTATCTTGGACTCACCACTAGGGAGGATAAGCCCGAAACTGCACCTTGTCCAAAACAGCTCAGATGAAAGGGAACATCTGAGAGGGAGCCAGGGGAGACTGCTGCACGTTTATAGTGAACCCCAGCGAATGCAGGAGGTCTGCCGTAGTCTGAAGGTGAGAGACGAGGTTTGCAAGGAATGCTGGGTAAAACGTGTGGTGAGAGCCATGCAAGTCAGCCCACCCTGGATATTCATAGATGTCTAGTTTAAAAAAATGTACAAGTTAGCTAGGTTTTCCTAAGTACTAGCTGAGCTAGGGTCCAAAATCTAGAGCTACCCACAATATAAAAAGAGGGTCACAATTCTGTGGACAATTGTGCATTGTCCATGCTGCATTTTGGACCATTTGATGTCGCAAGTACTAAACCAACCCACACAAGTGAGGTACCTTTATTTGTCAGGGAGTTGCGGGAACATGGAATAGTAGAACATTTGTTATTGCCAATTGGATTTCGCTGAATTTGTGCCTTTCAAATGTAAGCCAGTGTATAAGAAAGATAACATTTTCAAAAATACCTGCCAGATTATATGCTAGTAAAATAAGTTTCCTTGATAGCCATTTTTCACTCTGCCTATTTCGGTTTAAGAAATGGTCTATACGCGGTACTCAATGAAAAACCACTGTACAGTGCAGCACAGTTGCTTGCTCTAGGTACCTTGGGTTTTTAGAGAACCTACAAACCCTATATAGCCCCGCAACCAGAAGGTCTGGCAAATGTAATGGTAAATTGCTTTTGTCAATCAGCAATCATGCCCATTGTTTCCTACTCATTTTCAATATTTATTTCAACAGTTATTTTCCTTGTGAAAACCCTTGAGGGATAAACACATATGACTCCTTGCTGAATTTGGACTTTTGTCTAGTTTTCAGAAATGTATAGGTTTTCTAGATCACTAATGGTTTTCATACTGGTTTCCACCAGAAACTGGAAGTAGGCTGAGAGCAAAACACATATGGAAAATAGTCTATCTCTTAGAAAAATACCACAACTGTGGTACAAAATTAGGTTTTTTAATTCAGCACTGCATGTTCCTAAAAGACGGGAAGATTGTGCCTTTAGTATAGTAAACGGTTTGTGGACACTTTTATTTGGAGCATTTTTTCAAAACAAAATCAACATTTTGCTTTATTTTGCCTATTTCTCGGTCCACTCCAGGGGAATCCTGATTATCTTTAGAATCCCCAGGATACTGGAAAAAAAATGCAAACTTGGCATGGATACCTTATATGGAAAAAAGTTATCGAGCCCTAAGCGCAAACTACCCTTAAATAGCCAAAAAAGCATTGGTAAAACCAATAGGCATCGCCTATACAGGAGTTATTGGATTGGCAATGTGTTTTTGCCATGCTGTATACCACTCTGGCTACTGTTTAGTATGGCTAAAAGTTATTGGCATGGAGTGTTGGGGGGGGATTGTGGGGGGGAGGAGTGTTGTACAGTGGATTTGTTGGAATAGAGTGCAGTAGAATGGAGTAGGGGAGTACAATGCAGTAGAGTTGAGTAAAAAGAAGTAGAGTTCAGTGTTTCAGTGGCAGAGAATATCGTAGAGTGCAGTGCTGTAAAGTGGATTGGTGTAAAGTGGAGTGGTGTAGAGTGGAGTAGTGTGAGGTGGAATAGGGTGGAGAGGATTGGAGTAGACTAAGGTGGTATGGTGGTTTTGACTGTAGAGTGAGGTGGATCGGACTGGGCTAGAGTTGGGTGGACTGGATGTGGTGGGTTGGAAAGGGGTGGATTAAAATGGGGTAAAGTGAATTGGATTGGCCTGGATTGGAGTTCGAGTTCGGTGGATTGGAGTGGAGTGGATCAGATTGTATTGGGGTGGGTGAACTGAATTAGAGTGATAGGACTGGGGTGGGCTGGATTGTATTGTGGTGGGGTGGGCTGGATTGGACTTGGGTAAGGTGGACTGGAGTGACTGAGTGAAGTGAAGTGGATTAGACTGAAATGGAGGAATGGACTGGTCTGGAGTGGAGTGGCGTGAGGTGCATTAGATCGGAGTGGGGTGAATTGGATTCATTGGAATGGAGTGGGTTGGACTGTACTAGAGTGATGTGAATTAGGGAGAGGTGGATTGGACTGGACTAGAGTGGGGTGGACTGGATGGACGTGGACTGAACTGGGGGGGTGGATTGGATTGGGGTAGAGTGGGGTTGACCGGAGTAGACTGGAGAGGAGTGGAGTGGAGCGGGATGGATTGGCGTGGAGTGGACTGAAATGGGATGGACTGCATAAGGGTGAAGTGGAGTGGATTGGGGTGGGTTAAATTAGGGGGGACTGGTGTGGTATGGAATGGAGTGTGGTGGCTTGGCCTGGGGTGGGGTGGATTGGAGTGCAGTGGATTGTCCGGGAATGAGGTGGATTGGACTGTGAGGGGTGGATTGGATTAAGGTGGACAGGAGTTCGCTGGGGTGGATTGGAGAGTGTTGTATTAGAGGGGGCAGGATTTGAGTGGGGTGGATTGGACTGAAGTGGAGTGGGGTGGGTGGATTGGCCTGGGGTGAACTGGATAGGTGTGGAGTAGATTGTTGTGGGTGGGTTGGATTGGAATGGGATGGACCTTCTGTAGTGGGGTGGATTTCTGGAGTGGGATGGATTAGAGTGAGGTAAACTGGAGTGGGGTGAATGGGATTGGGGTGGGATGGATTGGACTGGAGCGGGGTGGATTAAGGTGGACTGGATTGGACTAGAGTGGGCTGGATTAAGGTGAATTGGATTGGATGGGACTGGATTGGCCTGAAGTGGACTAGACTAAGGTGAACTGGATTGGATGGGACTGGATTGGCCTGAAGTGGACTAGACTAAGGTGAACTGGATTGGAGTGGTATGGATTGGATTGTAGTGGATTGGATTTGAGTGGGGTGAACTGAAGTGGGGTAGAACTGATTTGAGTAGGTGGACTTGATTGCACTGGATTAGAGTGTGTTGGAGTGATGTGAGGTGGACTGGAATGGGGTGGATTAGAATGCAGTTGGGTGGATTGGTGTGGGGTGGATTGAGGTGGAGCGGGTGGGTGGACTGGATTTGTGTCAGGTAGATTGGATTGGAGTGGGTTAAACTGGATTGCACTGAACTGGATTGGAGTAAGGTGGATTGTGGTGGGGTGGATTGGAGTAGGGTTGATTTGATTTGGGTGAGGTGGACTGGTTTGGAGTGGGGCAGATTGTTTTGGATTGGAGTAGGGGGATTGGACTGCAGTGTGGTGGATTAAGGTGTTTTGGAGTGGGGTGAATTGGATTGGAGTGGGATGGACTGGAGTGGGTGGCTTGGAGTGCGGTAGAATCGATTTGAGTAGGGTGATTGGGTTGCACTGGATTGGAGTGGGTTGGATTGAAGTGGGGTGGATTGGACTGCAGTGTGGTGGATTAAGGTGTTTTGGAGTGGGGTGAATTGGATTGGAGTGGGATGGACTGGAGTGGGTGGCTTGGAGTGCGGTAGAATCGATTTGAGTAGGGTGATTGGGTTGCACTGGATTGGAGTGGGTTGGATTGAAGTGGGGTGGATTGGACTGGAGTTTGGTGGATTGTATTGGGATGGTCTAGATTGTAGTGGACTAGAGTGGGGTCGCATGGATAGCAGTGGGTTAGATAGGATTACGCTGTACTGGATTGGTGTGGGGTGGATTGAAGTAGGGTGGACAGTGGTGGATTGGAGTGTGGTGAAATAGGATGGAGTGGGGTGGATTGGATTGTATTGCAGGGGGTGTATTGTATTGGGGTGAGGTGGACTGGACTTGGGCGAGGTGGGTTGGATTGGAGTGTGGCTGATTGGAGTGGGGAAGATTGTTTTGGATTGAGTGGGCAGGTTGGCGTGGGGCAGATTGTTTTGAAGTGGAGCAGACTGTTGTGTACTGCGGTGAGGAAAATTGGAGTGGGGCAGATTGTTTTGGATTGGAGTACGGCAGATTGGAGATGTGCAAACTGTTTGGTTTGAGGTGGGGTGGATTGTTTTGGATTGGAGAGGAGCAGATTGGAGTGGAGTAGATTGTTTTGGATTGGAGGGGGTTGATTGTGGTGGACTGAATTGGAGTGGGGTAGATTGGACTGGAGGAGGTAGATTGGATTTCGGCGGATTGTTTTGGAATGGGGTGGATTGAAATGGGGCAGATTGCTTTGGATTTGAGTGGGCCAGATTAAAGTGGAGTGGGCTGGAGTTAGTCAGATTGTTTTGGATTTGAGTGGGGCAGATTGTTTTGGATTGGAGTGGGGCAGATTGAAGTGGGGAGGAATGGAGTGTGACAGATGGTTTTGGACTGGAGTGGAGCAGATTGGAGTGGGGTAGACTGCTTTGGATTGAGTGGGACAGATCAGAGTGGGGCAAGTTGTTTTGGATTGGAGTAGGGCAGACTGGATTGGGGCACATTGTTTTGGATTGGTGTCGAGCAGAATGGGGACAGGGACAGACTGTTTTGGGTTGAAGTAGGGCAGATTGAAGGGAGCAGATTGTGTTGGATTGGAGTGGGGCAGTTTGGAGTGGGGCAAATTGTTCTGGAATGGAGTGAGGCAGACTGTTTTGGTCTGGAGTGGGGCATACTGTTTTGGATTGCAGTGGGCAGATTGGAGTGGAGCAGATTGTTTCAGATTGGGGTGAGGAAATTGGTGAAGGGCAGACTGGAGTAGGGTAGATTTTTTGGGATTGGTGTGGGGCAGACTAGAGTAGGTCAGATTGTTTTGGATTGAAGTGGGGCAAATTGGAGTGGGGCAGACTGGAGTGGGGCAGATTGTTTTGGATTACAGCGGAGCAGACTGAAGTGGAACAGCTTGTTTTGGATTGTAGTGGGGCAAATTGTAACGGGGCTGATTGTTTTGGTTTGGAATGGGGCAACATGTTTTGGATTGGAGTGGGGCAGATTGGCACTGGAGTGGGGAAGATTGTTTTTAATAGGAGTGGGGCAGATAGCTGTGGATTGCAGTAGGGAAGATTTATTTGGATTAGAGTGGGGAAGATTGTTTTCGATTGGAGTGGGGCACATAGGAGGGTGGCAGTTTGGATTGGGGTAGATTGTTTTTTTTATAGGAGTGGGGCAGATAGTTATGGATTGGAGTGGGGCAGATTCTTTTGGATTGGTGTGGGGAAGATTGGAGTAGGGAAGATTGTTAGGGATTGGAGTGGGGCACATTGTTTTGGAATACAGGAGATTGGTGTGGGACAGACTGGAATAGGGTAGATTTTTTGGGATTTGCATGGGGTAGATTGTTATTTATTTAAGTGGGGCAGATTTTTTGGAATAGGAGTGGGGCCGATTGGAGTGGGCTGGGTTGAGAGGATTGAAGTGTGGTGGATTGGAATGGATTCAGGTGAGTGGTTTGGTTTGGAGTGGGGGTGGACTGGACTGTTCTGGCATCACATGGATTGTGTGGGGTGGATTGTTGTGGGTGGGGTGGATTGGTCTGGATTGGAGTGGGATGGACTGGAATGGACTGGAATGGAGCCAGGTGGATTGGGGTGTACTGTACAATTGTATGTTAAAGCATGATTTTGGAAATTACATATAAGAAAGAAACAATGTTGCTTTGCAATATTTAGAACAAGATAATAGAACTCTTAGGAACAGTGGTCACGAGCAAAAACAAAATGAGTGCAAAGCGAGCAAAGAAGATTTGGCAAAATAAAAGAAAAGAGTTAGCTATAGAAAATAAAACTTTGCACATTGTTTGTCCTGCTAGACACGTTTTTGCCATCCACATGCGGGTTTGCAGGGCCCTGGAAGTTAAAAAGAAGCACCTCAATCACATAGGGGGGCAGTGGACGGGCACTGAACCACTGATGAAGTTGAATCAATCAGAGCTTGGACCCTGCTGCACAGACAGGAACTGAAATGATGCTTCGCCTCCAGTAACATATTACTTGGCTTTCAAGAAGAGTGCCACGCAAGCCAACGCTAGTGCATGCTCTTGCAGGCTCAACTCTAACTGCAGAGATTCATTTGCTAGTGCATGCTCTCACAGTTTCGACCCTAAAAAGGGCTCAGCCCTGCAGGGGTGGAGGGGGCCTTGCAGCAGAGGGCTTAAATTCTATTTCAGGACCGAAGGCGAGGATTATGCTTTCTCTTTCTTTACTGAGAAAATACAGCAGCCAATCAACATTAACCAAAACAAAAAACTACATATCCCAACAATCCTGGTAGTCCATAGTGCCCAATCCCAGGCCTCCATTCCATAAAAATGTCTCTGTCCCTTTAGTCCTCCCTCTTTCTTTGCTGTTTGCAGCCAAAAGCTAAGTACTCCTTCATTTCTTATTGTGTTTTTACCTTTGATTATTGGCTTCAGCTGTGGAGCGGGGATTGAGTGGTGCTCATTTGGGGAATTCCCCTCTTTTCTCCAAACGCCTCCGCACTCGCACGTCGGCCGCCTCCTTTTCCAAAAATAACCCAGACCGGCCGCGTCCAGTGACGATTATAGTTCTTTGGTCAGATGGAAACAGGGCGTCTGTGCTGAGCGCTCCATTTTTTCGTCCCCTGTTTTGCGTGTGTGTTGCTGTCCTCTGATGGAGGACAGCCGAGCGCTGCCATTGGAGGACTTTTGTTCACTTTCTATTTCCGTGTTCGCGCATGCAAGCATGGCATTCTCCGACTTTGTTCAGATTGAAGATTCCCTCGTGAGCAACGCAACGCGGAGAACTTTGTAGTTCCCCATTTGACGGGGAGCATAAACGGTGCAAGGCTTTGCCCTAGGGAGAAATTGAGCAGGTGCTCCTTATTGGGCCGCTTTCTGAGAGATAACTCTCATAGTTATCAGGAGTTTCTGCTGTTTTTGGACCTGCTTTGAACTCCTTCATCTCCTCTTGTCTGCTGACATGGCGTACTACGCTGATGAGGAAGAATATTTTCAGGAAGAGGCAGAAGTGCCCTATGAACACCAAACGGAGGAGAGATTGGTTCAGGCCTTGGGTCACCATGTGCAAGATTCCGTTAACCAGGCCTTGATTAAGGCTTTGAAGCCTTTTACTCATTCTATGAGAAGGTTTGGAAAGAGAGAATTGATGGGCCGTTCCCCCCTCTGAGACGCTGACTAGAGAAAGTAAGATTTCTGATGTGGGCTTTGCCCCAAGAGCCTCAGTTGGCACTTTTTCCTCTGCAAAACTTTTTTTTCACAAATGGCTTCTTCGGTCCTCAAGGATCATGAGTACGGCCCTGGAGTTTATTCCGACCCCCCCTGGCCCCTTTTTGGCTTCTGCCCCTCCGTTTTGGATTGAAGTGGGGCAAATTGGAGTGGGGCAGACTGGAGTGGGGCAGATTGTTTTGGATTACAGCGGAGCAGACTGAAGTGGGACAGCTTGTTTTGGATTGTAGTGGGGCAAATTGTAGCGGGCTGATTGTTTTGGTTTGGAATGGGGCAACATGTTTTGGATTGGAGTGGGGCAGATTGGCACTGGAGTGGGGAAGATTGTTTTTAATAGGAGTGGGGCAGATAGCTGTGGATTGCAGTAGGGAAGATTTATTTGGATTAGAGTGGGGAAGATTGTTTTCGATTGGAGTGGGGCACATAGGAGGGTGGCAGTTTGGATTGGGGTAGATTGTTTTTTTTATAGCAGTGGGGCAGATAGTTATGGATTGGAGTGGGGCAGATTCTTTTGGATTGGTGTGGGGAAGATTGGAGTAGGGAAGATTGTTAGGGATTGGAGTGGGGAACATTGTTTTGGAATAAAGGAGATTGGTGTGGGACAGACTGGAATAGGGTAGAATTTTTGGAATTTGCATGGGGTAGATTGTTATTTATTTAAGTGGGGCAGATTTTTTGGAATAGGAGTGGGGCCGATTGGAGTGGGCTGGGTTGAGAGGATTGAAGTGTGGTGGATTGGAATGGATTCAGGTGAGTGGTTTGGTTTGGAGTGGGGGTGGACTGGACTGTTCTGGCATCACATGGATTGTGTGGGGTGGATTGTTGTGGGTGGGGTGGATTGGTCTGGATTGGAGTGGGATGGACTGGAATGGACTGGAATGGAGCCAGGTGGATTGGGGTGTACTGTACAATTGTATGTTAAAGCATGATTTTGGAAATTACATATAAGAAAGAAACAATGTTGCTTTGCAATATTTAGAACAAGATAATAGAACTCTTAGGAACAGTGGTCACGAGCAAAAACAAAATGAGTGCAAAGCGAGCAAAGAAGATTTGGCAAAATAAAAGAAAAGAGTTAGCTATAGAAAATAAAACTTTGCACATTGTTTGTCCTGCTAGACACGTTTTTGCCATCCACATGCGGGTTTGCAGGGCCCTGGAAGTTAAAAAGAAGCACCTCAATCACATAGGGGGGCAGTGGACGGGCACTGAACCACTGATGAAGTTGAATCAATCAGAGCTTGGACCCTGCTGCACAGACAGGAACTGAAATGATGCTTCGCCTCCAGTAACATATTACTTGGCTTTCAAGAAGAGTGCCACGCAAGCCAACGCTAGTGCATGCTCTTGCAGGCTCAACTCTAACTGCAGAGATTCATTTGCTAGTGCATGCTCTCACAGTTTCGACCCTAAAAAGGGCTCAGCCCTGCAGGGGTGGAGGGGGCCTTGCAGCAGAGGGCTTAAATTCTATTTCAGGACCGAAGGCGAGGATTATGCTTTCTCTTTCTTTACTGAGAAAATACAGCAGCCAATCAACATTAACCAAAACAAAAAACTACATATCCCAACAATCCTGGTAGTCCATAGTGCCCAATCCCAGGCCTCCATTCCATAAAAATGTCTCTGTCCCTTTAGTCCTCCCTCTTTCTTTGCTGTTTGCAGCCAAAAGCTAAGTACTCCTTCATTTCTTATTGTGTTTTTACCTTTGATTATTGGCTTCAGCTGTGGAGCGGGGATTGAGTGGCGCTCATTTGGGGAATTCCCCTCTTTTCTCCAAACGCCTCCGCACTCGCACGTCGGCCGCCTCCTTTTCCAAAAATAACCCAGACCGGCCGCGTCCAGTGACGATTATAGTTCTTTGGTCAGATGGAAACAGGGCGTCTGTGCTGAGCGCTCCATTTTTTCGTCCCCTGTTTTGCGTGTGTGTTGCTGTCCTCTGATGGAGGACAGCCGAGCGCTGCCATTGGAGGACTTTTGTTCACTTTCTATTTCCGTGTTCGCGCATGCAAGCATGGCATTCTCCGACTTTGTTCAGATTGAAGATTCCCTCGTGAGCAACGCAACGCGGAGAACTTTGTAGTTCCCCATTTGACGGGGAGCATAAACGGTGCAAGGCTTTGCCCTAGGGAGAAATTGAGCAGGTGCTCCTTATTGGGCCGCTTTCTGAGAGATAACTCTCATAGTTATCAGGAGTTTCTGCTGTTTTTGGACCTGCTTTGAACTCCTTCATCTCCTCTTGTCTGCTGACATGGCGTACTACGCTGATGAGGAAGAATATTTTCAGGAAGAGGCAGAAGTGCCCTATGAACACCAAACGGAGGAGAGATTGGTTCAGGCCTTGGGTCACCATGTGCAAGATTCCGTTAACCAGGCCTTGATTAAGGCTTTGAAGCCTTTTACTCATTCTATGAGAAGGTTTGGAAAGAGAGAATTGATGGGCCGTTTCCCCCCTCTGAGACGCTGACTAGAGAAAGTAAGATTTCTGATGTGGGCTTTGCCCCAAGAGCCTCAGTTGGCACTTTTTCCTCTGCAAAACTTTTTTTTCACAAATGGCTTCTTCGGTCCTCAAGGATCATGAGTACGGCCCTGGAGTTTATTCCGACCCTCCTGGCCCCTTTTTGGCTTCTGCCCCTCCGTTTTGGATTGAAGTGGGGCAAATTGGAGTGGGGCAGACTGGAGTGGGGCAGATTGTTTTGGATTACAGCGGAGCAGACTGAAGTGGGACAGCTTGTTTTGGATTGTAGTGGGGCAAATTGTAGCGGGCTGATTGTTTTGGTTTGGAATGGGGCAACATGTTTTGGATTGGAGTGGGGCAGATTGGCACTGGAGTGGGGAAGATTGTTTTTAATAGGAGTGGGGCAGATAGCTGTGGATTGCAGTAGGGAAGATTTATTTGGATTAGAGTGGGGAAGATTGTTTTCGATTGGAGTGGGGCACATAGGAGGGTGGCAGTTTGGATTGGGGTAGATTGTTTTTTTTATAGGAGTGGGGCAGATAGTTATGGATTGGGGTGGGGCAGATTGTTTTGGATTGGTGTGGGGAAGATTGGAGTAGGGAAGATTGTTAGGGATTGGAGTGGGGCACATTGTTTTGGAATACAGGAGATTGGTGTGGGACAGACTGGAATAGGGTAGATTTTTTGGGATTTGCGTGGGGTAGATTGTTATTTATTTAAGTGGGGCAGATTTTTGGAATAGGAGTGGGGCCGATTGGAGTGGGCTGGGTTGAGAGGATTGAAGTGTGGTGGATTGGAATGGATTCAGGTGAGTGGTTTGGTTTGGAGTGGGGGTGGACTGGACTGTTCTGGCATCACATGGATTGTGTGGGGTGGATTGTTGTGGGTGGGGTGGATTGGTCTGGATTGGAGTGGGATGGACTGGAATTGACTGGAATGGAGCCAGGTGGATTGGGGTGTACTGTACAATTGTATGTTAAAGCATGATTTTGGAAATTACATATAAGAAAGAAACAATGTTGCTTTGCAATATTTAGAACAAGATAATAGAACTCTTAGGAACAGTGGTCACGAGCAAAAACAAAATGAGTGCAAAGCGAGCAAAGAAGATTTGGCAAAATAAAAGAAAAGAGTTAGCTATAGAAAATAAAACTTTGCACATTGTTTGTCCTGCTAGACACGTTTTTGCTATCCACATGCGGGTTTGCAGGGCCCTGGAAGTTAAAAAGAAGCACCTCAATCACATAGGGGGGCAGTGGACGGGCACTGAACCACTGATGAAGTTGAATCAATCAGAGCTTGGACCCTGCTGCACAGACAGGAACTGAAATGATGCTTCGCCTCCAGTAACGTATTACTTGGCTTTCAAGAAGAGTGCCACGCAAGCCAACGCTAGTGCATGCTCTTGCAGGCTCAACTCTAACTGCAGAGATTCATTTGCTACTGCATGCTCTCACAGTTTCGACCCTAAAAAGGGCTCAGCCCTGCAGGGGTGGAGGGGGCCTTGCAGCAGAGGGCTTAAATTCTATTTCAGGACCGGAGGCGAGGATTATGCTTTCTCTTTCTTTACTGAGAAAATACAGCAGCCAATCAACATTAACCAAAACAAAAAACTACATATCCCAACAATCCTGGTAGTCCATAGTGCCCAATCCCAGGCCTCCATTCCATAAAAATGTCCCTGTCCCTTTAGTCCTCCCTCTTTCTTTGCTGTTTGCAGCCAAAAGCTAAGTACTCCTTCATTTCTTATTGTGTTTTTACCTTTGATTATTGGCTTCAGCTGTGGAGCGGGATTGAGTGGCGCTCATTTGGGGAATTCCCCTCTTTTCTCCAAACGCCTCCGCACTCGCACGTCGGCCGCCTCCTTTTCCAAAAATAACCCGGACCGGCCGCGTCCAGTGACGATTATAGTTCTTTGGTCAGATGGAAACAGGGCGTCTGTGCTGAGTGCTCCATTTTTTCGTCCCCTGTTTTGCGTGTGTTGCTGTCCTCTGATGGAGGACAGCCGAGCGCTGCCATTGGAGGACTTTTGTTCACTTTCTATTTCCGTGTTCGCGCATGCAAGCATGGCATTCTCCGACTTTGTTCAGATTGAAGATTCCCTCGTGAGCAACGCAACGCGGAGAACTTTGTAGTTCCCCATTTGACGGGGAGCATAAACGGTGCAAGGCTTTGCCCTAGGGAGAAATTGAGCAGGTGCTCCTTATTGGGCCGCTTTCTGAGAGATAACTCTCATAGTTATCAGGAGTTTCTGCTGTTTTTGGACCTGCTTTGAACTCCTTCATCTCCTCTTGTCTGCTAACATGGCGTACTACGCTGATGAGGGAGAATATTTTCAGGAAGAGGCAGAAGTGCCCTATGAACACCAAACGGAGGAGAGATTGGTTCAGGCCTTGGGTCACCATGTGCAAGATTCCGTTAACCAGGCCTTGATTAAGGCTTTGAAGCCTTTTACTCATTCTATGAGAAGGTTTGGAAAGAGAGAATTGATGGGCCGTTCCCCCCTCTGAGACGCTGACTAGAGAAAGTCAGATTTCTGATGTGGGCTTTGCCCCAAGAGCCTCAGTTGGCACTTTTTCCTCTGCAAAACTTTTTTTTCACAAATGGCTTCTTCGGTCCTCAAGGATCATGAGTACGGCCCTGGAGTTTCTTCTGACCCTCCTGGCCCCTTTTTGGCTTCTGCCCCTCCGTGCACGGAGGTTTCTCACTCCTCTGCTTCGCAGTCTTCGGACTCGGACCAAGAGTTAAGCAATGCCAAACTGTCTCGCAAACGTAAGCGTAAAACTCATCATACCGCACCTGACACTGTAATCCAAAAGAACCTGTTTTTTGCTCCTGAAAATATAATTCACCTGAGATCTAGAGAATTGGTTCCCTCTGTTGAGGTAGCGCATTATGTGCAAGAACTTTTACGCAAGAGCTTTGACAAGAACATGCGTAACACTTTGCATTCGGAATGTCCTCGACCATCATTGTTGGGTAAGGTGGCGGAACCCTGAAACTGGACTCTAGTATGGCCACATTCCTTAAGAAGTATGCAAAAGAGCCCAAGAAAGTTCTGGACAGAACCTGTACGGGCTGCCAGGAAAAGCTCATCGATATCTCGGGCCCCTCATGAAGATCTTGGAACTGGCGGTGCAGGCCAATGAATCCAGTACTCTGTTGGACCCGGAGGCCACTCTAGAGTGGGCACAGAGAGCTATATGCCTTTTATAGGGAACACACACTGTGCCATATCCACAGAACTGGGAAAATCCTTTCTGAGGAGGATAGACCCTAAATTGGCCGAGCTGGCTCCTTCTAAACCTGGAACCCTGGCGAATGGTCTGCTCTTCACGGACAAATTCGTGAAGGAATTGGGCAAATACGTCTCTACATTCTCCGCGCTTGACAAAGCCCGGAACTCCATGAGAAAGATGTTTAGCCGGGGCCTTTTTACTCAGGCCAGATGCTATAGAGGCCAAGCGCCAGGCTGAGGTTTTTATCAGGCCTCAACAAGCTACTCTCACAGAGGACGCAGCTCTTATCAAGCCAACTCAGGATTCTACCCTGCTCGAAACCGGAGAGGCCGTGGTCGTGCCAATAGAGACATTGGGAGAGGTGGTTTCAGTTCCACAGATGTCAATGCATCAGGTGATAGTGATCCCCTTTTCAGAAGTTGCTCTTGGGGGGGGGGGGAGTTACAATGGCATTTAGCCACCTGGGAAAGGATTTCACAGGACCCATGGGTTTTGCAAACTGTCCAAGGTTACAGGATGGAGTTTCACTCCCCTCCCAAACAAGATATTGCCCCTCTTCTGCTTCGTTTTTCCCAGTCAGAGAGCAATTTCATAGACGACGAGGTATTTTCTTTGATTCGCAAGCTAGCAGTAGTCAGGACGGTTCTCCACTCAACAGGTTTTGTCAGCACAATCTTTTTGGTGCAGAAAAAAGGTGGGGGTTATCATCTAGTCCTAAATCTGAAGACATTCAATTTTTGTACAGTGAACCCCCATTTCAAGATGGAGGGTGTCCACCTTCTAAGAGACCTTTTACAGGAAAAGGATTGGGTTGTTCGGCTAGACCTCAAAGATGCCTATCTAACAGTGCTGATTTACGCTCCCCATTGTCATTTTCTTCAATTTTGTTGGTGAGACCATTGGTATGAGTTCACAGTCCTTCGTATCGGACTGTCCTCTGCCCCTTGGTGTGTCACCGGTGGTGCAATTTCTTCGAGAAACATGCGTTCACCTTATCATTTATCTCAATGACATTTTAATTATGGCCCATACCAAAGACCTGGTTTTAGTGCATCTCTAGTGGACTTTTTCAGCTTTTGCATGATCTGGGGTGTCTAATAAATTCTGACAAATCGATAATGACTCAATCTATAGAATTCTTAGGCTTCCAAGTAGATTCTATCAAAGCACAGTTGAAATTACCGCTAACGAAACAAGCCTCGATCAAGAGAGATTTTTGGAGAGCTCTTGCCTCTCCGACTAAATCCTTGAGAACCCTGGCTCGCCTAGTAGGGCTTCTAGCTTCTTTTACTCAAGCGATTTTTCTGGGTCCACTTCATTACCGAGCCCTTTCAACGTCCGAAAATATTGCATCTACACAAGGGGTTATCCTACTTGGAGCAGATTCTGTTGTCAGAAGAGGCCAGGACGGAAATAGTTTGGTGGTTATACCATATGGATGCTTGGAATGGAAAAGCCATTTTTGCATCCTCTCTAGAGGTTATCATAGAATCGGATGCCAGCCAATGGGGCTGGGTAGCTCCGTGCAAACGGGAGGCAGATGGTCTCCAGAGGAACGGACACTTCAAATCAATTGTTTGGAGCTTCTAGAGGGAGCATTTGCGATTCGATCCCTGTCTCCCCGCAGAGCCAGTTGTTGCATACTCTTGTGCATAGACAGCATACTGGTGGTGTGGTACATAAACCATCTAGGTAGGACCAAATCTCGGGTCTTAGTGGAGATTGCCAAGGAATTTTGCCATTATTGCTTGCAGCATCAAATCTCGGTGACCGCGGAGTACATTCCGGGTCACTCCAATGTAATAGCAGACTAGAA
Source organism: Pleurodeles waltl (assembly GCF_031143425.1). Lineage (NCBI taxonomy): Eukaryota > Metazoa > Chordata > Amphibia > Caudata > Salamandridae > Pleurodeles > Pleurodeles waltl. The sequence goes on along the minus strand of NC_090448.1, from coordinate 777,555,863 downwards.
CTCAAGTTTATTTGAGGGACAGCAGCAACTGGATGCTTCATCAGTCGATTTTTCAAATTCTGATCAGTCGGTGGGGAGAGTGTTCGATAGACCTTTTTGCGTCTCGGCTCAATGCTCAGCTCCCTCGGTTTTACAGTTGGAGACCGGACCCGCTGGCTCTGGGGTCAGATGCTTTTCTCCAGGATTGGACCAGGGGTCTTCTGTATGCCTTCCCTCTGTTCTCCATGATTCGGAGAGTACTCTTTCATGAAGAGACAGAAGGCGGAGCTCGTTTTGGTGACATTGCTCTGGAGAGCTTAGTCGTGGTTTCCAGTAGCGATGGCACTCTCCTGCGCCTCCCCTGTTCTAATTCCATTGTTCCTATCCTTGCTTCTGGGTCCGGCAGGTTCCCCACACCCACTAATACTTCAGGGACTGTTGTCCCTCACGGCATGGAGACTTTCAGGAAACGTTGGCAGATGCCAGGAATTTCGAGAGACACAATGTTTTTCTTATCCCAATCGGGGGCTCCTTTCACCCTTAAAGGCAATGAGACTTCCTGGAAGCGATGGCTGGGTTGGTGCAGTGAGCGGAGTGTGGATCCCTTGGGGGCTCACATCAGTGTGATCGTTAATTTCCTTTTGGATCTAGCCTCTCAGGGTCTTGCTTATAGGACCAATAATGATTTTAGGTCAGCTATTTCAGCTGGACACCCTCATATTGAGGGTAGACCAGTTAGTGAACATCCTTAAGTTTGTAAACTCTTACGATGCATCCGCTCGGTTAGACCTCCTTAATCTAAATATTCTTCTTTGTGTGATGTTGATATTGTTCTGAGTTGTCTCAGAAACTGGCCATGTAACGAGGATCTTTCGCGTAAGCAGTTATCTACCAAACTCACGGTCCTCTTGTGTTTAATTTCATGCTGACACGTGTCATGGTCCTCTTTTGTTTAATTTTATGCCGGAGCGTGTCTGATGTGCGCACACTAGATTTATGAGGTTGAGTATTTACTCCTTCAGGAGTTTCTTTTTCTATTACCGATGTACGAAAACAGCAACTAAGTATTTCTTATCCAGTATTTCCCCATAATCAAAAATTATGTGTTGGAAAATGTTTAAAGGCATATGAGGACTGCACCAGAGAGATTCATGGGCTCATGGGCAGCTGCTTACATCTATACAAAGTCCCTTTGCGCCTGTCTCATCAGCCACTTTGGCCAGATGGGTTAAATGGGTTTTGGGGGAAGCTGGTATAGATACCTCCCAGTTTGGTGCACATTCAGTGTGCTGCGCCACTATCGCAGCACACTGAATGTGCCCCAAACTGGGAGGTATCTCGATTAGAGGATATCATGGCAGCTGCGGATTGGTCTTCTGACACTACGTTTAAGGTTTTCTATCACAAACCTATTGTGGATGTAGCACCTACCATGATGGATCAGCTTTGAACTTGCATAATCCGAAGCCTCTGGTCCTGACATAGAATAAAAAACATTCTAGCTACCGCATAAAGAATTTTCAGTTCTATCAAGGACACGGAGGAGAGGATTATCCCACCCCTATTGTTATTATGATGAGATTGTGATATTTACTGCAATTTTGTGTAATTACAATATATCTGTTGTGATTTTATAATATGCATAATATATTTCTGATATACTTTTGTTCCCTCCTGTAATTTTTCTTGAATCATTGCCAGATTATTGGTATATTTTCTTTTGTTTTAGGATCAGATAATAAAGGAACATGAATTCTTCAGAGTTTTGTGGGGGACAAATGATTGCGCCAGTTTGAACAATGGCTTCAGTTTTTGGTTTCGTTGGGACCTTGGAGAATCCACTTGGAGATCATGTTGTTTTGGTCTGATTATTAGCAATGAAAGAGGAAGGACTAAAGGGACAGAAACATTTATATGGAGTGCAGGCCTGAGATTGGTCACTATGGACTACCAGGATTGTTGGGATATGTATTTTTTTATTTTGGTTAATGTTGATTGGCTGCTGTATTTTCTCAGTAAAGAAAGAGAAAGCATAATCCTCGCCTCCGTGTCCTTAATAGAATTGAAAATTCTTTACGCGATAGCTAGAAATTGTTTTACTCAGGGATAGTTCGTCACCACCGTGAAGAAAAGATCAACACACTTCATTGGATATTAAAAGCATATGAGAAAAGCTCTCTTTAATGGCTGTTTAGATGTCACGTTGCGTCCATTTTCCTGAGGCGTTAGAGCTTGTTTCTGACACAACACAAAGTCGCTCAATGCCTGTTTTTTATTGGCAAGGAGCTTGTTTTTTCTCTCTGCAAGACACATATGCTGTTCACCCGCAGTAGCTTGTCCGTAGGTAGCATTTCAGCTTCAAATGCAAATGCGTTTTACAGTCAGAATCACATTGCTGCCAAATTCAAAATATACTGTCACCTGACTACGCCAAAGGTAATATGCTTACACCCTGCAAGGCATGTAAAACAAGCATTAGAAATGCAGTAGGTCTCGCATTTGAGTTGGAGCTATTGGCGTAGTAAATGGCAATGTCTTTTACCTTTGTATAATTGAGTGGATGTATGTGGTTTGAGTGGAATTATGTAGGTTGGCTTGGAATTGTTAGTTGTGTAATTGTGTGGATTGGATTTGTGTAGTGGAAATATGTGGCATGGTGTCCAGTCGAATTATGTGTATAGCAAGTGGTTTTTAATATGATGCAAAATAAATAGACTAATTTGTTGTATGTGAATATATATATACTTTTTGAAGTATAAGCTAACAAATAAGCCAAGACATTATTTAAATGCCGCAACAGGATAGAGACAGATAGATTACTGCAGCAGTGCAAGCTTGCCCCACACATAGCGTAGATACAGCACAGTAGCACTGCAAGCTTCCCTAACACACACCAGATATAACACAGGCAGCAGCAGTGCAAGTTTCCCTCACACACAGCAGATACAGCAAAGGCAGCAGCAGTGCAAGCTTTCCTCACACACAGCAGATACAGCAAAGGCAGCAGCAGTGCAAGCTTCCCTCACACACAGCCAATACAGCACAGCAGCAGAGCAAGCTTCCCCCACACACAGCTCAAATACAGCACAGCAGCAGTGCAAGCTTTCCTCTCTGAGAAAGTAGAATGCAAGATTCCCTTACACAAGGAACAGATGTAGTGCAGGCAGATGCAAGCTTCCCTCACACACACCAGATACAGCATATCAGCAGTGCAAACCTCTCTCACAGAGAAGGTACAGTGCAAGCTTCTCTCAAGGAGAATGTACCCTGCAAGCTTTCTTCACAGCTGGTCTGCTCCTCAGATATAGAAGAATACTGCTCAAAACAGCAGCAGGTCAGGTGTGAACAGTGATACTCAAAAAGCAAACTGTAGGACCCATCTCACAGACTCAATTGTCTGCCCAGGGTACCAAAGCTGCTATTCAATGTACTGGGACCAGTACACATCACCCAGTATACAGGCCTAGGCATCATACATTAGTGGTATGCACTAGATCATAAGCACTGCCACAATATCAGTGTCCGTGCTGCCCCAGTGCAGAGGTTTCTTCCATGCCCAACTACATAAAACCTTCCATTCCAGAAACCACATTGTGGAGGTACGTAAAGCGCCACCAGTGTCAGGCCAGAATCTATATGTTCTAAGCTCACATAGGCAATCAGCCATTTCTTCCTCATTTAGACTTAGATTGTATATCAATAGTATTCAAGGAAGCCAAGATTAATCTGGTATTGTTCAGCAATTGATTTGGATAATTTATAGTGCCTAAATCTGGACTGTATGCGCTTTATAATTTAACATTTTCTGGTCACAGTAGCGGAGGGAGGATGTGGTTATGAAACACTGCAGACAATGATGTGGCACACACTCACACTAAGATTTTTTTGGGACATTTCATATGTTACTTGTGTTTTACTCTGCAATACCAGTGTGGCAATTAGGACACTGCAAGAGTGGGAACCTGCAGACATGAATTTACGAAATATTTCTTGCTAAGGTCATATCAGTTTCATGTGAGTTGAAACAAAAATACAGAGGGCCAGGAGAGAATTTCAGGCAAATGTAGAAACACAAATTGGCAAAACAAACCGTCTGGCTTTTTGTTAGGTGCATGTTTGGCCAGAGCTGGGCAACTCTGTTTACGTTGCCGTCATACAAAAAAAAAAGAAAAAATGACAACATCTTGGACTGCAATAATATGGAGTCTGAGAATACTGCAGAAGAGTCTGCTTTAGCATATTTAAACTGTACACTCAAAAATGAGTGATATGAAAAGGAGTCAGAAGATGGAGTTTGCATTGTAAGCAGAGATCTTAAAAGGCATACAGAGCAAAATATTGCATAGTAGAAACGTTTGACAAAGCATCAGCATGTTTGTTGCATCTTTAATAGAACCTACCCATGCTCATGTCTTCGCTGTGTGAGAAAAAGCTCTACATATGACATGTTACAGTAACAGTGAAGTGAAACACATGAATGTACAAGGGTGATTTGTGAATTGCGAAGTATCTTTGTGGTAGGCTAAGGCACCCAAAAAGCATGCCATTTGTAGCCAAAAGCCGTAAATCATCATTAAAATGTTGGAGAGTCAGTAAAGTGAATACATACTTGTAGCAATTATAAGCTACATTTCTCATCTGTAATGAAAAAATCACTTCTTTATGCCCCACCTACAAAACCAAATGGGAGCATAAATTGGACAATCTACCCATCCTGGTAATGCCATGGACTTGATAGTGATCCAAGCAATGGCAAATCATGAAGAACAGATTAAAGCCAATAACTAAACTGCAATGACCCAAAGTTCAGTTTCTCTGTATTTATTCCTATATTAGTTCCCGAAGCATTAATAACATGAGATCCTCCTAAAGACCAAAGCTGTCTTTAGTCAGTTGTAAAAACAGTAAAATAAAGAGCATTCATTATCCGGCTTCTGCATCCCAAAAAAAGAAAAAGAAAAACCGTGGCATGTAAGCAGATACTACAAGTCACAGGTGGATCAGGAGAAGAATTCTCCAACTGCTGTGACAGGTCTTTGGAGTAAGCAAAAAAACTGTGGCAATTACTGATATTACTCCTGAAAACTTGCACTACAACTACTCCTAAAAAATTAAGAGGTAGCCGAGGACTGCTTGAATTATTTAACCATGCCATGGCAAATTCGGCCTTTTATCTTTCAAAGGTTGATAAACAGAGTAACAGTAAGTTAGGTGGCTGTAGCATCTTTAGTTTATCACAACTAGAAGTGTAACTTGTGTTCATGTAAAGCACTCCAATGCATTCAGTTTGAGGTATGGCAATAAAAAAACTGCAAAAAAATAATTAGAAACAAAATCAGACAGTAAAAAGAATGGACTAAATTATCTCACTTTAGCTGTTACTGGGGAGCTGACGGCCTCCCTCCATGTTATCAGAGACAGTGTTTCCAACTGCTGTGTCGTTATAACGAGGGGTGCGGGAGGTGCTGCAGCACCCCTCCCCCTAAACTCCACTGCTGAGCCCTCTAGCTGCAGCAAGGAAACCAAGACTACGACGCCCACAATGCACCAGGCTGACAAACAAAACCTAAGGACTGGTAACTGTGCCCCCTAATGACATGAAGTAAGGTGTTCACCAGTGGTGAGGCAGCAATTGTATTACTATCTTTAATTAATACATGGCGTGGAAATGCCTCAGTAGGGACTCAATGCGTTCAAAACAAACCAATATTCATTTTGCTGACACACTGGGAAAGCTGCTGCTCTGCCACGGCCATGCCCAGGATAGTGAAAAATAACAGATAAGGGTTTCCAAACTGGAGTGTTAGTCCTAAACGGTGCTTAATTTGTGCTGGCGGTAGCAGGTACTGGGCATATGTAGCTTTTCCGTAGACTGGGCTTTTTGGTCAGAGCAAAAGAGAGCAAGGCAGAAAAAAAGAAGAAATAAGGAGGAAATGATGGGGAAGCAGTTATAGGAGCGTGAGAACAGATTAAAATTAAACCTGCACAATTCTGACAAAGAGAGAAGGAGTGTAGGGAGGTGGAAGGAAGAGTTATGAGGTGGCATCAACACTAGGCATCATTCGCATGCTCTTTGAAAAAACAAACAAAAAACAACACACTTTGGCCAGTCGGTACGGGACAATGGTCTCCCAAGGCTTCGTTTTAACAGTCACCGAGAGGCGGCCACAGTGCGCACGATGACTTCAGACAAGCTTGGGGTTCTGTTTAATCATTACACCCCCTAACCGAAAACTGTAAGATGTCTCGGGCACATACTTTTTTTCACAGAAGCTGATAACGATGGCCTCACGTTGGTCTTGTATTAAAAAAAGCAGATTTGGTTTCAAGCCCTGGAGGGGCGGCTGACTGAGCGGTAGCACTTCACAATAATCGGCTGCCTGTGCTCTGCAGACCGACAGAAGCAGATGGAGAATAAGCTAATTCTAATCTTTTGACAACAGCGCCCGGGAGCAAAACAAAAGAAAACATGAGAAGAAAATGAGAAAAGACGACTTAGCAAAAATAAAATAAAGTTAACTTTAAAAAATAAATGTGGCCCTTTTGTGCCTGCTGAGCACGTTTTTGACAGTCACAAACCTGTTTGCGGGGCACTCGAGGTGGAAAAAAATAGCAAATAGTACCTCGATCAGGTCGGGATTCATATCCTGGAGCCTGCATGTTTGCTTGCAGTTGGGGGACACTTCACTGCCTCTTTCAGCCAGACGCAGTGTAAAATCATTAAAAAGCATTTTGTCGACTGAACTCAGCTGGTTTGTGTGATTAATCTCCAGCTGTGTTGTGGGAGATTTTCTAATATATGTTACGCTACCTCGAGAAGCGTGATACTAGCAGAGTTGAAGCTACTTGATTCAAAAACACTATCTTGCACCAGTAGATGATGTGGGGATTTTAAAAAGCTCACCAGGCCCCCAGTGCACCACGCAAGACCCCAGACATCACAGAGGATGTAACAAATGATCTAGAGAATGCCATCACTGGTGACAAATTATAGGGCAGGCAGATGTGGCAAATCCATTACTCTGCAAAGAACACTTTAGCTGCAGAATCACACAATCCCTGTGCCCCTACCTGTTCACTGGCCTCAACAATGAATCCATGCGCAATGATGACTGAATAATTAAAATCTAAATCATGTAGCCCTGAAAAATTGTGCAACTCTTGTGGCTCTCTTTTAAACGCTCAACCTAAAAAGGTAGGACAAAGATTCAGATTAACCAATAGCAAGCAAGGATTTTTAAAGGACACTGGCAAGCCCAAATCTCAATCAGTGGGGTGAGCTGAACTTCACAAACCATCTATAACGGGTCTCTAAGCGACAGCACAGTCTAGGCTCAACCTACAAATGGGCTGAAAATCTGGTCACCCGACTCGCACATCAGCGTGTCCGCAGGGGCTGGGAATAATCACCATCTGATTGGTGGTATCTTTGCCTTGGCCACGCCTGGTAACTGGCAGTTGGGAAGCAGGTACAATACCTTGGCAAAGGCAATCTCTCATCTAAAACGACAGAATCTGAGGGAAGGAGGAAAAATGTAATCACCAAAAGATGGATTTAAAGGATAAAGAGGAAGGAAACCTGGGTGTGTTTTTTGCATGTGCACTGGGGAGATTGTAATCCGTGTTTCTGGAGTGGACTGTTTATGTAGTCCATCCATTAGATGCTTGCACACAAAATACATGATGTCCCCAGCACATCATCAGAAACCGAGAGACTAAGATAGTGTACTAGGACCATAAACAACATAAAGTGGCTTAAACTTGGTCTTTTCATGAATAGGCAGTCAAGTCAGGAATCCGATCCCAGGGTCACAATGTCTGCGATCACACAGGGTAGAGTGCCACAGCAGGCCACAACACTCCACAGCCCATACCTATCGGCAACTAAGTATTCAGGAAAGCCGAGTACATCGCTGACCGTGTCGGTGCCATGACCAATTGTGCTTATCAGTGTAGACACCAGAACTATCCTTCGCTTGTCAAAGGTAGAAGTTAGCCCGCGAGTTGCTAATTCTAAATTACTCACTGGCTTCAACAGAGTTACTTCCCAATCGGAGCAGGAACAGATAGCAGAAAAGTCCTTGATCAAATTATTTATTTCTTGCTCAGTACGTACAGCAGCGCTATCTCCGCTGAGACAGTCAGAAGAGAAAAAGCTTAATGAGCAGATTCATCCTTCAATCAGCTGAGATATCCCCTGTCCAATACAGATAGCAGCGCTAAGCCTTAGGATACACGCATCACACAGTACAGATTAGCAAAGTAACTGCTCCTTTAATGACTCCGACAGTCTCAGTGCACAGGGGACATACATTTTCTATCGTTTCTCAAGAACTGTACTTCATCTTCAGCCAAAAATAAGAAAATAGACGTGGATTCAACAGTACACTGTTACAATACAAAAGAGGACTGCATAATCTGTGGTCAGATGCACATAACAGAAGACCTGGTTATGGCCTAGAATAGCATCAATGTCTACTGAAGACTAGACACCCATAGTTCTCAAGTTTACCTGGTTCATGTTTGAGTAACTCGACTAGCCCAGGTTCTTGCTTTGCATTCTGGGGCTTGTAGTCATGTTTATTACAATACCAGGACACATGTCCCAGAATTGAAAGTAAAACCTGAACTTATTAAGCTTCTCACTCTGGATCTGGGAAACTGGAGAGTTGTAAGCCCTGCAAGAGTCCTTTCATGATAGCAGTGGAGACCGTACAAACGGTGGTGGCTGGTTAAGTTTGAAAGTAGTTGGGATGGAGGAAGACAGCGTATGGTGGGGGCACGGTGGGGGTTGGGAATTCCCCTCTGCTTTTTTTTTTTAAATATGATAAAAGGATGCATTTTGCTGCGCAGTCTTAAAATGAAGAGAGCAAAAGGCAAAACTTTTCATAGGATTTTTCACAAAAACTGTCAAATGTATGGAGAAGTCCTGGCTTCCCAAACACAATTGCCTTCCTTACAACGGGCAACAGGGCTTGTGGTTGGTATCTCCCTCACCAAAAAATAGTTCTTACTTCCATGTGAATACACTTTAGGCTGAGATATTGAGGATAATGAAAGAAAAAAAAACTTGGTCTGCAGAGCCCGAAAGATTGAAAACACACCTCTCTCGACATCTATGAGAGATACACCCACTTCTCTCTTCAACTGCAAAATAAATTCTGACCCATCTTCTCTTCATTTTAGCGAAGCAGTTCACACCCTGTGCCTCTCAGATCAGGCAAAAACAGGCAGATATTTTACATGTCAGAATGGTTACTTCTCTTTGTTTATTTTGTTTTTCATTTGCGCTCATAGCGGCCATGGCGCTTTCAAGTTTTACACAGCACAAACTTGTTCTGCAGTATTGGAGCACTTTGCATGACTACCAGTTACTTATCATTGTTTACTTTTTTTTTCATGCACATTAATGGCGGCCATGGTGCTTTCAAGTTTTACACAGTGCAAAGGGCAGTATTGGAGCGCTTTGCATGACTATCAGTTACATCTCGTTGTTTACTTTTTCATTCCCGCTCATAACGGACATGACGCTTTCAAATTTAACACAGAGCAATGGCCAGTATTGGAGCACTTTGCATGACTATCAGTTAATTGTCATTGTTTACTTTGTTTTTCATTCGTGCTCATGGCGGCCATGGAGCTTTCATGTATTACACAGCACAATGGGCAGTATTGGAGCGGTTTGCATGACTACCAGTTACTTCTCATGGTTTATTTTCTGTTTGTCATTCGCGCTCATGGCAGCCATATCGCTTTTACGTTTTACACAGTGCAATGGGCAGTATTGCAGCGCTTTGCATGACTACCAGTTACTTCACATTGTTTCTTAGTTACCTCACGTCACTGTTACGGAGAGGGCAGTGCATCCCGTTTGCACACAGCTAACAAAATGGCAGCACAAAGCTTGCTTAACTAAAGTTAATCACTTTCATTTTCTTCATCATTGTATCAGTGTATAGTGCTGTGATACCCCCTCCTTGACAATTATTGTTTCACTGTTTCTCATTAAAAGTTCCTTTTTGTCACCCATGGTTTTGCGGAGCTGCTTGCTTAGTGGAATTATGTGGGAGGAAAGGACAAAATTTTGAGGCAGGGTTGACTAATTTATGTGGCAAAAAAAGTCCAGGTATGCATTAACAACGCCAGTAGCCCTAACTCTCATAACTGTGAGACCTACTGAATTCCTCTTGTGTTCAATTCTATGTCTATGTTCTAAATTAGCACTGCACACAAGTATGCTCCAGGCGGTGGCTCTTATTGCTTTGTTTGCTCAAAGGAAAGTTTCCCCCGTAGCATACTGCAGCCAGATGTTTCACTCTACTGCTCTACGGAAACTGACGTACCGGCCGCCGGGGTAGAGATGTACAGAGCACATTCACAATTGTGCGTGGTCTGTGGACCACATCACGCACAAGACCATGCAAGCGGGAGAGCGGCCACGAAAGGAGCATTTAGAATGTTTCTGAGGCCGTGCTGCAAGATTAAAACCAGATATCAATTTAAACAGAAAATTAAAACTGTATACAAGTAAAGCTGCGTATACCACAGCAGAAAGGGGGGCTCCCGTACTGTGTATAGTCGTGATGCAATAAGCGTATTGACGACAAGATGAAGAGAGCACTTATCTGAGGCTGCTGGAGCAGCGAAGAAAGAGTAGTATAGAGGGTCTAGAGTGAACAATATTGGTGGTGCACCGTTTTAATTGGATGGACTGTTTTGTTTTTCTTTCCCAAGGCTTTATCGGAAATGTGATTTACTGTTATCTGCATAAAGTTAATGGCTGCTGGAGAATAAAGTGGAGAAAATGAATCCTAATCCTCGCTCCGTGTCCCTAATAGAATTGAAACTTTCCGTTATGATAGCTAGACATTTTTTCATTCTGCCTTACTGTTATTGGCAATACTACATTACTATAAATACAAATATGCATCTATGTTAACTTGCCCTGGGGAAATATAATGGGGGCGGAGCCCCTATGCCCATGACTAGAAGCCGGCCATGCATACACATAGAAAGGAAGACATGTTCCTATTAGAAAGCCCAACAGTGCACTGGGCGGTGTGCTTTCAAAACTTGAAGACATTTGTTTAGAGGGAGCGACAGGGTGGGTGCGAAGCTGCTCTGTATGCATCCACAATGACAGCTGTTAAGGGGGCAGTCAGTTAGCAGCATTCTTGAAGATGCTTTTCTAGGGGGCAGTTGTCGTGGAAGTGCATCTGTGGTGTCCGGGCGATGCAAGAAGATCCCAGAAGTCGTCTACGAGCTGTCCCACGCGGCACTCGAATTGCAACGGGAGGATCCAGTGGTCAGCAGGACCACCAGCAATCCTTGGCAAATGCAAGAAACACTGCATAAAGTGTTGCAGGATTTGGGGAGCAGCAAGGTCCAAGGGACTCAACCTTTGTAGGTAAGTCCAGGCCAGCTCTCAGCAAGTAGGAGAGCCAGGTGGAATCGTTCGAGACCCAAGAAGGCAGCAGGCAGACGGAGGCAAGGAGAGGCCTCAGCAGCACAACAAAGCTGGATGTCACGTCGCAGGAGTTGCAATGGGGACGTCGTTCACCCTCAGAGGAGCCCTTGGGTAACTCAGGAAGGGGGTTAGACAGCCTCTGCAGTGACCCACCTATCAGGAAGGGGGGAACCGGGAGGGCGGTCAGGGACACTATTCAGCTGGACTGACCAGGCAGATGCTCCCATGGGCCTCTTGTCATCTTGTTTCCAAGATGGCAGAATCAAGTGGCCACCTGGAAGTGCCTTGGGTACCTCCCTAGGGGAGCAGCTAGACAGGGCAGTGATCACCCCCTGTACTTTGTGTGGTTTCGAGCAGTAATAGAGTTTATGTGAGGAGCAGTAATCTGGTTTATGTGAGGAGGACACCAAATGTGCCCTTCAAAGCAGTCTGGTGCTCAGGCGCACCCCCACCCTAGCCAAGAGACACCTATTTCTAAAGGAGAGGTGGTAACACCTCTTCTCTACATGGAATCCTTTGTTAAGATGCTACTTTCACACACCATCACAAAATGAAAAAAACACAAAACATCACAGCTAAAAGATTGACAACCAATTCCATCATTACTGGGTTTGCCAATGCTTGTTTTAAACAGGTGGCCTAACTGAAAATTTAAAAATAAACCTATTCGTAGCAGGAGGCTTAATTTGTCGTTAAAGATGAGCCCAGGCAGTGACCTGGAGGTATCAGCTAAAAATATAAAGGATGTCACCTCATGATTTGCTCTGGTCTTTATACGAACAGTTTTCACAGAGTTGCCATTAACATTGCAATCTGAAAAATGAGTTATTGGCTTTGGCAATGTGTTTTAGCCATTATGTACACCAGTGTTGCTGCTGTCCAGCATGGCTAAAAGTTAGTGGGGTAGGGTAGATTGGAGTGGGGTACATTGGAGTAGAGTGCAGTGGGGGTTGAGTGGGATAGAATGGAATGGGGTGGATTGGGGTAAACTGGAGTGGGGTTGATTGGGGCAGTTTGAAATGAGAAGGACTGTGGTAGACCAGAGTGGGGTAGATTAGAGTGGGGCAGTTGGGTAGATTAACGTGGTAGATTGGAGGGGGTAGATTGAATCAGGATAGATTGGGTTGGAGTGGCGTAGACTGGGGTGGAGTGGGGTAGATTAGAGTACAGTAGATTGGGGTAGATTAGAGGGGAATATATAGGAGTTGGGTAGATTGGGATAGAGGAGGGATATTAGGGTAGATTGGGGTGGGATAGATTGGGGGTGAGAGGAGTGGGTTGGATTGGAGTACATTGGAGTCGAGTGGGGTAGACTGGCGTGGGGTGAATTGGGTGGACTATAGTAGGATAGATGGGAATGAAATGGGGGTAGATTGGGGTAGTTTGGTGTGGGGTAGATTGAAGTGGTGTGGGGTAGATTTGGATGCAGTAGGTAGATTTGATTGGGGTAGAGTGCAGTAGATTGGAATTGATTGGATGAGATTGGGGTGGAATGGGGTGGGGAGCGGCAGAGAGTGAGGTAGATTAGAGTGGAGTGGGGTAGATTTGGGTAGAGTGGGACATATTGGGGTAGTTTGAGGAGAGTGTAGTGCAGTGAAGTGGATAGACTGAAGTGGATTGATGTAGACTGGTGTCAGGTAGACTGGAATGAAGTGGAGTAGATTGCAGTGGGTAGATTGAAATAGGGTAGATTGGGACGAGGTGGGTTAGACTGGCGGTGTGTGGTAGATTGAACTGTGGTAGGTTGGAGTGGAGTGGAATATGTTGGGGTAGACTGGAGTGGACTGTGGTAGTTTGGGAAAGAGTGGTGTGCTGTGGACTGGTGTAGAATGGAGTGGACTGGGGAAGACTGAAGTGGAGTGGAGTGGGGTAGGCAGGAGTGGAGAGTAGTAGATGAAAGTGGAGAGGAGTACATTGGAATGGAGTGGGGTAGATTAGGGTGGAGTGGAGTAGATTGGGTGGATTATGGTAGGGTATATTGGAGTAAAGTGGGATAGACTGCAATGGAGTATATTAGAGCTTAGTTGGATAGAGTGGCGTGGGGTAGACTGGGATGGGTGAGGGTAGATTTGAGTGAGGCAGATTGGATTAGGGTGGGTAGATTGGAGTGGGCAGATTGGTTGGGGTAGAATAGAGTAAGGTACTTCAGAATGGGGTAAAAAAGACTTGGGTGAGGTGGAGTGGGGTGGATTTGGGTGGGGTGGGTTAGATTGGACTTGAATGGTGTAGAGTTGGGGGCATGTGGTAGATTGCAGTGAAGTGGAGTGGGGATTAGAATGGAGTGTGGCAGATTGGAGTGTAGTGGGGTAGACTGGGTGGATTTGGTTTGGAAGACTGAAGTGGGGTAGATTGTGGTGGAGTGAAGTTGGAGTGCAGCGAGACAGAAAGGGGAATAGCAGAGTTGGGTAGATTAAAGTCGGGTAGATTGAATTTGAGTGGGGTAGATTGGAGTGGGGTAGACTGGAGTAGGGTAGATTGTAGCGGGGTAGACTGAAATGGATGACTAGCGTGGGGGAGATTGGAGTAGGGTAAATTGAAGAGGAGGTAGACTGAAAAGGAATAATTGGAGTGGGGCAGCGTGGGCTGGAGTAGATCAGAGTTTAGTGGGTTGCATTGGAGTAGAGTAGGGTAGGATGGGGTAGATTGCAGTGGGGTGGGGTACAGTGGGGTAGACTGGAGGTGAGTGGGATACACTGGAGTGGAGTAGATAGAGGTAGATTGGAGTGGGGTAGATTAGGGTAGGGTAGACTGGGGTGGGGTAGATTGAAGTAGGGTGGATTGGGTGGAGTGGGGTGGGATAGACTGGGGTGGGGCAGATTGGCGCAGAGTGGGGCAGATTGTGTTAAGGTAGACTTGAGCAGGGTAGATTGGAGTGAATCAGAGTGGAGTAGAATTGGGTAAAATGGAGTGGAGTGTGATAGAGTGGAGCAGGGGTAGATTGTGGTTGATCTGAGTGTGGTAGATTGTAGTAGATTGGATTGGGGTGGCGTGGGGTAGATTGTGGTGGAGTGAGGTATATTGTAGTGGAGTAGGGTAGATTAGAGGGGAACAGGCTGGATAGATTGCAGTGGGATTTGGTGTGGATTGGGGTATATTGAATGTGATGAGGTAAATTGGATTGGGGTAGGTTGCAGCGGAGTGGGGCAGAGTGGAGTAGGTTGAATTGGGGTACACTGGAGTGGGGTGGATTGGAGTGGATTGGTGTACACTGAGGTAGATTGGAGCAGAGTGGGGTAGATTTGAGTGGAATGCAGTAACTCTAGGGTTGCAATAAATTACCTATCCAGGCTGGGCCTGCACCAAGGGTGTTTTTTCACTTGACAGGGCTGCTCCCTCCACGTCCTATTCGAAGAATATTAGTTTTTTGCCCTGTTTCACTGGTATTATTGATACTGCTCCTTGGGGGCTCATCTGCTGTATTACAGTATGGCTGGCTATGATGACCAAGCCGAAGATTTATACTATCTGGGTGAATCAGTTAATTCCTTTGAACAAGACTTGGTATATGCTCTTGACGCAGGAGTGCGCCAGTCTGTTAATCAAGCTTTAGCTCAAGCTATTCAGCCCATCAAGCACCAGCTTTTGGGTTTTGTGGAGCAACAAGGCTGGGTAGCCCCGTCGGGCATCCAACCCATTGGGGAACCCCCACTTCCGGCGAACACCCAAGCCTCTAAGCATAGTACTAATCCGCATTCTGCGGACTTTGAATCCCTTATCAGGAATATGGAAAGGGAGCACGATTATAATTCTGAGTCTCTTAAGAAAGCTGTAAGTGTCCCAGCTTCTTCTTCTTCTGATCAGTCCTCCGAGCAGGGAGATGATCCCCCTCGCAAACGGAAGAAGAAGGTTCATCATCAGGAGGCACCTGCCCCCAAGGTCCTGACGTTCGAACCAGAGGACATTGTCCATCCCAGATCTTCACTTTGGTTACCACCTCCTGAAGTGGCGGATTATGTTGAATCCCACATTAGGCATAGTTTCGACAAGGAGGTTCGCTCTAGGCTGAGGTCTGAATGCCCCAGACTGGATTTTCCTTCAAAGGTGACTGAGACACCAGAATTAGACCCTACTCTAGTCACTTTTCACAAAAAAATGCAAAAGATCCTAAGAAGGGTATAGATCGTGCCTGGCGCGGATGTCAGGATAAGCTGTTGGGCGTTTCCGGTCCTTTAACAAAGATCTTGGAGTTGGCCTTTCAGGCCAAGGAATCAGGTCAGCCCATCAACCCGGACATTCTTGTGGGTTGGGCTCAAAGAGCTCTTTGTTTCTTGGGCAATGCCAATTGCGCCATATCTTCTGAACGTCGCAGATCTGTGTTGATGAAGTTAGACCCCAAATTGGCAGACCTCGCTCCCTCTGAATCGGGCCGGCGGCCCAGGGTTTGCTGTTTGGTTCTCCTTTCCTAAAGGAGCTCTCTAAAGTTGTTTCCACTTACACCAGTTTGGACAAGGCACAAGGATCAATCAGAAGAGTGCTACGTCCACTTTTTTGAGGGGCCGGACGCTACAGAGGGCGTGCCATCAGCCGCTTCAACCAACAAGGCCCTCAACGTGGTTACTACCATCAGGGAAGAGGCGGATTTCAGGAGTATGACTCCTCCTCTTCTACCTTCTATCCATCGAGAAAGGCCATCAATCTTTCTCCCGGGACTCGGGAGCCACAGGTGAGCTTAATTGTAAGTTCAGATGTAATGCTGGGGGGCAGAACTCAGAAATGTCTGCAAGCATGGCGTCTTATTTCTTCAGATGCATGGGTCCTAGAGAACTTGCAGGGGTTCAAACTAGAATTTTACGAATGCCCGGCTCAACTGCGCCCTCCCAGGCCAGCATATTATTCCCATCAAAATCGCAGTCTCATTTCTGCAGAAATATTGGATTTGGTAAAGAAGGGTGCCGTCGTCAAGGTACTGTTTCACCCTTCAGGGTTTGTCAGTCCAGTGTTTCTAGTGGACAAGAAGGGAGGCGGGTCTCGCCTGGTGCTAAACTTAAAAGACTTCAACGGTTTTTTACTGTATCGTCACTTCAAAATGGAGGGCATTAATTTGTTGAGAGACGTTCTCCAAGAGGGAGACTGGATGGTCCGTTTAGACTTAAAGGATGCCTACTTGACCATTCCTATTTTTCCTCCTCATCAGCGGTTTCTTCAATTCCAGTGGGAGACCGAGTATTACGATTACAGGGTTCTTCCGTTTGGCCTGTCTTCTGCCTCTGGTGCTTCACGAAGGTGATGCATCCAGTGGCGGAATTCCTGCGTTCTCAAGGGGTTCATCTAATAATTTATCTAGACGATATCCTAATCATGGCCCAGAATCAAGACCTGCTCCTTTCTCATCTAGAATGCACAGTGTCTCTTCTTCAGAGTCTGGGTTTTATAATCAGTTCCCAGAAGTCTATCCTGACTCCATTTCAACAGATGTATTTTCTAGGCTACCAGATAGACTCGATACAATCTGAGCTACTTCTTCCCACAAGCAAGATTCATTCAATCAAGAGAGAGTTGAGGTCTCTATTATCCAGACAGACTGTATCATTGAGGGCGATTGCCCACATGGTGGACCTGCTTTCTTCTTCAATTCAAGCGATATTTCCGGGCCCTTTACATTACCGAGCCCTTCAACGTTTAAAGATCTCCCATCTTCAAAGAGGTCTCAGTTATGCGGATCAGGTACTCCTCTCTGAGGAATCTCGTGTAGAGATGAATTGGTGGGTGGATCATATGGAAGCCTGGAACGGCAGAGCTATTTTCAGTTCTCTCCCGGATGTAGTAATAGAGTCCGACGCCAGTCGTTGGGGCAGGGGAGCCCGTTGCGGATCTCTGTCCATGGGGGTCAGATGGTCCCACACAGAGCTGAACCTTCACATCAATTGTTTGGAACTCCTAGCGGGTTCCTTTGCGATCAGGAGTCTCTCTCCTCTCAGAGCGAACTGTTGTGTTCACCTTTGCATGGACAATATCTCGGCAGTGAGATATGTCAACACGTTGGGGGGAACTCGCTCCCGCATTTTGGCAGAGATAGCCAAGGAATTCTGGCACTTTTGCCTTCAGCACAGGCTATCAGTTGTCGCGGAGTATCTCCCAGGGGTCAACAATTTGGTGGCGGACTGGAACTCGCAACACTTGAGAGATTACAGCGATTGGAGGCTTCACCCCAGAGTTTTCCGGGCACTGTCTGCTCGGTGGGGTCAATTCTCGATAGACCTGTTTGCGTCTCGCCTCAATCGGTAGACCAAACGTTTTTTCAGTTGGAGGCCAGATCCGGAAGCAGCGAACACGGACGCCTTCCTTCAGGACTGGTCTCAGGAACAGAATTATGCTTTTCCCCCATTCTTGATGATACCCAGGGTATTGGGTCAGATCAAACGTCAGCATGCTGAGATGGTTCTGGTGGCACCTCTTTGGAGATCTCAGGCATGGTTTCCGTTGGCAATGGAATTGAGTTGCGATCATCCGATTCTACTTCCCTTCCGGGAGAATCTTCTCCAGGACCCTCTGGGTCTATTACATCTATTGATCCTGTAGGGCCAACTATCCTTGGTGGCTTGGTGGCTTTCAGGGAAAGATGGAGTATCCCAGGTCTTTCGCAAGAATCTTCCGATTTCATTGCAGGTTCCTGGTCCTCCAGTACTCACAAGAGATACGCTTCGGCTTGGAAGCGATGGAGTTCTTGGTGTAGTAGTAGGGGTGTGGATCCTTCTTCAGCAGATTGCTGTCTGGTCTTAAACTTCCTATCTTCCTTAGCTGCGTCAGGTCTAGCTTATAGATCCATTAATAATTATTGGTCTGCTATTTCAGCAGGGCATTTACCCGTGGAGGGCAAACCTATTGGAGAGTCTCCCATTGTTTGTAAATTAATGAGAGGTATCAGATTGGCTAATCCACCTCGTCCTCTGTATTCTTCCCTTTGGGATGTGAACATTGTTTTTCGTTTTTCGGAATCTTGGCATTCCAATAGATTTTTATCTAGGAAACAACTTTCAGCTAAACTCACGATGTTGTTGTGCTTGATTTCATGTAAGAGAGTTTCAGATGTTAGAGCTCTGGATTTGGCTGGGAGAGTTTTTTTCTCCCGATGGGGTTACGTTTTCAATTTCACGTAGAACAAAATGCAATCTGAAGTCCATTTCTTATCCCTGTTTTGTGGACAACCCCAATCTCTGTGTTGTGCAATGCCTTAGAACTTACGAGGTGAGTACAGAAGAGTTTCGTTCTGATATGGTGGCCAATTTCTTATTTCTTTGGTTAAGCCATATCATCCTGTTTCATCGGCCACCCTCGCTAGATGGATGCGATGGTTGCTGAAAGAAGCAGGCATTGATGTTTCTAAATTTCTGGCTCATTCATCTAGAGGCATCAAAGTCTTTTGCTTTGGGTTCTTGTTTAGAGGACATTCTAAAGGCAGCAGACTGGTCCTCTCCTTCGACTTTTAAATCCTTTTATTGTAAACCTATTGTTGATATTGCATTGGTGGTTGTGAATCAGCTTTGAACAAGCATAATCTGAGCCTCCGGTCCTGACATAGAATAAAAACATTTCTAGCATTCGTGTTAAGAATCTTTCAATTCTATTAAGGACACGGAGGCGAGGATTATCCCACTGCACTTTTGAATAATGTTATATTGTGGTACTTGTTGTCATTTTGAAGTTCAGTTATAAATTTACTGTAATTCAGTGCTAACCCACCCTATTTGGTAAAGGATATAAGTATCACTTTATGATGTTCAGTTTTTATCGTCTGAATTTTCTTTTCCCCCTAGGAAATGGCAAGAAGTAACTTCCAGTCTCTGCTATCACCGTTCAAGTTCCGGATGTGTTGGACCCATTTTATTTCATTCCAGTTCGCCTCTTTCCAGGATTGTGTTTGCAGGTTTCAAGTTTAAGACAGACTTTTTCTGTTGCGAATATTGGACAAAGAAAGAGGAGTGGCTATGTGTGAAGCAACACTTTATAGGCTTCCTCCTCTATGGTTATCACGTGACATATCTGTTCTTGGGATATGTAGTTTTTGTTTTTCCATGGTTTTCATTGGCTGCTGTTAAAAAATAAAGCATGGAAAGAGAAGCATAATCCTCGCCTCCGTGTCCTTAATAGAATTGAAAAAATCTTAGCGCGAATGCTAGAAATATTTTTATTGTTTGGAGGTTATACATGCAATTTACACATTTCTAACTGAACAATGGTTGAATTTAGCTGAGGAGGCATTATAATTACTGTTTCGTGAGTGTTAAAGCTCTGCTCAGAGGATGTTCACCATTATATTGGTTTAAAGCTGACAATTTTAATTCTCTTCCCCTATCTTGTCCCTCCTCTCCCAGGCTTTAAATGTGGCTGGCCTGCCAGACCCCAGGCCGTGCAGTAATTAACAAGGATTGGCAAAGCCAATAGATCTTGTCCCTGCAAAAGTTATTGGCTTTGCCAATTTGTTTTAGCCATGGTGTACACCAGCATTGCTGCTGTTCAGCTTGTTGAGTAGAGTGGACTTGTGTAGTCAATTGGTGGCCTAGACTGGAGTGCTGTAGAGTGTAGTGGTGAAAATTGCAGTGGTGTAAAGTAAGAGAGGCAAGGAGTGCCCTGGCATAGAGTGGTGGAGGGTAGAGTAGAGAGGCGTAGCGTGAAGTGCAATAGAGTGCAGTGGCGTAGATTGGAGTGGAATGGCATAGAGTGGAATTGTGCAGAGTGCAGTGAAGTGGTGCAGAGTAGAGTGCAGTGGTGTGGAGTGGGGGAGAGTAGAGTGGACTGGCGTAGAGTAGTCATGGTGTGGTAGTGCACTGCCATTACAGACAACATAATTTTTTATTTTCAATTAAAATGACCATTCCATTTGCAAAGACATACAGTTTTCTTTATATAACTCTACAGCGCACAGACAAAAATGTATGGAAATAGCATCGTCTAGTTTAATGATTCATTTTGATCCCTTTAAAGTATTTGTTTCCAACACTCTTCAAAAATAACAAAAATTTGCTTCATTTGTGCGTTCATAATTCTGATATATTTTGAAATACTTACACAGTTCATTTAAATGTTGTAATGTGCTAGAAAAATCTCTTTTGTACTCCCACTGTCCAGCAAGAATATCAAAAAAATTCTCTCACTTTGAAGTTAAGAAAATAAATGAAACAAGTGCCATTTAAAGACAGTGGCTGGCATTTGACCTACGCCTCTGAATACATAGCGAGATAAGAACAAGATTTATAGCCCTGTTTACAGAAAAGGAGAACTCGGAAGGAATCTGTTAATAAGGTTTTGACATGGGAAGGACCAATCTCAAGCTGGTCAGTCTAAAACAAGTAAAGCCAGCAAATGGAAAGAAAGAAAATGTGAGATACAAACCACAGAGCCAAAGGCACATAACAGGCAGAATGCATTCCTAGGTCAACTTTCTGAATGTCCCCAAGATGTCTTTAGTAAACCAGACAGCTCTGCTGTCTGGTAGGATGTGACCTAAAAACAGACTTTAAAACATGTCCATACGAGGTCCTATGTTCAAGTCCTTGAAAAATGACTGTAAAAGTAATTAACGAAATCCATACCAGAGCAACAGTTCCTGTTTACATTTCAGATTTTACTTCATCTTGCTTTCCTTGTGATCATTTGTTTTATTTCTATAAGTTGTGTTTCTGTCATTTATTTAAATATGGCATAGGACCCTTGTATAGTGCACATTGTGAACAGAGTCATCTTTAGGTGCCTGTTTAAGATCTGGTTGTGGAGGGGTGTTCATGCGGGAATACACTTGATAGCTCCTGAGGTCAGGTTGAAGTCTGCAATTTACTGACCAGCCTGTCAGTTCAGCGGCTCTTAAAGATGTTCAGACTGCATGTTGATCCAATTCTTGGCCTCTCTGCAGAGCACACACTATGATGGTTGAATAATGAGACCCGCATCTCCTTAAGCGATTGATGTCGCGATGGGGCCGTCTCTGTGGTATTTTTCTTAGATCTTCTGCGTTTCCTCTCGGTTGTACGGAAAGTCCGATTGTGGAGAACCCGGCTGGTGATGTTCAAAGATTCCAGCCAGTCCTCAGCCAGCTGAGGGGTGAGGAAGAAGTGGGTCTTGTTATTGTATTCCACTCGGAGCTTAGCCGGGAAAAGCATGGCATATTTTATGCTATCTTCACGCAGGGTACACTAAACTGCTATGTAGGATACTCTCTGTGCCTGAGTCTCCTTAGTGAAATCAGGAAATATCATAATCCTTTGGCCATCCATCAGTACCTCACCCCGTTGACGTGACTGCCACAGTATATGGTCTCTGTCTTTATAGTGTAGCAATTTGTCGACTATTGGTCGTGGTCCGGTTCCCGGTGGGGGGAGTCTGCTGGGGACCCTGTGGGCTCTCTCAACCGCGAAAGATGCTGATAGACCCTCCGGGGCTACCGTGTCTTTGAGCCATTGTTCCATAAACGTTTCCATGTTAGCTGCGATTGATTCTGCCCCCTCTGGGACCCCCACCAGTCGGCTGTTGTTCCGTCGGGCACGACTTTCAGCATCCTCAGCCCTCGCTTCAAGTGTTTTCATCCGGGTTGTTAAGTCTATAAGTTCTGAGGTCGAGGCTTTCTGTGCTGTGGAGACATCTGCCAGCGTACTCGCGTGGGATCCTACTGTCTCCTTTAATTTACGGTGGTCGTCGCGCAATAGGGAGAGATCTGCGGCAAGGCCGTCGATTTTACGTTCCAGTGCTTCGCGGG
Organism: Pleurodeles waltl; assembly: GCF_031143425.1. Taxonomy (NCBI): domain Eukaryota; kingdom Metazoa; phylum Chordata; class Amphibia; order Caudata; family Salamandridae; genus Pleurodeles; species Pleurodeles waltl. The sequence continues at coordinate 777,533,730 of NC_090448.1, read as the reverse complement.
ATTCTTTAATGGCGTGCAGTACTGTATCCAGAGTTGTCCCGAGTTGGGCATGGCCAACTTGTGAGTCTGTGGCGAAGGTTCGGGGAGGGTTTGCAGTGAGTAAGGAGTCCTCAAGCGGCTGACCATCGCGTCTTTTGGTCTTTACCATCGTGATAAGAATGCAACTCGCAGCATGCAGGAAGTGTTCGCCCAGAGGGGTAAGAGGCAACTTTGTCCGCTAACTCCGTCTTATTTGAGCTCTGTGTGATCGCAGTCTCAGCATTCACTCAGGATGGTCTCTCCCAGGTAGCTGCGGCGTCGCGTGGTCCACACCCTCGAGAGTGTCCCACAACATGCGGTAATATGCTGTCTGTCGGTGGGAGGAAACGGGAAACACGGGGAAGCAGAGCAAAGGCCAAGGAGTCCCGCCTACGGTTCAGGCGGCAGAGGGTGAGTATGTCTCCAGTGGCAGCGCTCCCCTCCGCGAGCAGGACAATTGCAGTGGGGAAATGCTGCTCCCGGGCAATGAAGGCCCCCTAGGGGCGCACGATGGTGGGGTCCGAAGTCTTCCAATGTTCGCCGGATGCAGCACCCGGACCAGTAGGGTGCACCCACAGTCTGTTAAGCCCCCCGGTATGTAGAGAGTATGCTGGTGGGGGAGCCTCTCTGTCCCGCCTCGGCGTGTCAGGAGCTCTGCCCCTCCCCCTCTTACTGCTGTGCCCCTCAGGCTCCGTGCGGGCTCCGGAACTCACCGACGCACATCCAGCCGGTAGGAAGGTCCGCAGCTCCCCCGGGGTACCCCAGCAAACCGCGCGGGGCTCCTCTCCGTATGTGGCGTGTTGAGGCCCACAGGCGCGATGGGTTCAGTGCTCGATTGCGGCCGCCATTTTGGATCGCGGCAACCGCGGAGCACTCATGCCGATCCCAGGCAAAGCACACGTTAAAGTGGTGGCGCGGCGGTTCTGTTCGGGCCCGGCTGACCTCCGATCACCCATCCCCGATTTTCGGGACTTCCGAGCTCGTATTTAGCAGGATGTATGTGTTGGGCCCAGTTCACGGCCCGGGAGCGTCGCACTATAAGTGCAGCTCCATCGGTCGCAGGCCACGCCCCCCCAGTGGTGCTGTTCATATACCACACGTGACCTATTTGTCAAAATGTACCTCCAGTACACGAAGGTCAGCAGTCTCCTAGATGCATCTTGTCTATTCCTTCCTTCCTCTTTCTGACATATTTGCACTTTCTTATTCCGAGGGTCACCTCCAATATGTAGTGCCAGAGAGAATTTTGCCATAGTTGCCAATTTACCAATAATTACCTCCACTGGCGTGTTACCAGGGAAGTGGAAAATATGCAGGTGGAGTATTTCAGAAAGCTGTCAAGCTAAAAAGGTTGTGTCTAAGAGCGCAGGATCCCAGAGGAAAGTGTGATGGGGAACAAGAGTAACTGAGACACTACAAAGCCACTATCCCTTGCACAGTCTCATATTTTCAGAAATAAAACACTTTAAAATCTAATTATTCCCAACAAAATCATTCTTGTGACTAATTTGTCTAATAACGCTAAAAGGTATTGGCAAAGTTAATAATTCTAGTTTGTTGGAGGGATATATACCCGCTGGTCTGTAACCTCTCTGGAGGCAATGACAGACACTCACAAACAGGCACCCAAATAACTTTTAGGAGGCATGCAGTGTAAAGCACAGGATTTTATTTCACATGTTTTAAGCCACAACAAGAAAAGGGACCTAGCTACGTCTCCCACCACTTCCTGGACTCTATTTTCACAAACGTCTGCAACATCTGAGTTGACAAGCCCACGCCAGTTCCTTGGACAGACCACACTCTTGTCAAGTTCCCCATCCCGGTCCAACACACACACGCACCACCACAGATCAGCCCACGGAAACTGACACAGCATCACTGACAAAGACTGGAACACCATTCTCAACACCCACTGACCCAAACACAGCAACAGCCTCCCCGAAACTACCAAGAATTTCAGCAATTGGATCACCTCCTAAGCCGACACCCTGGCACCCCTCAAACACAACATACAAGAAGATCCAGAACCCAGGCCAGCTGGTACATGGAGGAACTCAGACTGTTGAAAAGCCATTGCAAACAACTGAGGCACAAATGGTGAAGGATCCAAGAAAATGCAGACAGAGACAGATTCTAATCCGCCCCTGGACTCTACCACCAAATGGTCTCTGGCCACCAAATGCGCTGCTGTGGCAGACAGCATCAATGTCAGCATCGACAGCAGCAAAGAAATCTTTACCATTGTGAAAGATTTCACCTCGCGATCAGCCACCTCCAACTCAATCGCTCCCTCACAGGACTGCTGTAATAATCTTTCTCAACAAAATCGCTGCCATTTACAACAACTTCAGCCAGGAGCTGGACCTGACAGACCTTGCCAAATGCCTCCCGATTTTATCCAAAGAACCAACACTGACCACACTGCCTGTCATCACTCCAGAAGAAATCACCGCCACCATAATGTCCATCTACTCAGGGGCCCCATTGGACCCCGCCCTTACCACATCTCTTCCAGAGGACTGCAACAAATCAGCATCATGCGCACACCGATTGTGAGTGCCTCCACCTCTTCTGCAACCTTCACAGATGCTTGGAAACACACAACTGTCTTCCTATTGCTGAAAAAAACCCTCTGTAATCCTTCAAAACTCCCCAACTACAGGCCTATCTCCCAGCTACCATTCACAGCCAAGGTCTTAGAGAAAATTATCAACAGACACATCACCAAATACCTCAATGTCCAACAACTCCTCAACACCACTCAGTCTAGTTTCAGACCCAACCACAGCACGAAAACTGCCCTCATTGCAACCACAACTGATATCTGCATGGCTGTGGACTGAAGACATGGCAGCCATCATCTTCCTGGACCTCTCCTCAGCCTTTGACACAGTGTCCCACCACATCCCTATCCTCATCCAACACCCACACGGCATCAGAATCAAAGGATATGCACTCTGATAAATCTGCTCCTTCATGAATTGAAGGACCCAGTCAGTCAGCCTGGCACTGTACACCTCGGACTCCCACGGTCTCATCTGTGGAGTTCAGCAAGGATCCTCCCCAAGCCCAATAATCTTCAAGCCATACATCATTTGTTTAGCCAGCGTGATCCGCTCTCATGGTATCAAATGCCTCTCCCATATAGATATGACGCCCATGACCTGGATCAAGTTCAATGCCTGCATGACTGAAATCACCCACTGAATGAAGATCAACTGACTAAAGCTGAACACCACCTCCACCTGGTAGCAAACAGAGCAAGACCGCCATCCACGGCAAGAACCTCAACAATCGCAGCTGCCTTAACAAACCTTGCAGACTACTCTGCTCATCTGGACTCCTACTTCGACAAATCCCACTCATACATAAACCAGTTCTGGTGGTCCAGCCTTCGCCTACATCGCTCCTAAAGCGTGGAGCGGCCTACAGCTACACAGAAGAGACTCCTCCTTCTTGAATTCCGTAGGAAGCTGAACACCTGGCTTTTGAGTAGTCAGAATAGGCCCTAGTTGTCTCTAGACTCACACCTTCTCAGCACCAGGATACCTTCGGAAGTGATAGTGCATTCTACAAATCTGCATAAGATACACAACATAACAACCTCCATTTAATGAATGCCTCTTGGAAAATATTCCTAGTAACACTCCTTTGGCCACACCATGTTCAGGGACTCTCCTACCTCACTTTTCTCATCTCGCATAAGCCAGTGTCAGCTCCTCTTTCAATATGTACTCTTTTGGGCTCGAGATTTTTCCTCTTGCTCTGTTGAGTACAAGAAAAGAGCAGGGCAGGAGAGGAACAGAAAGGTAAGGAGAACCACATTGTGAGACAGATGGAGCGGAGAAAAAAGAGAGGTGAGGTAGAGAGAGAAATTTAAGGAAAAGAGAGAAAGATCGTTATTAAGAAAGATGAAGGTAAAAAGTGGAAGAGGTAGATCGAGAATGAGAGGCAGAGAGGTATGTTTTTAAAGTTCGGTAGAGTTAAGTTAGAGATGGGGAGAAGGTAATGTGGAGGGAGGAAAAAGGGCGTGACATTCTGAAGACGGTGGTATGGGTAAACAGAGTTGATGCTAGAGAAGTGAGGTACTGAGAAGTTTAGACTGATGCAATTTAGAGAAAGGGCCCAAATAAAATGATGTATAGGAAAATAGTTATTGGTAAAGAGAGTAGTGAGACAGACAGAAATTAGGTGGAATAGAAGAACAGAGGAGAGATACAGGGAAGTGAGATGGAAACAGGGCAGTGAGGTAGACTAAGAGGGGTCAGGAAGAGAGAGGGTGTAGAGTTGTACAGGAAGGCACATAGTGAGGCAGAGAGGTGTGTTTGTGAAAGAAGCAGAGAGAGGTGGAGTAGTGATAAAGAGGGAAAGGAGGTAGATATAGGAGAGGTATATGGTTGAGACTGTGAACTGAGAGGTTACTTAAAGATGTAGCAATTGGTCGATGGAGGCTGAGGTAGGAGGGACAGTGACTTAAGGAGAGACAGGAGGCAGTACTTTTTAAGTCGAGCGCACAAGCGCTTTGACCTGTTGTAATTATTTTGGCTTTTAATCACGGCCACCTTACGCCCATCACACTTACTCGTTTGTGGTCTTGCCTTTCAAAAACCCTTTGTTATCATTGGTAAATGCTTTACGTTTGTCCCTCCTTGGGGAGCGTTTTGTTACCGCCTTGCAGACTGCCCCTGTTACATGGATAATTGCACGATTGCTGATAGGTTTAACTGCGAGCAAACAACTTTTGCTTTTTGAGTCTCTCCTTCGCGCTCATGGCCATGGCACTTTAAATCGGCTCGCTTATGCCAACTGTTTTACTTTTCGTTTTAAATTTAAGTGGCAAGAAAAGTCCAGTTACAAATTTAAAATGCTAATAGCTCTAACTTGAGCAAACACGTGACCCGTTGCATTGCAAATGCTTGTTTTCTATGTAATTCCTGCAAGTCCCTCCACTGCGCACAGGTTAAGGGTGGGCAGGCTTGGTATTCACTCTATGCTTTTGTGAATTAGGCTGTCCATCTATCAAATGACAAAATAACCTTTCTTATTGCGTCTATGATGGAAAGAATTCTGACTGACTCAATCATTTTCCTGAGGGTCCTCTTGGAAGGTGGAGACTATAGACAAATGTTCACTTTGCTCGCCCGCTTGAAAGGGCTGCCTGCGCAACTTTGAGAGCATGGACATCTTAAAACCTGTGTAAACTACGACACAAATCAGAACAAAAATGGTGGGTGGACAAATTAGCATATGAAATAAACTTCACGTGATGACATAACAGAAAGTGACTTCACATCACTATAATCCCGCTAATGTGAAAAGGAGCAGGCCTATTTTACAGTAAAATCTGAGGCACTGACGTTGCTAAATATGTAAAAACAACAAATTATACAATGTATATATTCATATTCAAATCAATTTACATACATAAATATACTGTCTGTGAATATTTTAGACATTTACTCTACTTGTAAAGCATATGTGTATTTATAAACATGTAAGCATTTGTAGAGATGTGTGCTCCTAATTCTTTAAAAGCAGGGTTAGCGCTGGTAAGAACTATGGTCCACCATCGACATTTTGTGGAGTCCACAGTGCCGGAATTTCAGGGGGTATTGTAGAACAAATCCAGGGTGCAGTAGATTCAAGTGTTCAAACAGTGGGTAGGTTCTCAGGCCAGGTCTGAAGTTCATTGCCAGAGATCTTCCCAAGTACGTACATCTACTGCCACACCAAGGTTGGAAAGCTATATGTGGGCCTGGTAATGGTGTAACTTAGGTACTCCAGATAGGAGTGAGGAGCATTGGCTGAGCTATATGTGGATCTCTGGTTTGGAGCAGTAAGGAAACACCGGTCCCCAGCAATAAGGTGCATTTGCAAAGTTATTTGTGTTTCTTAAAATGGGAAAAGCAATTGGTGCCAAAAATCAATTCAGGGGTGCCTTAAAAAGGTGTGTCAACAAGCACTGAACCAGCTGGAATGCTGCAAGTCAGGATTTGGAAAAACTTGCTGATTGGTGTTTGATTCAAAGTACAGTAAGACAGTTGCAGCTCCCTGCGCAGTAAAGGGGCGGGGCATCATGCGAGGGGGGAAAAAAACCCTTAAATTAAAAAAAAACACTTACCTGCTCCACCACCGCTCCTCTTTCCTGGTCACTGCAGGCAGGCACAGGCTCCCAGCATGCCCTGCGCTAATCCTGACGCTGCTCAAAGCAGCATTAGGATTGGCAGGAGTGCCCAGCCAGGGTGCTCCCAGGCAGACTGGGAGCCTGTACCTGCATTCTGCGGCCGAACAACAAAGTGCCGGGCTGGAGACAGCACAGTGAGCATGTGTGTTTTGCCGGCCCGAGACGGCCGGCCAAACACACACGAACACAGAGGGCAGTGCACAGTGGCCCCCCCCTCACCCCGTCATTCTCCATGGCCCATGGCCCGCCCCTTTAACAACAAAATAATAATAATAAACACAGTTTTTTATCATTTTGTTGTTAATGGTTTGCAGCTGCTGTTGCTCGTGGGAGTGGGTCACCGTTCAACCGCCATAGCGGAGGAGTTGCCACTACAGAAAGATGAGGCGTAGTCAGGGCACAGTCGGGGGATTCTTTCTTGTGTAGGTTTCAGACACCAGGACACTTTCAGCAGCTCCTGCTCATTATCTGCTTTTGCTCTGAGCAGCATCGTGCAGGTGGAAAGGGGGCTTTCTTTTTTAAATTCAAGCTGGCCCAAAACAAAGCCTGAAGTTAAGGAGCTATCAGGGCTCTTTTCTTTGAGTATCCTGGCTGAAGCTAAATGGAGCCTAACACCTACATGCAGTGAAGGGGAAACATGGGCTCCAAGCTTATCACTTCACAGGTACTTAAGAGAGGCATGTTTCTGACTTTGTTCAGTCCCCGTATATAAGCAATATGCATGCACTGTAAAAACGTTGGATGAGTTGGTCTGCCCCAGTATTTACACAAATAACAATTTAAATACCACTATTTTGTTTTATTTCTTTTGTAGCACTACTCATTTCAATGCAGGGTATCAGAGCGCTTTACATCACACCTAAACATTATTTATTGACAATAAATGATATGCATGTAAGTAGATATATAGGATGTGTTACATAAGACACTGAGGGTTATAAGTTTTAGGAGTCACATGCCCTTCACAGGTCCCTGTGCTATATGAGAAGAATTACAATTCTTTATGTTAAAAACAGTAATAAAACTGTATTCTGCCTGCTACATGTGCTTTGCAGGAGATATATTGACCTCTATGCTACCTTAATTCAAAACTGGAAGTAAACACAACAGAGATCTGGCCAGCAAATGTGTGAACCTCCAGAGTTAGGTTGCCATTATTATTATTATTCCCTGAGATTTAATGGGCACCCAAACTCTCTGCAGCATATATTTTAAAATGCAGGCTATGCAACCAGCTAAGCAGAACAGATTTAATGCCACATTTTTCCTTGCTTCCTATTTCTTTGTGGCAAACTTAAAATTTTTATGTCAGGGTTGCGACAAACCAGCCACAAAATCTCACTTGTTAAATCTCGTAATGTGTTCAAATGTACTCATGACAGAACTGCTAAACATATGTCTGAGGTGTTGAGATGTGATGGTACTTCTTGTCATGTCATGGGTTGTGATGCCACTTTCTGTGATGTCATGTTCCATGATGTCATCTAAAAACTGCCTAACTTGGTTAGTACCCAACTTATTTTTTTAGGACTTGTACCCTGGGCACAGTGATCAGGATACAACCAGAGCTGACCTTTGGGGGCCTAACACTCCAAGCAGTACAGCAGAGCTAACGTGCTAAAGGGTGGAATGGGGCTAACGTGCCAAGCAATGGTTAGGGGACAAAGACATTGTCAATCTAATAAGGAGTAAAAATACATCCATTCATCCACTGCTGCGTCATTCTTGCATTCACCCACTTATGCTTCTGCAATAAAACAGACATAAACTCAGCAAGCATGGGCAGTATACATGGTGAGAAGCCCCGTAGGACTGCCTGGGGATCTGCCAAACACCAAAATTCTTGTCTATTACAGTAATCTGGAGATTTTGTGTAACAAAAAGCTTGTCTACATGCTGTAATGCAGTCTAATAAGAATTTACCCTTAAAGGTCTATTGGCTTTAATATATGATTCTCACAATAAATTACAACTATTGCATCTAAACTCATTTTTCATAATAAACAGACTGAACCCTTGGCATTGGACATTACTTTTTCTTAATGCACAAATCAGGCATGTAACCCTTATCAGTGGCCTTCTCAGAAGGCAGCCATCAGTCACAAATCCCTATAAAATTTATGTTGGCAAAGCTCCTCTTAGGAAGGACTACCAAGGACGATCACATTGCAAATCTTCTACCCCAATGGATAGTTCCTGGGGGTAACCAATATCGAAACATTTGTATACTTGGGTAATCTGTGGGATTCCTTGCAACAAAATACCCCTCTAAAGCATCAACAGAGTGCAATAACAATCCACCCTCAAAGCTATCCCCGTGAATATGCTCTGGGTTCTCATGAGTTACTCTTAGTATTTAGGAGTAGTTTTGGAGTATTTACCTCTCTCTGAACCCCCCTGAGGGGACTGTTATGACTTATTTTTTTGTGTGCTGCCTTCTCTCAGGGTACTACTCCCTGTGGAACACCTCTGCGAAAGCACCCCTTTGTCATAGTGCCTATCCATCCTAGGGCCAGTCCTCAGTGCACTGATACTTGAGGTGATGCTGTCTCAGGGCGCTGCTGTCCCCTTGAGTTTGTGTTATTTATCAGAGAGCTTCCACCCCCCTCTGGCTTAGGATGATTCACTTGCCCTGAGTCCTACACCCTCTGTTACCTTGCAGATCGCTGTCCTTCATGTCTTTAACTCTCATGTTTCTGTTCCTCTCATGACGCTGCTGGTTTCTTAAATGCACCCAGCTGGCTGGCCCATCCAATCAGGCCGCTCTGCCTTTGTACCTTTCTCTTTGGCATGTTCTCCACTTTGTTCTTGCTTGTCCATCTATAACACTTTCACACTGTTTCATTTTCATGGAGTGGGCTTTTTGTCACAAAACTGTGTCTGCTCTGTCCATGCACCTAACAAGGAGGACCCATTTATTGTTATTCTGAGCCATTCCTAATCGCAATTAGCTTTTTATATGAGAAAAACAAGCATGTGTTTTACAAAAATCGAACACGTTCTTTTCACAGTTCATGTGTGATTTTGTTTATTTTATGTGTTGTTTTGGGCAGTGTAATTCTCCATCTCTTAACATTGTCTTCCTCTTTCAGTTCACTGGCTTTGTGTATCTCCTTGCTTCTACTGCTCCAATTTCTATCCACCCTTGGCATTTTCTCTTTGCCTATCCCTTGTCTCTCCACCCAATGCTCGCCTGACCACCCATCCCTTGTTCTTGCCTGCCCATTCATCCATTCACCTTGTCATCCATCCATCCCTATGTCCTAGCCCCTCCATCTTTCCTTTTTACCTCACTTTCCATCTTTGGCCTGTCTTTCCATTCATGCCTTGATCTTGTCTCCGAAAGCATCCCCCCGTCTTGGTCTCAGCACCAGTGTATCAGCTATGCCCAGTTTCTCCCCTAATCCCTGTCTCACCACATATCGCAGGCCATGATTCTCACCGCTCCCGCCTTACGTCAGCTCATACTTTGAATATGGTTTTCCACCCACATGTTAAGCATATCTGTCTACCCGTTCCTTAACCATGGTTTCTCTACTCGTTGCTGGTCTCTTCACAACGCCCCTGCCCCTCTGTCCTCATCCATCCAGTACCCCCAACTCCTTACCTCCCTTGTCTCCACCCATACCACGCCCCTCCATCCATTCCCGTTCCTCCACCCGGTCCTTGCATCTAACCATTCCATGCCCCATGGTCTACACCGTTCCTCGGTCTCCTGCCTGTCCCTTTCCGTCCACCCACCCGCTGGTCTGGTATTTTGAGATCATCCACATTTTAAATTACAGACAGCTGATTTTGTTGCCAAGTTTAAGAGACTTGTACAGCAATAGCCGATATCCAATAACAAGATGGCACGTGAGTGAACCGACCTGCAGAAAAACACTTTAGCTCCTGAGCCAGCACAGTTGGTTAGTGCGCTAGCTGCAGTGACCACCACGTAGCCTGCTGCTTATGTTAACATCTTGTCATGGTCGGCCTGGCTAAGTATTTCATCTTTCTGAGGTCGACGAAAGGAGCCTAAACGATGGAGAATAAGACATCCATCTGCTTAAACTCAGAACTTCGCTCAAGGAGTCGGCGGAAGCACTTTAGCCCCATGGGCTGAGGATGCATGTGAAGAATGAGGTGCAGCGCCAGAGCTGTCTGTGGCTCTGACTTCTAGAACAGAAAGGGATCCTGCAGGTCCTCAGTGACTGATGCTGGGCTATGCCAAGGATGCTAGTCTTGAAAAGGAGCTATGCAGCATTTCTGTATTGAAGCGCATTGATGGAGCAGCGTATGAAGACAGGTACCGAAGGCGCACCCGAGGCTGAGTGTGCACGTGGAGATGTGACAGCTGCAAAAGGAATTTAAAAAAAATTAAAATGATGAAACCCTGCCACGCATGTGCGCTCAGATGGGTCAGACGGGCCCCATCACATTCTCCACCCTGGGGCCCGTGAGTGCACGTGCTAGCCCTGATGCCAAAGTACCACCATCAGTACCTGCAGAAGCCCGATAGTCAGTACCAGAATAAAAACCTTTAGTCCTGGCAACCAGGCGCCATCCACTGCGAATAATTATGTATGTATGGTACACGCAGTCTGTCCCTCGCAGAGAACCCTGGGTGGGGGGGGCGGGGCAAGTTATGGATGAGCGGTACCTAATTACTCGCGGAGAGGCCTGAGAGGGGATGGGACTGGAGCGGCACCTCTCTCGACCCCGAGGTGACCTGGGTCTGGAAGGCCTTGGACTTTGAGGCTTTTTTGTTGTCAGACAGAAATTGATATTTTATTAGAGGAGTTGAATGGGAAAACTGCAACTCTGTGTCAGGAAAGGCAGACAGCCTTCTATGCTTCTCCCAGCCGCGTGCTAATGAGCAAACACAAATGCAAAGCCGGACATGAGTTTGTGGCACTATCTGCCCATTAAAAAAAAAAAAAAAAAAACGTTCCACGCACCCTGCTAAAGACTTACCTGCTATTGAGGAACACGATACTGACTTCTGCCCTCACTGTCGAGCCTGCGTCGGCTGGTGGTGGTGTGGAGGGGACTGGCGCTCCCAGGGCCTGTAGAACCAGGCAGACCAGGAGGCCGGTGACAAGCAAGGACTTCATTGGCCGATCCAGAGGTGACCGGAAGAGCTGTGTCGTCAATGCAATCTATGGGTCTCTGTGGATAGTGTGGGCAGGGGTCCTCCGGCGGCCAGAGAGTGCGCAAGCTGTAGGTCCTCACACGGGTAAGTGCGCAAGATTGGTTGCAGGACTGTCTGCGGAGGGAGAGTGCACCAGCCTGGTCTGCCGGGGGTCCTCTTATGATGAAATAGGTCAAAAGTCCTGTTGCTCGCGTTTGGAGAATTGACAAAGTTGGTTTGGGGGGAATTCTTCCTGCCGCCTGGATGAACGCAAGACTGGCTTAAAGGTTTCCCTCACGAGAGAATCTGCTTTGGGGGTCTCGCAGGACACCTTGTGGGGTATTTTGATCCCTAGCTCCCTCCACCTGTCCTGTGGTGGGCGTGTGTCCGCACCGCCTGGGAACCCTCTTTATCTCTCTGGCCCAAGCAGGCTGACCTTGGCGATGTTTCACATGGTCTCAGCCAACGGAGAGGACACTTTGTTGTGTGTGTACGTGTGTATGTTCGTGCTTTAACAAGGAAGCAAATTACATAAGATGTTGCCAAGTGATTGAACAAAGGGGATGCCACAGGCTGTGCTTCAATAGAGGGCACACATTCCACCACTGGCCCCTTTTGTCATCCTCACCCATCGGCCTACGGGCGTCTCGGGTCTCGTGGTGGCAGTCAGGAGTCTGTTCAAAGAAAAGCCAGAGACATCACGATCAAAGTAATGCTTAGTGTTGGGAGTTTAGCAAAGTTTTCATGGCCTGTCACCTTCACAGCCGACTGGATTCCAGGGAATAGCACAGACATACAATGCCTGGCACCTCTAGCTCATGAGTATTTTGGGACTTACTGGTCCATCAAAGTTCACTCTTGATGAGATCTTACTCATTGCCTGAATGTAGGTAGGCTGTAGCATGCTCCCAACTGCCAGAGCTTCTGTACCATATAAAAGCAATTGCGAATCGGCGCAAAAAACAAAACCCAGCGTGCTTAGTATTGTATGATATTGCAGCATTTATATAGTGCTTACTAACCTAATGTGGGGCACTGATGCACTCGCCTAGATGGGCAGCAAGCTACACCGTGTAGGCTGTGTGGCTGGAAGGGTGTTGTCTTTGTTTTGATTCTGTGTGGGAAGTGTTTACATATCTTGCATGATGATCACCAAGGTGCGGGTATTGTGCTTTATTTAGGATGCAGTGTTTAGCATTGTGGTGGATGATGAGGCGTGAGCGATATATGCACAGTTTATGGGTTCCAGTAGGCTGACAACTCTACAGCCACTTTGTTGTATTTCTGATGATTATAGTCTACTTAGCTGGTTACTGCAATGTGTTGCTCGTCCTGATTTCGAATTTTATTACTGGGCGGGTCAGCTTCAATGGCTGGCGCGCTTGCTTAAAGAACCCCCGAAGGTGGAGGAATTGGGGACCCACCTTCACTGCCCCCGAGATAGAGTTCTGGGTATACTACTAACTCCCAAAAAACAGAAACAGCCACTACCTATAGAACGGGAGTCCTTAAGACACTGCTGGAAACAATACTTGAAGCGAACGGGAACTAAAGCTCCGTACTCACCAGAGGCCCCCATAGACTGCCTGACGTACATCGCGGGTGATCATACGACGGGGGATATCGCTCGACTCAAGTCATTTCAGATCGCAACGATAGGGGCTCTTTATAACCACGGGAAGCTCTGTACATATGCAGAGCTACAAGAAACGGTTCAGCTCCCACCGGGGCTGTTCCTTACCTATAACATAATATTCAGAACTCTTCGTAAACTATGGGAAATGGGATTAGTGGAACCCCCCTTACATTCCACCTGTGACCTACTATGCACCATTGGGGACCGGGGTAGAATGATGTCAGGGATATCTAACTCTCTACTGAACAGCGCATGCCTCCCCTTAGGTAAACTTCAAACTAAATGGCAGCAGGAATTGAACACCACGTTAGATGAATCGCAGTGGACCAGAATTACCTCTCATATTTATACAGTTTCCAGGAATGCAAGGTTTAAATTGATAAACTTATATGTCTTTTATAGGGCCTATTTAACCCTGCACATGATATCGAAGATTTATGGTGTACCTAATTATTGTTGTCCTCGTTGCTCTGAAGCAGCAGTGGGACTGTTGCATATGCTTTGGAGTTGCCCTCAGGTGGGGGGATATAGTTCGGAGATATTTGAGACGCTTTCTTCCTGCACAGATAGAACACTGCCCCATTCTGCCATAGTGGCAGTTTTGGGGGTCTTCCCCCGCCCATGGATGCATAAAATTACTAATAAGTTCATTGACCTGGCCCTGATATTAGCCAGGAGAGAAATTACCTCGCACTGGAAAGATCCGAAGGGTCCACAAGTGCAGCGATGGAGAAACGCATTGGACAAATGGGCGGAGGTCGAGGGAACAGTACTATTGAGAGAGGCTCTCAGGGGTCTAAGACCTAGAGACAGTGTTATGCAGTGGAATGCAATACTAGACGCCCTGAGGACACCAGACTGTTCAACCTCTGATGAAGAACTTACAGCCCCAGAACAGATCCTTGCATAACCCCCTATATCATTGTGTAAGATGTTTTACGACGTAAAAGTACTGATGTATCTATGAGAACATGTCTAATTAATTCTTCATATAATTGGTTGAATGTGCTGCGGGGTGGGGGGGTTTCAGTTGATCGTGGAACTGTTAAATTGTATGATACAGTTCTTGACGTGGTGTCTTACAGTTATAAAGTAATAAAGGATATTTAAAAAAAAAAAAAAACAGCACCACTGGTAATTCTTGGCTTAAAGAAGGTACCTATGAATTGTGGGGGGGGATGCGTTGAATGCAACAGAGTTGCCTCCCCTCTTGTTTTGCCTAAGCCCAGAGTCCTTTGCCACCTCAATAAAGAATGGTATGGATATATTAGGAGTCCCCTTTGGGCCAGACATTTATAAAACATTCCTATTTGATGATGAAGTACTGCTAATCCTGTTGTTGTGGCCTAGTCCCTAGGCCTTCTTTGTAGTAAAGGTATGACAAGGGCATTGAGTGCAGTTGCTGAGGGCATGAACAGCCAGCTCCTCTTAGTAATGGGGCCACTAGACTGGTGACGCCTCTTAGGGGTGGGTGTGTGTTTGTGCCTTGATAGGTCAGCCCTTTTAGGAGAGCGGGCAGTACAATGTCTGTCCTTAGGATACCACACCTGCCTCCCCTCAGTCCTTCCTCCTCTACTTCCTTCACTCCCTGCTTGATGAGACAGCTAACAGCAGAGCGATTCTGCAGCCATGGTGTTATCCACACAAACATACACTTGCCACATTCATCCCATAATCCATTACCTGCTGCATAATCTTCAGAATTTAACAAAAACAAAAAACTATTTTGTTTCTAGCTCAAATAGATCAAAGTTGATAAAAATGTGATGATGAGACGTGTTGTGAGGGGAGCAACTAGACTCAAACTTTAGGGGGGGGTAACACGTCAAGTAGTGGAGGTGGAGTCATCATAAGAGCAGAATCATAATGCCTTGCGGGTTGCTCCCTTTGCTTTTCTGGTGCAGCACATAAAACGCAGTCATTCTTAGAGACTACATTAGGCAAATAGTGCATTTTAAATCACAGTGGGTCAGTAACCTTGTTCTTGGCATAAGAGGATTCTGGGGCTCTCCCTCAAGGAATTTTAGCCTGGTCAAAGATATGGTTTAAGAACATTTCTTTAGTTATTGTTCTGTTCATGCTTTGTTTACCTTCACACAATACTTTTATGCTGCTTGCCAAAAATGCTGTTAGTATAGTAAACAACGTTGTAGCTGTTTGGTGGAGGCTGCCTCATGTCCTACCTTTACAACCCATAAAATGTTCAAAATATATTCTTTGGTACTTTGCGACAACTCTCAACAAATATTTTTGGGTATGAAATGATTGAGTTCTCATGTAGCCTGAAACACAACCTATGTGTTATTTGATTTTAACATGCATTAAAGATAGAAACGGAACACACAGGTGTGATTATCTGGAATACCGCCACATCACACATGGGTGTCAATATGGGATTTCCAAGGGTAAAAGATGTTGACCTAGTTTTCCATTTTGTACTAATTTCGCTGTGCTGGGTACAGGATTAGGATTAGAAAATAAACAGAGCTTTAAAAGTCTTACTTATTTTCTTCAAACTACATTACGGCCCTTCTACAGCCACTGGGCAGCAAATAAATAGCCATTGTGGACCTAAGCATATGTGAATTGATCAACTTGTGACTCCACTTCTATTATTCTGCCATTTTTGTGAATACATGCTATGGCAGCTCAGGGTTGATATGCAAACCTGCAACATGCCCCTGAAAACAAATGGGAGCAGATTATTGAATTGTAATAACATTGTTGAAAATTATTTGCAGCAGTGCTTGGAGAATGACAATGTATTTACTGATAACAAAATTTGCATATTTTTATTGAATTCTTCTGTGAAGCAAATGGCATACGAAATACGATTTCTTGGGTGGACGCTTAGAAGCAGAATGACAAAGTAATCCCATAAAGAACTTTGGATGCATAAGTATGTTTTACAGTAAGAATGATGGGGCTAAATTAAAACAATTGTAAAACATTTTGAAATAATCAGACTGTGAGAAAAAGACTGGGTTGCAGACAAACTAGTCTCTAATTAGTTGTGGGAAGCAGGAAATTAGACACAATCGATAGGCCTTGCAAATCTAATCCCAACCTCATTTGAGGTAACATATTGGCGTATCTGAGCAGAAAAAAATGACTCCAGAGACAGAAGATACCCTCCCTTAGTATTATCCATTTTAAGTCTCCACCCCTATAAACCACTGCTGAAGACACATCTCTACCCAAGCTGGCCCCTGTCCTCAAAGGAATTCCTCCTACTGTCTCCTCAGGTATATGTAAGTACTACAAGGTGGATCATACAAGGTCTTACTGGAGGCCCTGTGTAGCAGGTGGGCAGCTCCAGCTTCCAAGGGGCTCTCCTTGACCTGCCCTAGTATCTCTTGAACAGCCCATATTTATTCCTAATGCTATTCTATGCCCATTCTTCTGACTGTCTCCCTTCATACTGAAAACACACCCCCTTTCCTCTTCCGATGCTGCCTTCTTTTATCAATTCCAATTTTACTTTGCTCTGTATCTTTTGCCAGATGTCCATGTGACATATGTAAAACATTATTGAACAGCAGACTTGAAAATGCCAGTGTCCTGACGAAGCCCTGCTCTATTCAAAAGGCTCCTTCTCCATTTGTAAGTCTTGTGTCCTACCTTTCTTCCTCCATTTTTCTCTTTTCAAGTCTCCCTTTCATCAGTGTTCAACAAGAATACTAGAAAACAGCACACCATATAAAGTTCCTCTGTACAAATGTTGTAACATTCTCTCAAAGTCCAAATATCTCAAACTGCATCAAATTTCCCCAAATCTTATACAAACATAATCTCCATGTAGTTCAGAAAATAGAGGTCTTATGTGACCGTTATATGCCGAGGGCTAGATTCCTTTAATTGTGTCAGTTACCTCTCAGGCACTGGTAAATTAATGCAAAGGCAAAAGAAAACATATTTGAGGCACCATCAGATATGATTTAAAATGTAGTAACAAAATCTGCAGTTAATTATGGAGTCTTTATTTTTTAATTCAGGTTTAAAGTAGGATAATCCCACAGTATTTACAAAATTATGATCCTACTCTAGATATAAACAAGTTCTTGATAAGTAACACAGTGAATTAACATTGGTAGTTGCATCGGACAATGCACATTTCATGACCCCGTCACTTTTTGAAAGCTCTTAGCTGAACGAACGGCTTGTAGCAGTCCTAATCAAAAGGTCTGCTGCCAATAATCATCAAGGATCATCAAGGATAATGAGTAATTATTCAGGTAAGCAATACGAATACCTCCAAGGTGACAAGAAACAACCAGCCTTTCAATTTTTACTGTCATAAAGGTGCTCTTTAGGTAGTCTCTAGAAACTGAATTGGTCAGTTAAACAGTCAGATTTGCAGCTGGTTGTAGATCTAGAAGGTGCATCCTACTAAAACATGTTCAGTTAAATACTAAGTTAAAGGCACATGATAAGGACTAAAGCAGCAGGCTTCACAGTTAAGTTTGTCAGTAGGCTGACCCACTGATGAACTTCATGGTAAGCACCAGGTATAGTAGGATAGAGATCCTAGGCTGTAACCTGATATAATCAGCATGAAATGTTATCAGTATTTGTATACTTAATTTTACCATTGGTATGACACTAAGATTCTTCTTTATTCCAGGCGCCCTTTTGTGTGGTTTACAAACTCTTCCCGCTACTGAATATTGATCTCTTCCCACCTGCTTCTTACCTATCCCTGTCTTCGCTCGCTTTTTCCTGCTGCTATAGATGGCCCTACCAATGATCACTGACAAAATATCCAGGACAATAGTATCGTGTGAACGGAATATTGTGTCAAACATATTGAGGATCAAGAATCTAAGTGCATATAGGTAAATATAGATTTATAATTGTTAACTCCACATCTATGGACCTTGAAACTATATGTCATCAGGGTACATATATGTGGAGTTTCGTGTAGTAAAACTTTGCATGCCTATAGAAACTGACCTTCATGATATTCTCGTCTTCAATATTAGGGGCACAATATTTTGTCCACACAATATTTTGGACTCAATATTTTGGCCAAACACTGACTAGCAAACAACTCCATTTACAGGAGTGGCATTCCTCTACATCACTGAATACAACAGCCTCTGCAGCCTGAGTAATTTGAGGATCTGGAATGTCCAGCTCAAATTAGACTCTTTGGGTCAGCCCAAAGACCCACCATCTTCCATTGGACTTTAGAACAACAGATTGTACTGCACAAACACTGGACATAATTGTTTCCACACTAAAACTCATTGACTGGACAGTAACTCTTCCCATCATCTGGAGAAACCACCAACTCATCTCATTCAACATTAACCTGGCCACCATTACAATATTAAAGTGCAACAATACCTTCTGCATACTAGTTCAAAATAATCACACTTGACTCTCACCTCACTACATCCTTGGCATCACATTTGCATAACAGAAGAGAAGGCTATCCTGTAGCTCTAACAGAAACCACTCCTGGCCTCCTCATTTCCTGAAAAAACAAAGGTACTGCTGCTCAATACCAATGCAAAAAATGTAAAATAAGGAAAGTAAAACTGATTTGAAGAACCAATATCATGGAACATTGCCTCAGACATGTCACCCAGTAACCTCCATCCTCAGTTCACAAAGCACAAGCCAAGCTCCCCATCCAGTCCTAAGAACTCCTCAATACCAACCACCCAGATATCTCCCTCATCAGAAACTTGTGCTCCTGTAGTGGGCATCCAACTTTCAACTAACACCCTTATCCAGGCCGGAACATTTACTCCTAATCCAGACATCTTCCTCACAACACCTCTTAAACAAAGCCATCCGTATAAAAGAATCACCTTAATCTAGTTGATTTAGCAAGCTACTAATGAAACCTAAATAGCGTACTCCTGTGCAAACTGGAAGAAAGAGCTGTTTTTACTTAAATGTCCAACCTCACTTGTCTCTAATTGTCACATTGACTTCCGTTCTGTCAGAGGATCATAATACGCCCCCATATCTACCAGAAAATCACAACTGATATGGATGTAGTTGCCATGTACTGGCTCTGGGGCTATCTGCCATCTTTGATATAATCTGCCGCTCCAACCTACTATAGGGCTATGAGAACTTGCAAGTAATAATTTTAGACTGAACATCCTCCTACTTTTGTGGCAGTTAAAGCATCATATTGTACCCACCATACTTAGTAAATTTATTCTGCACTTACTCAGGAATGCCTCAAGGTTCTATTATCTTGCAACGCCTCTTGAACTATTTCCTCAGCCCATTAACAGGCCTCATCAAGTCCTTTAAATGACATCCAGATAATCCTCAAGCTGGAAAACCTAGAGGCATAGGCCATTCTATTAGCCAAGGACCACTGAATGCTAATAAATCTCCCGAAACAACATATTTGAAACCAAGATACTTACAGGTGGAAAATGGATGTTTGTATTCACAAGACTACAAAAAAACAGCAGCAAGGCAATTACTTCACCTCTACTTCGGAGACCACTTTACTCCTGCTCTCAAAATAATTGGTCAGGTGTGCCTCTTTCAAAGCACTTATTGTTACCCATAGGGGAATCTAAACAAAGCTCCCGTCATGCACACAGACTAGAATGTTGGCCTAAAGGCTGGCATTCCAGCCCTCCAACCTTCCTTCAGCAAGATACACATTGAAGGAACTTCTTTCTCTATCCGTTAAACAAAATTGTAAAACTCACTCCCAACAAAGATAAGAAACATACAAAACCACCTCATATTCAGGGGTGCAATAAAGACCTGGTAATTTTGTAAAGCAAAGCAGTCCCAGATCCAAGCAATCCTACAAAGTTGAGCCAGTCAGCTATTAACATCTCTCACTCCTTTTGGCTCCAATCCAAGCTTGAGTACATCTGAAATATTGTTTGCATTATAGAAACCCTCCAGTCAACATGCCCCACACCAAAATGCCTCCTTGTAAGGGAAAAGTACAATACTTTAATCTATAAGCATTGCCAAATGTATGTCTTACTGATCTTTTCTTCACTGAACATACATATAAGCTGAGTCACAGAAGGAGCATCGAAGGAATCTCTATGGCTAACACCACTACTCTTTCCATTATGGTCATACTATAAGCCAACAGTTTTCCAACAAAGCACAACCAACTGAGTAATTTGCTTCCGGTCCACAAAGATGTACATTGGATCTCAATACAGTGTAATTTGTCAATTAATTGTTGATCTGAACATAACTGAATGTGTGTTTCTGCAAACGAATGTACATTCAGAAAGGTAAATGTAGATTCATTCAAAATGATGACCCTGTGAACCAACAAAGTAGATTGGAACCTATGACAATACAATTGTGTCAAGGAACAAACATTTAGATCAGTGAATCTCCATTCAAAGTAAAATATGCTTTTAGAAAATACTGGCACAGCATCACAAATGTATGAGGCAACTAAACAAGTACGAAGTGAGCAGGGCATGAAAAAGCTATGGTCATTCAGGAAAAACAATATTGCATTGAAACTTTCCCCAAACAGACATGAAATTAAGCTCATTAGGACTGCACAATTTTGTACTGCACACTATGTCATTTTGATTAGGCCCGAATTACAAAAGCTCTGGAAGAGAGTGTGATATCTATGTCACATGTTAAAATAGATACTAAGGAGGTCTGAATTTATATTCATTTAGTATCAATTATGATTTTTGTCTGCAAAAAGGAACACACATTACAGATCTTAGTGCTCTCTGCCACAAGGCACTTATCCCCCAGTAAAGTTTTTCCCATGTAGGTTTTGGAAAGTAAAACCTGTTGAAATTTACCTGGGAAAAAATGTCGGTTGTTGGGTTTGCGATTTCAATATGTGCTGTAGCAGAAGTTACCATAAGTTTTCTAAATTAACTGGGCCAAACCACTTAAGTTGACATAACTTAGGGGCATATTTACTCGAAAGTGGTCCTGATGCTCCACTTTTCTTGTATCTTCCCTGCCCTATTTAACGACACCATGGTTGCGCAATATTTACTATATGGCCCACCATGGCAGTCATTAGGACAACAGAATCAAGATTTTTTCCGCTACTGTGGCACTTTGCTGCACTAGCGTAAAAAATATTGATGCTAGTGCAGCAAAGCACCGGGAGGCCCACGGACTAAAACGGGTGCGTCACTTTGACGCCTGCTCTGAACAGGCATTAAAAAATACTGAAAAAATGGTGCAGTGATCTGTTGTAAATTTCACTGTGCCATTTTTTCAGGGCTCCCTGCGTCGGAATGCCCCCTTGCATACATTATGCCTGGTGCAGACATAATGTGTCACATGGGTTTACATTGCGCCACTTTGTAAATACGGCGCTGGATAAAGGCTTTCTTAACGCCACCTCAATGTAAAACAAAAATGATGCTAGGGCGGCGCAAGGTGACTCTAGGGACTTGTAAATATTCCCCTTAAAGTTTTAAGCATGGTACAAAGGTGTACACTACAACCTACCAATATATCTCAACAGATTTTGAAATGCATCAATGATCGTGCATTGAAGCCGTAACTAATTTTAAATGACTACCATGACCCAACAGCAAACAACATATTTAAGATATTTCTCAAATGTTGTGATTTTAAAAGAACAACATAACTGACGACCTTTTGTACTTTTGAGGCTTTTATTTATAGAGGCTATATTATGCAACACAGTTTGTAACTTTAGCATTTCTTGAAAACTGCTTAAAATAAACAATTCGTATTATATGTTAGACAGGCTACACAATTTGTTATAGTTTTGCAGTATTGTAAATGTTCTGAGAATGTAACCATTTTATCAGTCCCGAAAGGATAAGATGTCCTTGCTGGAATGCAAATTTAAATCCATGTCTGGTTGGCTTTAGGACACTGTAAAAGTACAGTTGTTTGAGAGACTGAAGGTTCAAGCCAGGCTTGAGCCAGATGCCTTGCTTGGGCAGAGATTGAGGTCCTCTTAGATTTTTATGCCCAAAACAGGCCAAGCTTGCATAAGGTCCTCACTGTCACCCACTCTAACTTCATGCAGGAAGAATTAAAACCAAAGCATTAACCTGTGATGTAAACGAGGAGAAAGTAATAGCCAGCTAGTGGCTGAAATTCACAATGTGAAACCAGAAAAACAGGGATCTATCCCGCTTCCCCGCTTGACCAAATGGTGTGATCTTGGGCAATATTTAATTAAACCATACCTCCTTGTATTTCATTATTGCATATGACAGCACCTTGAAATGCGTGAGTTCAGGGAGTATACTATAGAAAAACATCTTAAAATTGATTTAACAGACTATAATATTTCTACCTGTGTAGTACAAATCTAAGCCACATTTAGTATGCACATGACAACTGTCTTGTCTCTTAGTTCACTAATGGGATTCCTGCTAGGATGGAGGGGGCATGAATGGTTTCTGAATTCATGCTAAAAACATGAATCTTTTCTGAGTTCATGATAAGAACTGTCACTTGCAATAAACACCCAGCGCAGTGATATAATCTGACCTACCAAAGTGAAAAACTTTTGCATTTCAAAGAATTGCACTATTTTCAATTTTGGACGACTTTATCATCATTTTTGCATGATGTTTTGTTGCACGATCTAAATGTCAATCATTTTCTTTGCTTGTCTCATGCATGTGATCTAAGAGCCAGACCACACTCTTGGCTCTGCTCTCCCAATTAACTTGCTGCCTCTCCCACCTTTATGTAAAAGCCATCTACATGTTTGGCATACTTTGTCATTGCATTTAGATAGCACTCCAGGTCCCTGTTGTCAGGGTGCCATCTATCTTTTTAACTTGTATCCCACAGCACTTTCTGATCTTTTGCCTCTAAGGAAATACAACAAACTAATGCAAATATTTATGTTGTAAGGTCAAGCACAATTATAATTTCCTGCAGGTTTTCTTCTCAAGGGAAAATCCTTCAGGCATGTCACTGTGTCTGCCTAAAAATAGACCTGAGATGGACACTGATTGTGCAGCAATGAGTGTATTGCAGAGCACCCCTGTTGTGTATTTGGGGATGGTGGCAGTATCTGTTATCATAAGCCATCATCCCTGCTGCTTGCACACCTCCTCCATGGACCTATCAAGTGTTGCTTAGGCAGAGCAGGGAGAGTGACAAGCAGACACCTGAAATGGGAAAGCACAAAAGAAATGTCAAAAGTCTGTCTTTAAGCACACAGGTATTAAGGTGAAGTAAAAGCTCTGCTGTGCCAGACTTATAGGTAGCCTGCCAAGTGTCTGTGCATGATGTGCTGTTCCATTGCAGGATTTTCCTTTGACTTCTGGGACTTGTAGCCATGTTTATTCCATTATAAAACAGGAATACAAGTCCCATAATAAAAACTAAAAATCTTGGACTGAAGCAGCACATTACGCATGGGCCTGGGAAACTTGGCAGCTATTTTTACACCACTCTGGCAGGCAACAACCCCAACCCAGGCAGCTCAGCCTATGGCTTCTGAGGGGTGGGGGGTGGAGAGTGACTAAGCCCGTTCAGCCTAATAGGTGTTGCACGCCTGTGCGTCGTTGTGCAGTGGAAGGCAGTTCACAAAGCTAACTGGTCACCTTTCAGTTGGTATTGCTTTACTTTGGGGTTAAGCTGGTACTAATGAGGTGAATCCTTTGCACAAATGGGAAAATATTAATTTAATCTATTACAAAATCTGCCACATTGCGCCACATAATTTGCCTTTTCTTGCTGCATAATTTAGTAAACACTACTGCATAATTAGGTCCTCTGCTGCTGCATCATTCCAGTTGACCTAAGTAACTGCCTCTGAGAAAGTTGCAAGGCATAAGTGACTGGACCCAAGTGAAACGTGTATACACATATTATGATCACTTTAAATAGCATACGTGAGAATCCCCTCCTTTTTCCTTGGGTACGTGCAGGTACTTCATATGCTCCAGCGGGAATGCTGCCATTCTTCAAAGTATTGAATGAAAACTTCTATCTAGTTATACAGTATTTGGAATGAAGTGGGCATCCAGTTTCTGCAAATGTTTTCAAGCTGAGCGATTGCCACATAAACGAATTAAAAAAAGATCCCACACAATGCCTAAAACAGCAACATTTATGTTGTAGACAATTGGAAAGGAAATGGTGCAAAGCCTACAAGTATGTAGAATTGCTGAATTTTAAAACTGCTCTCAAAATGTATCATAATCAAATCAAAACAGTAAAAAAAAAAAAATATTCCACTTAAATAGCTGATTTACATGGATATTCCAAATTGATCTTCAAGACTGCCAACTCTTTTTTAACATCTTGGACTCTGGATTGCCAGATTCCCCCCTCCCAAGCACTTTGCAATCGAATCTCCTCTTTTGTTGAAGAAAAGATTAATCTTATCCAACGTAATTTTAATTTCCCCACCTCTACTTCAGTAGTCTTAAGAAATGATGGATGCTCCACTGCTGAAATTGAAACATTATAGACCAGTGGTTCCCAACCTGTGGTCTGGGGACCCCTGGGGGTCCGCGAAGCCTTCTCAGGGGGTCCGCGAGAGCCTAGAAAATTAAAAAACATTAACAAATATTGACACATTAAGTCCCCAGCTTCCAGTAATGACTCAGGCGGGGGTCCCCGGATTCCAATGATGATTCAGAGGGGGTCCCTGGGTTCCATTAATGTTAAAGTGGGGGTCCACAGAAATCAAAAGGTTGGGAACCACTGTTATAGACCTTCTAAGAAATGTCTTTACCTCAATCTCCCCAGGCCATTTTGAGTTACAGATCTGGATTTCCCATTGACCCGCATCCACCTCGGGTCCTTCATAAGGTGGTGGACCTTGTCAACTCCCTTTTGAACCAGATTATGAATACTTCATTAGCCACTAGTACTGTGCCAGCAGAATGGAAGCTGGTTATCATCAAACCTTTAAAAAAAGAAACCCCTGGCCCATTCTACCATGCTATCAAATCTGCGCCCTATTTTGCTATTACAAGCTATGAGAAAGATCCTGAAAAATCTTATAAATGGCCAGCTAACTGCTTTTTTAGAAAAGGCGAGATGTTCCATCCTCGACAATCTGTTTTTTTCCCAAAACACTCTACTGAGACAGCTATTTTGAATGTATCAGATTCTCTTAAACGTACTTTCCATGCTGGGATGAATGCGGTGTTGATCTTTTTGGATCTTTCTGCTGCATTTGATAACTTGTCTCATGATATCCTGCTCCAGCGCATTAAAGAGTGTGGTATCATTGGGCATGCCTATGGTCTTATTTGACTGATCGCAGAAATAAGTAATGTTAGGCCCTTATGTTTCAGCTGAAACAGCAGACACATCTGGGGTGCCACAGGGCTCCTCTTTGAGCAATGTTCTTTTTAATATATATGGCCCCACTTATCTCTCTAATTTCATAGTTTGGTATCAAGACACTTTCTTACGCAGATGACACCCTGTTTAATACTTTCTCTAGATAAAATACCACTGGGTTCAGAGCTAAATTTTAAAAACTGTTTGATTGCTGTTATCCAGCGGGTGCAAGACAATCACCTAAAATGCAATACTGAAAAAACAGAAATTATGTTGTCGGGGAAGGAAAATGTTTTTGACCCGACCCAACCCAACGGTGGCCGGAATCTGCTCCCACCCCTCCAGCCACAGTTGAGATGGCTAAGAATCTGGGTATAAAATTTGACTCCCAAATGACTTTCCGGTCCTGGCCCTGGCAGGTAACTGTTTTAACCTGATAAAATCTCTTAAGAAATGTTTTGATCTCCCTGCCTCTAAGAGCCAGGAAAACAGTTGCCTATGCGCTTATTTCTGCCATGCTGGATTATTGCAACAGCTTTCATGCTGGATCTACAAAGCAAACTTAAGGAAAATTACAGATTGTCCAGCATGCAGCAGCCAGGTTGGTCCTTTGACTACCTAGGCAGTCATCTGCTTCGGCAGCCTTAAAACTATTACATTGGCTTCCAGTTCGTAAGTGGGTCCTATTTAAAATCTTGTTAATGACGTTTAGAGCATTTAAAGGAATGGAACCAACATTTGTAACTGCTAGATTTACTCATTATACCACTAGTAGGACTCTCCAGTCCTCCTCTTTAAACTTCCTTAAACGTGTGCGATTCAGACTTCGGTCTTGAGGAGGCAAATCCTTTACAGTTTTAGGTACTTAGGCCCAGTGCTTAATTTGTAAATAAAATGGTGCCGGTGCTAAAGGCCCTCCTCCTAAACACGCGACTGCTGCAATTAAAAGTGTGAGCACATAATACTGAGGCAGAATAATCCTGAAGTCACCTCGGGCCTCTTCAATCCATTAACAGCCACTCCCCGCCCCTTCAGCTCACTCTTGCAGCTTCCTGCTTTTCCCCTTTCTGACTCTTCTTATTTTTTCTCTTCCTCCGTCTTTCCCACGTGTCTTTTGCTCAGAGTAAATGCCTGAGACACAAAACTAAGCGCCGGCCCTCAGAAATAAGTGCCGGTGCTCAGCACCCAGTGCTTAATTTGTGCTTGCTGTTTCCGGTGCTGAGTACCGGCACTTATTTTTGAGGGCCGGGGCTTATTCTTCTGCCTCAAGCGTTTTCTGGGAGCAAACGACAAATATGGGAAAGACAGACGAAGGGAAAAACGAAAAAGGTTCACAAAGGGAGAAAGTAGAAAGCTGCAAGAATGAGCTGAAGGGGCGGGGAGTCGCTTTATATGGATTGAAGAGGCCCCAGATGGCTTCAGGATTACACCGCCTCAGTATTCCGTGTTCATTTAGTTGCAGCAGCCGCGTGTTTAAGAGGAAAACTTTGGGCACCAGAACCTTTTTATTTACAAATTAAGCAATGTCAGCACCGGAAACAACAAGCACATATTAAGCACTACTTAGGCCTGGAATCATGTCCCCACCAAATTAAGATTTTTAGACTCTGAGCTTTCCTTTAGGAAACAGCTATAAACCTGGATCTTTGGCATCTCAAAATCACTCTGCTACTTTCTTATTCTCTAAGCCTGTGACCACGTGTCACATTCATTTTTTTTGCCTCTTCAGTGCTAGGACACTCCTTGGAGGAGTAGCAGCTTGCACTTTATAAATGCCTAATTACATTACATTACAATGACATATTTTCACAATTATTGTGTCAAATGCTAAATATTGCCAGTGAGCTAAATCGGTGAATTTTGGTTTTCGTGAATTTACACCGGAAATATAGAGAATACATAGTTAACACCAGACCAATGTTCGTGTGCTATGTATGTTTGTAAATATTATGAAATGAAATATTATTGCGGTAGCCAGAACATCAAAAAGACTTTGGGAGACGCCCAAGAGTTAAAAATCATTGTTTATACGGTATATTTAGCATATTTAAAATCCACGATGAGTTTTGCTTACCTCTTCTTAAAAGTACATTTTCGACAAATACATTAACAAAAATGTAATTGGTTTTCAGAGCCTTAGAAGGAGCTTAATCATCCTCTTTCAACAGTCTCGCGCCTCCCTTAACGTTCCCTTTGAGCCCCGGGTGGGGCAGCCCATAGCCTGATAACTACCGGTGTGGAGGGAGATGGCTCGTGCGAGGTAGGAAGGGTGAAGCTACAGACGGCAGTGGCGTAACGAAACTTAAGCCCTCCCCCCCTGCAAAGTACCAGCAGGGGCCCCCTTCCCACTGCACCCAGTCAGGGGCCTGCCGCCTGTGCGCAGTGTACTGAGCTGAGGGGGGCCGGACCGCGGGGGCTGCCTGGGGCTTTGTTACTCCCATGTTGACGGGCTTCAGTAGCAGGCCTCGGTCCCAGCTGTGCTGGGACAGAGAGCAGGAGCCGGACTCGGACCCACCTGGCCTTTCGCGTGCTTTGTAGCTTGACAAGGCTGCCTGACTGTAGTGGAAGGCTCTCCAACCAACCGGATGCAGCAGGTGCGCAGCCTGATAAACGAAAACAACAGAGAAGGCTGACAGAGCAGTGGAGTGGACGCCTACCATGGAACACAGCTCCCTCACAAAATCCAATGCAGGGGGTGGGAGGCGTTGTACTGCTGCTTGCTATGACAACTGCGTGATGCACAGCATGGCAAACTGTAGCTTAATATGTGTGATAAAGGTCTCTAATATTGTAGGTAGCTTGTAGAGTAACATGCTACCCTCCCTAAACTGATTTACTGCCTCACCAGGAGGCTGAAAATAACTTAGCATATATCTTTGTCCAGCTCATAGTCACCTCGCGGGGAATCCAGACCTGCATGACAGGTGTTTATTATCAAATCCAGTTCAGTAGTACTCGTTTTACCGACCCAGCAAGGGTGAAAGCCGATAGGCCTCTCTTTGGCTGTCAGCTATTTCACTTGGCCAATGCTTCTTTTATTTTGCTGCTGTTTTTGTAAAACTTAATTGTTGGTGGGATCAGCGAGGCTCCAAACAATTTATTAAAAAAAACCATCAGCATATTCAGTTGGTTTGGGGGTTGATTGACAGTCTGAGATTGGTTGATGCTTTGTTTATCATTATTTCTTTCAAACTTTATTGTTTGGGGGAAGATGCCAGGCACTTGCCAACATAAAAAAACTAGGCTAAAAAGTAAAAATACTTTTGTGGCCTCAATAAACACACATCACAATAGCAGTCTCTAGCACTGAAGGCAATTACTTTTGTGCGTGAATGTGCTTGTGAAAGATCAGAATTCTGTCATTTATCAGTGAATTTTACCACTGGCAGCATTGGGCTGACCTGTCACTTGCTGTATTGTGTGGAAGTACTATGTGCATGAAGAATGACTCAACAGACCAATTGATGATTAGTGCTAACTCCCTCCCCCATGTAAAAATATATATTATTAGGAGTCTTGGTTCCAGCTCAAAGATACACCGGCATCAAATGACTCATTGCAGCAATCTTTTAATTTCACACAATTTTGTAGTGACATTCCAAAATTGCGGCAGTAATGTGTTTCGGTCTCAGAAAGAGCTTCGGCTGACCAAAGTATCCACTGAATAACACCTATTTTTCTCAAATGAGGATTCTGAAGAAAAAAACACTTCCTTTTATTTCCTCTCATTTTAAAAGCCTTTAGTCAATGTTCCATTCAACTTTAGACTGCACTATGACAATGCATTTTACCCAGGCATTTTATCTTGCGCTTAATTCAGATTGCAAGTGGTGCAAAATATGGCTGTCCGGGTGGTACGCAATTTACGGAGGTACGACTCAGTCTCTGACATCCATCGATCCCTTCACTGGCTTCAGGCTCTTCCAATTCAAGGCTTTCAGCTTTTGCCAGAAAGTGTTTTTTTTTAAAGACAAACTGCGTTTTTTCAGGAAATTTCTAACCAAGTACTCTCCCTTGCATTGCTTTGGGTCTAGTTCCTCATTTCTTTTGACTGTTTCACGTTGTGTATGAGCCAAAATGAGAGCGAGGGTTGTACCTCTTCTGTTGCTGCTCCCATCCTTGGCAATTCTCTTCTTCTCCATCTTTGTTGGTTAAATAATCATCTTTTCTGATCAGCATCGAAGACACCTCTTTTCTGTTGACTCTCCCACTTTTAGAATCCATTCTAGTACCACGGTGTCCTAGGGTGACTGGATTTGAGCTTTATAAATGTTTCATTGATTGATTAATAAATGCATGCACTCAGCACCGAGGGGGATAACAACATTACAAATCCTGCCAACATAATGATACATATCTCATTTAGGAATCCTAACTAGATGTATCTAATAATAATATAGAACCTTTTCACACACATCCCACCGAATCCTTGATCCAACTTCCCATGCCACTTATATCTTCCTTATCTACGTCACTGACAATCCACCATGTTTTTGGAGTAATCAGGATTTTCTTTCCTCATTTATCTTTAACTACAAGTCAGCCGCATTAAAGAATAAGTCGACATTCTTGACACTTGTAATGCTTTATATCAACAGCTCCCTCACCTCCCAGATTGTCCTCAAGTAATTCAAAAATCGCTCTTCACGCTCACTCTTACTTTTTCGGCCACCCATGTCACCATTTAACTACAACATCCATGGTTGTCATGCAATAAAGTTCAAATTTCTTGATCCAGCTGTGGTTTTCAATATGGACTAAGACGTTCTAGCTAGAGAAATCTGTCTCCACCATCCTACCCCCATACTTCACAGGGGCAATCCTCCCATCTCCAAATATTTAATAACAAAACAAGAGGTACACCTGCAACCATCGGAGTTCTTCACATCGCACCCACTGTATCCTTAGGGACTAGGATGCACACAGTGTAAATGCCTTGAGACACTCCAGTCTGGAGTGTCCACTGTGTAAAATCACTGAAATAAAATGGACACACTTATGATAATGATGCTTATTTTCCAGGGTTAATTTGGTGTTTAGGTTGAGCCTACTAGACAGTGCATAAGCTGTCCGTTGTGAGACATATTGTGGGCTTACCAAGAAAATACAGGGCCTTGGAGTCTGTTAATTTCTTACAATTAGGTTGGCTTTCCTGTCATTCATTCGCTTGCTTCTTATTCGTGTCCCTGCTTGTCAATCTTGTGTTTACCCCTCCCATGGAAAATAGCCTCTTTCCCATCTCTTTTGATTGGCTAGCTTTATGCTTCCACTACTTACATTTCAAGCACTACGTTTTTTTGTTTGGTGAAGCACTCCATTGGAGAGAATGTGTTTTCCATTTGTCTTCCTTGTGTACTTCTGCCCCACTGCACTCTGTGTTGCCATCTCTCGCAAATGTGCCTATCCTCGACCCAACTCCATTTTGCCTTCGCATTTGTGCACTCCCTTGTTGCTTTCTCACCTGTGTCCTACTCCCCACCCTCTCCACGTTGCTCTCTCATTCTCCCCCTGCCCTGCCCTTTATGTTGCTTCCATCCCATCTGCGCCCTTCTCTCTCGCCCATTGCTTCTCCTCCTTGACCCTCCTTGCTCCTTTCAGCATCCACCTGCGCCCTCCATGTTACTGCCCTCAACCCCAGTCTTCCGTGTCCCTTCCCTGACCTGTGCTAAAAAAAAACACCTTTGCACTACTTTGTTTTATTTACCAATCCAACTTTGTAAATAAAACCCTTTGCATCATTTTGTAGGCGAATACACGTGTGGTGCACACACCTCCAAAATGATCCAAACACAGCATATTGTTTTTTTAAATTTTTTATTTGCATGCTTTAGTTATACTGCACAGCATATGAGATGCTGTACAGCAAGGCTAAAAACAATGACAAATCAGTGGGCCCAAGGGTGAGACCTATTGGCTTTGCCATATGTTTTTCTAAAACCCTCAGCTCAGCCATCCCTAAGCGTTGCAGATTTCATTAAATATAGAACATGATGCTCTAGGACTGAATAACCCTTTCGCAAACCATTGCAACTGGTATTTTAGTTAGTCTATCAGTTGCAATTATGGGTATCAAGGCTCTGACGAGCTGGGAATAGTTGTGCTGGAAGTGCTGCAGCACCCATAGACAACCCTGCAGAAGTTTAAAAGAGGATTTATCTAAGGAGTCCCCTAAGTTTAGTTTATATATTCTTGCATTTGCTGTGAGTCTCATTACAGAGGCAATGTGTCATGCAATGTCTACTGACAAACTGCTACTTTTCAAAATTAAGATGCCAGTTTTCATTGTCTTTACTTAACTGCACAGTGAGGGAATTTTATAATGTGAACCAAGTGACAATCTTGGTGGGCTACATCAGGTATAGAAGGAAAGGCTGCAGGATGTCAAATGTTCTCTATCGTACCAGCAGCTGGAAATCCTCAAATGAGGAACATAGCTTTTTTGTAATTCTGAGGTGTGATGGTGCAAAGATTTTAATATGATCAAATAACACTTTACTTGTGTTATGCAGAAATTATGAATTTGCACTGACACTCTACTTCTGCATGTTATTGTCAGTGCTCAACATAGGTTTAGTAGTAAAAGTGCATGGCTGATGAAATATAGTGGCTAATTCAAGAGGCCATTTCAATGGAAAATGTACTTCATGTAAAACGTGGTACCTTACCACACCATACTTTATTAATTTATTTAGACCGATGTGTTCCAAAATGCACTACTGGACACACACTTTGCCCGCCATTCCTGGTGCCTTTGGGTGTGTCCTTTCCAACACTTTATATTATACTTGATTCCCTCCTGGCTTCATTGATATGACATTGATAGCAGCACCCACTCTTAAACCTGTTCCATTGTCAGTGCTACCATCCAGAGAGCTTTATGTTCAATAAAACTAAAGAGCCGCTTCACAGTCTTCTTTGTGACTCAGAATCATCACCATAAACACAGCCACAGAGATAGAATGAGGATTATGGAGGTCAGTCCTCGTTTTGCAGCAGTAGCATCGCCCAACAATCTTTGTTTTATACCTCAAATGCACACTGTACCAACTGTAAAATAAAATGTACCTCACTTGTCTGTTTATGATTAGAGGGTCAGCCGCTAGCAAAGACATTGCGGATCAGTTGGATCTTGGTGAGCAGTCAGGCCTAGATGAATTTAGAATATTTTTTGGAACAGTGACATCTTCATGTCAGAACCCCGTTTAGAGGACCATGGGGCAAGCAGGGGTTCCTGGGCCCAACGGAGGTGGTTGAAACCTTTTGCCACTGATGTCCTGGAGCCCACTGTTCTATGGATTCCTCTCAGCTGGGTCAAGCACCGAGTTCTGCACCTGACTCTTATGTAGGTAGTGTCTCATGAGCAGTCAAGCGTCCCTCAAAGGGAAGGGTAGAAACAGATCAGTGAACATGGCTCATAACTCAACGGGGAAGCAGCACATGCACAATAAATCGACATCCAGTCAAATACTTATTTTGTATAAAAGAAGTATTTTAATTCTAATTCTACACATGCAAAGGTAAAAAACATAAAAAAAAACAAAAACACAATTCCCCCTTGAGGTGGGCACATTGGTAGTTGTCAGGATACTCCCTGTCTTCCCAATTCCCATGTAACTGGTGAGCTGTTATTTTCCATTAACATGTGGCAACATCCAAGGAATGTAAACTATCAGGCTCTGTTCATGAGGATTCAGTTAGTAAGGTATAGTAGTCACTTAGAGTAAAGCAGTGTTGCAAAAACCTAAGGCAGTATATCCCCAGGGGACTTGCTGGACCACTTTTCAGCTTAACTGCACCAGCAGTACAAAACCTGGCAGCAGTGCAGTGCGGTCCTGGCCTGAATCGGCAAAGTCAGATTGCACACGTTTGCATGCGCTGCTCCCGGCAGGTGCCGACTGCTCTTCTGTCCTGAGTCACACTTACCAGCGTCCTGACAATCGGATTTACTGCGACCCCAGTCACATGCTGTAAGTCTTTTCCTTCCTTGCTTGGAGTTGGGGGGCGGTCTCCTTGCTCCAGCTAGGCTCCGAGGGCAACTTCTTTGTCCTTGAGCCTTCTCCGATACCCATCTTGGTCACAGTAGCAGTTTCAGGTCACTGTCAATGACCCAGACCTCTGGTCCCAGCTCACTGAGCGGCCCCTCTTTGCATACATGGTTCTCCACTGAACCTCACTGTTGTGTCACGTTGGTGTCAAGTTGCATCTCCTGTGGCCCCTCCTGGCATACGGGGTTGGTGCAACTTCCCACACATGCTTGACAGCCCGACCAATGCAGCACAGTTCCTTGGCACACTGCATTCTGCTCCTAGCATACGGGGTCACCAAACCTTTACAACTCTGTACACAGGCACTGGCCCAATTCATGCAGCACTGTCCTTGTTGCACGGCGGCCCCTCCTGGTATACGGGGTTGCCAAACTTCCAACACAGCACACAGGCAACGGCCCAATCAGTGTGGCACTGCTCCTTATACCTCGCACAGGAACTCGCACACCTGGGCTCCCTTCTAGATCTTGCTCCTCCAACATACTCCCAGCCCTCACAGACACACCAGTCTTGGCGAACAGGCAGGTACTGGTTCTCCAGACTCCAGGGCAGGCGTTCTTGGTTTCCCTGGAGATGTCCCCTCACCCAGAAGGGAGGCTAGCAGGATGTGCCCCTAGTCTTTGTCACAGGCAGAAGACACACAGAGTTTTCTCATGCAGTGTGGCTGGCTGCTAGCATATGACAAAGCATGGGGTCTCAGATTCCCCTACTTACAGTTCTTTCCAGACACAAAATGTGATTAAGTTTTGGACCTTTGAAGTTTTATGTTGAGGTTCTACTTCTTTGAAATGAAAATCTCTTCTCTTTATTTTTCCTCCTGAAGGATGTCTGTCACAGCAGGCAGGACTCAGAAGCTAATTAACCCACAACTAAAGGTGTTCACAGTTTCAAATTCTGCCAGTGGAATTGGAGGAATTTAGTAATTTTAAAATTGAATTCTGCTCTACTCTTGTAACACTGTATTACTAATAAAATCTGCCGCTTCTCTCCACCGGCAAAAGTAATCAGCCCTAGCTGCTTTATAAACTGTGATCAACTCGAAATGTTCTTCAAACCTGCGTCCCTTCTTTACCTTAAGCGTCTCCTGAATTTTACAGCTCTGCTGTCATCTGTACCCTTGGATTCGCTGCGTGCTTGCCTCGTCAGCTCTGACAACTGCAGCACAGCAGCTAGAGGTAGGAAGTACCATTGAGATTGTGGTGCTCTGCCGAATACATGTGCATGCTTTTTTCTTTCTAAAGCCCCTTCACAAGTGTCTGGTCTGGTCACGTGGTGTTGTACTTCCGTAACAGGCAACTGTGGGAATGGTTCCCCTTCCGGCATCATGATAAGTACAATGTCCGCAAATGCCATGCTGACAGGGCCAGCTGGAGATAGTGGTGTCAGTCCTAGTAGCCTACAGAGGAAAATGTGCATGCTGAATGGTGAGTGATTTGTGGCCCGATGCCCTGTTGGGATGTTTGCTGCCAAACGGGTTTGACTGCTGGTAATTCATGGTATCCTGAATAGATGGAGTTCCCAGGTCTTGGAAAAACTTGTACTGCGTGCACAATACTGCTAACATTCTCACAGTAGTTGTCCCTACACATACTTCATATCATCATTAAACAAACACACACACATCAAAAAATGGTCACTTATGCTGGCAGTCACCAGCGTGTGCACCCACAGTGAGTGTTAATGCTCTGGCATGCAGCTGCACACAGGTGAGCCCAGTGTGGACAACTTGTGTGTAAAGTTTCCACAGAAAAGAATCACGCAAATGTTAAGAATATGAATGAGTGTTGTTAAGTGTGTATGGAGTGATGCATGCATGTTAGGTTAAAAGACAGGCTGTCTAGACAAGGAAGCCAGGTGTTTCTCTGAGAGCAGTTACAGTACAGAGGAACAGACACAGGGGCTGCTGGCTGACATGTTACGCAAGGGATTCCCCCTGAAGCAGCAGTCTGCTGTCCATGAGATCCATGAATCCCTGCTCTTGATTTAAACCATAAAGCTGGGGGGAAAACCCTTAATATATTATTTCAAGTGATCTATGGTGCATCAATTTATCGATTAACCTGTTCAGCACTTCGTTACGCGCTTCTTTACGGGTAATGAGTGCTACATAAATGCAATACTACCCATGTTTTTCTAATAACTGATTATCTACACAATGTTTGAAGATGGAGTCGTAGACCCTTTTTAATTTAAAAGTCTCCATGTAATGCATCTTATTTGAATGCCAGTCATTTGCATTTTAAATTTCTTCTGTTTTAGCACCAGGGATCGTGTGTGTGTGTGATTTGTGTGGGGGGGGTGGTCACTTGGGCAAGGGTCGCCCCCCCCCCAGAGGGGGCAATATATTCTATGCCATTTCTATCCCTAATGGGGGCGGACTGGACTATTTTTTTTTAGGCCCATCTGCCCTCCAAGGGGGCAGAGAACACTAGACACCAGGGAAAATTTATAAATGTTTGGTGGCGGGTGTTTGTCAACTGGCGAAGTATTTGCATTTGTGATTATAAAAGTTTATTTCTCCTTTTTGTTCTAGTTTAAAGCTGGTGCTTCCTTTGCTGTGGCTTGTTGCAGTTTTGGCAGTGGTTGTCCTGCGGTTTGCGTAGTTGCAGGTTTTAGGTAAGTAAATAAATGTACTCCAAAGGAGTATTGTTGCCATGCATGAATGACATGTTTGTAGATGGTGTACTAAATGCAGGATTGTGTGTAAAATTGTGATGTGTCCACTTTGTGTTTTGGGGAATTTCCTTTCGCGGGCACTAGGCCTACCCACACAAGCGAGGTACCATTTTTATCGGGAGACCTGGGGGAACGCTGGGTGGAAGGAAATTTGTGGCTCCTCTCAGATTCCAGAACATTCTGTCACCGAAATGTGAGGAAAAAGTTTTGGGTTTTTTTGCCAAATTTTGAGGTTTGCACAGGATTCTGGGTAACAGAACCTGGTTAGTGAGAGTCCCACAAGTCACCCCATCTTGGATTCCCCTAGGTGTCTACGTAAAAAAAATGCACAGGTTTGGTAGGTTTCCCTAGGTGCCTGCTGAGCTGGAGGCCGAAATCCACAGCTAGGCACTTTGCAAAAAACAGCTCTGTTTTCCTTGGGAAAATGTGATGTGTCCACGTTGTGTTTTGGGGTATTTCCTGTCGCGGGCACTAGGTCTACCCACACAAGTGAGGTACCATTTGTATTGGGAGACTTGAGAGGGGAAGGCTGGGTGGAAGGAAATTTGTGGCTTCTGTCAGATTCCAGAACTTTCTGTCACCGAAATGTGAGGAAAAAGGTTTTTTTTTGGCCAAATTTTGAGGTTTGCACAGGATTCTGGGTAACAGAACCTGGTGA
The DNA here is from genome assembly GCF_031143425.1 of Pleurodeles waltl. Taxonomy (NCBI): domain Eukaryota; kingdom Metazoa; phylum Chordata; class Amphibia; order Caudata; family Salamandridae; genus Pleurodeles; species Pleurodeles waltl. The sequence continues at coordinate 777,497,160 of NC_090448.1, read as the reverse complement.
GAGCCCCACTAGTCCCCCCCATCTTGGATTCCCCTAGGTGTCCAGCTTTCAAAAATGCACAGGTTTGGTAGGTTTCCCTAGGTGCCGGCTGAGGTAGAGACCAAAATCCACAGCTGGGCACTTTGCAAAAAATAGCTCTGTTTTCTTTTGGAAAATGTGATGTGTCCACGTTGTGTTTTGGGGCATTTCCTGTCGCGGGCACTAGGCCTACCCACACAAGTGAGGTACCATTTTTATCAGGGGACCTGGGGGAACGCTGGGTGGAAGGAAATTTGTGGCTCCTCTCAGATTCCAGAACATTCTGTCTCCGAAATGTGAGGAAATGTGTTTTTTTTTTGGCAAATTATGAGGTCTGCACAGGATTCTGGGTAACAGAACCTGCTCAGTGAGAGTCCCACAAGTCACCCCATCTTGGATTCCCCTAGGTGTCTACTTTAAAAAAATGCACAAGTTTGGTAGGTTTCCCTAGGTGCTGGCTGAGCTAGAGGCCAAAATCCACAGCTAGGCACTTTCCAAAAAACAGCTCTGTTTTTTTTGGGAAAATGTGATGTGTCCACGTTGTGTTTTGGGGCATTTCATGTTGCGGGCACTAGGCCTACCTACACAAGTGAGGTACCTTTTTTATCGGGAGACTTGGGGGAACTGTGGGTGGAAGGAAATTTGTGGTTCCTCTCAGATTCCAGAATTTTCTGTCACTGAAATGTGAGGAAAAAGTGGGTTTTTTTCGCCAAATTTTGAGGTTTGCACAGGATTCTGGGTAACAGAACCTGGTGAGAGCCCCACTAGTCCCCCCCATCTTGGATTCCCCTAGGTGTCTAGCTTTCAAAAATGCACAGGTTTGGTAGGTTTCCCTAGGTGCCGGCCGAGCTAGAGGCCAAAATCCACAGTTGGGCACTTTGCAAAAAATAGCTCTGTTTTCTTTCGGAAAATGTGATTTGTCCACGTTGTGTTTTGGGGCATTTCCTGTCGCAGGCAACAGGCCCACCCACACATGTGAGGTACCATTTTTATCAGGAGACTTGGGGAAACGCTGGGTGGAAGGACATTTGTGGCTCCTCTCAGATTCCAGAACTTTCTGTCACCAAAATGTGAGGAAAAAGTGTTTTTGTTGGCAAATTTTGAGGTTTGTAAAGGATTCTGGGTAACAGAACCTGGTGAGAGCCCCAACAAGTCACCCATCCTGGATTCCCCTAGGTGTCTAGTTTTTAAAGATGCACAGGTTTGGTAGGTTTCCCTAGGTGCCGGCTGAACTAGAGGCCAAAATCTACAGATAGGGACTTTGCAAAAAACATATCAGATTTCAAGGTAAAAATGTGATGTGTCCATGTTGCGTTTCCTGTTGCGTGCATTAGACTTACCCACGCAAGTGAGGTACCATTTTCATCCGGAGACTTGGGGAAACACAGAATAGCAAAACAAGTGTTATTGCCCCTTGCCTTTCTCTCCATTTTTTCCTTCCAAATGTAAGACAGTGTGTAAAAAAGATGTCTAGTTGAGAAATACCCTGTAATTCACATGCTACTACGGGCACCCCGGAATTCGGATATGTGCAAATAACCACTGCTTCTCAACACCTTATCTTGTGCCCATTCTGGAAATATAAAGGTTTTCTTGATACCTATTTTTCACTCTTTATATTTCAGCAAATGAATGACTGTATACCCGGTACAGAATGAAAAACCATTTATTGGCTCTGGGTACCTAGAGTTCTTGATGAACCTACAAGCCCTATATATACCTGCAACCAGAGGAGTCCAGCAGATGTACCAGCACATTGCTTTTAAAAATCTGACATCGTAGGAAAAAGTTACAGAGTAAAATGTGGAGAAAAATGGCTGATTTTTTTCACCTCAATTTCAATATTTTTTTATTTCAGCTGTTATTTTCTGTAGGAAAACCTTGTAGGATCTACACAAATTACCCCTTGCTAAATTCAGAATTGTGTCTACTTTCTAGAAATGTTTAGCTTTCTGGGATCCAGCATTGGTTTCACATCCATTTCTGTCACTAACTGGAAGGAGGCTGAAGCACAAAAATAGTAAAAATGGGGTATGTCCCAGTATAATGCCAAAATTGTGTTAAGAAATTGGGTTTTCTGGTTCAAGTCTGCCTGTTCCTGAAAGCTGGGAAGATGGTGATTGTAGCATCACAAACCCTTTGTTGATGCCATTTTCAGTGAAAAAAACACAAACGTCCTTCCTCAGCCCTTTTTTTCCATTTTGTTGAAAAAAATGAAATTTTCACAGTATTTTGGCTAACTTCTAGGTCTCCTTAAGGGGAACCCACAAAGTCTGTGTACCTCTAGAATCCCTAGGCTGTTGGGGAAAAAAGGACACAAATTTGGAATGGGTATTTTATGTGGACAAAAAGTTGTGAGGGTCTAAGCTCGAAATGCCCCAAATAGCCAAAAAAAGGCTTGGCACCTGAGGGGGAAAAGGCCTGACAGCCAAGGGGTTAAGCAATGTATCTGATCAGAGAGTATATTTAACACACACATTTCTGGGTGGGGCGAAACATATCCAGTTTCACCAACCAATTGCCTCATGTACCTTCTCTCCTCAGATTATGCAGTCACTTAAGTAAACCAGCCGTCAATCACCAAATGACAATTTAGGGCATATGTACAACACCCTTGCTGCACAATAACGCTACAGCAGCCTCACTTTTCTGATGCTCCTGCTGTGCAGTGTGCCGGCACATATTTACAAGGTCATGTAAAGCCACATTCCATGGCCTTTCATGGTCTTGTAAATATGGCCCCCTTTCACTCATAACTCTGCTTGAACGGGGCATTCCATGGGTGTTGCATGTGTTCCAATGCAACACCCATGGACTCTGACACATTCCCAGATGAATAAGGTTTCATAAACCTGGGAATGTGTCAGATTTCTGTGTCACCCCAGGGGTGGCATAAAATTGTCACAACAAGGATAAATGCCTTAATTTCTATTTGTTTTGTTGCTTTTTCTGTGTGTGCTGCCCTGCAACACACATAGAAGGAGGAAAACACCATTAATGATTGTTTTTGTGCAAGAAGGTGTACCTTCCTGCACATGAACAATCATTCCTGCAACCCAGGTGCCCTTGCACCATGGTGCAAGGGTTCCTGCGTTGGTGCAAGGCAGCCAATTGTGTGCCAACACAGAGGAAGGAACAGAGATGCGTTGTATTGCAGTAAATACAACTCATCGTTGCACTTTCCTAATGGCCAGCGCAGTGCTGCAAGCTGGCTTGCGCCACTCTGCGTCATTTTCTTGTAAATATGGGCCTTTGTCTCTTATCGATTTGATGTCTATGGTCCAGTGTCCTGGACTTCATGTGCAAAATGCAGGAGTGAGAATATATGAATAAATGTATGCATTTCTTTCTTGCTGGGCGGTCTCTAAATGAGGATCTGTGATTATGAAAATCATGTATGTATGGCAGGGCTGTGCTAATTTCAGATAATATCCTTTAGCGTAATTATGCAAGAGACAAAATGACACATACTGCAAATGCTGTATTTAGAGCTGTTTTAAACACGAATGCCTCCTCACATCCATGTTAGACTCGCCCACATTTGGTGCCAAAAAACTCAAGTGCCATGTGTAACAGCTGCTCACCTTCTGTAGGTTCACCTTGGTCCTGTGCCCCGGGATACGATTTTTACCAAATCGGATGTGAAATTGTGCACTGTGGTGCAATGGAATCATTTCTGGAATTTCGCAAAATAAGACTAACATGAAATGGTCGAAATTGCATGAGATAAAACCAGCATAAAAAAACCACCAAAGCCTACTGTATGGCTAACGGCCTCATCTAACATTTGTTGACAGGCCTCATTATTTTGTGTATAAGGAGTGCCCGTGGACAAAGTGTTGGGCATTTTCAACAATCTCATGCAAACTAATACAGGCATTTGTGGACATGACCAGTGGCTAAGGGCAAAATGCGTCCTACAGATTTGTGGAATGGACAATAAATAACATTTCACCTAGGATTTCCACCTAATAGATACACAAAGGCCTTTTGCAGAACTTGTGAACCTTACTTCGACCATGTTGTTGACAGCGCTGGAGCATGCATCTGCACCCTGCATCCTTTGAAATAAACCAATAAACAGTTACTCACAAGACAAAGAAACATTCATCTCTAGATGTCATAGTGTGTTGGAAACCGATTATCGCAGTACCACTGTGCTCACTGTAGTGTTCTTTTAGTCTGACCTGAGAAGTAATGGCAGCAGCACTCTAAACTGGACTTTTTCCTGTGGCCTGTTTGCTGGCCTGGCTTCATCTGGCTCAGTTGCTTGGGTCCGGCAGAATCACTGGGGTGACACGTTAGCCAGCAGACGTACATCACGCTCAACATGGGCAACACACACCACTGAGCTACACCGATCTTCAGAAAGTCACACGTTTCATGAAACATACTTAAAACATACTTACTATTCATGGGCTCTGAAAGGGCACTCGTGACTTTTTCGGTCACTTTAATGTTGTACCAGGAAAGCGTGAGCCTCGACAGCTTTGTTGGGTGTTCAGCACTCCAGTCATTTTTTGATAAATTGAGAGCAGATTTCCTGAAAATTACCTAAAATGCCAAAGGGAAAACGAGCAGTTCAGAAAAAGCAGTTTCACACGGCCTTTCCTTTTTCATATCACCTATCTACACTTTTATATTTAACTCCCTTGGTTTTTTTTTCATTTGGACTATTCCAAGTAGATTCTAACTCATATTGTGATTTACTATTTTCCTGGATGGTGCTTAGAGAAAGACTTAAAAAAGACACATGGGGGTTATTATGATCCCGGCAGTGAGTGTTAAGCTGGCGGTACATACCACCACATTATGAGATTGGCGGGTTAGCTGCAGCCAACCCGCCTCTTCTCCACTCATACCGCCATGGCAGTATGAGCCACCGGACCAGAGGTGTGTATCTCCAGCCCGGCGGCCTGCACAGTACCGCCTGCGGCATTATGAATCTGCTTACCACCATGGTTTTCGTGGCGTTAACGACACGAAAACCATGGCCGAAGGCCCTACCGGCGGCTCCCCCACCCTTTAACACTCACTCGACACCCTCCACCCCCCTCCATCCAAACAGACCCCTCCGATCCTCACAGGCACCCCACACCCCCTCCGATCCTCACAGACCCCCCCACCCTCTCTGATCCTCACAGACACACACCCTCACCCCCTTCAATCCTCAGACACCTGCAGACATGCACCACGCATACATCCAGTCACTTACACTGGCATGCACACATTCATACATGCATACATCCAGACTTGCTCACCTACATTCTTACAACGATCACACTGACATGCAGACACACACTCACTTCACCATTCTAACATGCATACACTCACACGCATACAACCACACAAACAACACAACATACACAGACCCATTCATGCACTCACTCACACATTTGTGCGCACACTCAGACACACACACACAACACCCCAACCCTCCCACCCCCCTCCCTTGTCAGAAGCCCAACTTACCTTGAGCGAGGAGGTCTTCCTGCAGGGAATGGGAAGGGGCGCAGCTACCGCCAGTATTGCCCCGCCAACAGAACACCGCCAGGCTGTATGAATTGTCATAATACGGCAGCAGCATTCTACTGGCGTGTCGGTGGTGGTAGCAGTGCCACCTTACCACAGTCCACCACCATGAACACTGCCGGATTTCCGCCCTTCTTGTGGCAGAAGTCCGGCAGTGCTCATAATATGTGGGACGGATGGTAGCCGCGGTGGCGGTATTTTGATGGCCGTCACCGTGGCGGTAGGTGTTTTTTACCGCCGATGTCATAATGACCACCATAATTCTTGCAAAACCATAGCTAAGAAGATCTTACTGATTCTTATGACAGGGACATAGCTTACATTACAGAGCCATTGCAGGTTTGAACAGCAGAAGGGTTATATCCCTCATAGACTCTGGATCATAAGAAAACAGAAGTAATTATCACTCATACACTGGGAATATATGGATGGAAGTGCTAGCATTTTGTTCTTAAACGTCAGATGTCGATTTATGATTACATTTCGATTTCAAAGGTAAGCTTTCCATGTTAGAAAAATTAACTTAACTCCCACAAACCAAAGGTAATTATTTTCTAGAAAAACACGTTTGTCCTGAAATAACGGCTCTTTAGCTCATAAATGTTCAGTGTCCAAACATCATTTTGTACTGCTACCACAAATAGATTTTGCCTTGCTTGACTCTGTAACCATCTCATACCATGAATATCTGAAACATGTCACGAATTCAGACTATTAGGCTAGGGCCAGCTTTATACTAAGGGCTGGCACGATCTTGGCATGGTGGTCTAATATTAGCTAGGATTCACATTACATTATAAGTAAGGCTCCCGTTTTATGGAATTTATTTTTTAACATTTCCATCTGTATTTATCCATATTTATTTTTTGCTTATTTAATCCATATTTATCCATCTTTATTTTAGGTTTTATGAAAGGATGAAGCTGAAACTAGTATATTTCCAGATTTATTTAACCGGTAAATGTGCACGCATGCTTGAAGGCCTGTCGGGTTTTAATGATGTGAATACCAGCAGATGATAAATCAATGCACTTATTTGAATACATTGAAATTTTAGTATCACTGTTGTGCATATCTACTGCTTTTAAAGCCTCTTCACTAAATTTCGTTTCTTATTTCAGCCCTCTTGCCCGTGAACCTGCACAGCTATTGGCCTGGCAGTCATGGCTGAAACCATTTAGAATCCCTCAAAAAGGAATCCAGTTTCTGTTTTTATCCACTTTAAAAAATAAATACAAACAGGAAAATTAATGGTTTTCTGTCTGTATTTAGGTGTAAAAAGTCAGTAAAAACGGAAAGCAGTGAGCCTTCATTATTAGGAGGGCAACTGGAACTATGTGATTTTTGTGTTTGCTGCATTTTGTGAATAGCATTTGCTACATAATCCATCGTCTGTGAACTTTATCAAAAAAGTGTGTTTTTTTTAGTTCAAAGTGATGAAAACTCTCTAAAGACGCAGTGAAACATTGCCATGCAGTGGAAGGCCTTTAGCAAAGGTTAACTGGTCACCTGTCTGATTTTGATTGCTGTATGTGGGTGCTACCTGATATGATGTGAAACCTTTGTCCAGTGTTAGTAAGTGTAAAAATAGTAAAATAATTTAGGAATACTATCACAAAATGTGCATCCCTCTGCCTCATCATTTGCCTTTTCTTGACAAACAAGTTAGTAAACCTTGCCACATAATTTGGTCCTCGAAAAACACGAAAGTCCATTGGCCCTGTTTGTAAGGCACCGAGCGACTGTAAGATTTATAAACAAAATAATCTTGGCAATTTGTTTTGGATTTCTGCTTTTAGGCATTTTAGAACTCGCATTTTTATTTACAGAGTAAAGCAAGGCATCACTGCTCACACATTATAATGTGTTTTTATTTCACAGACTCTCAGTGCAATGAAAGGTACCCAAGGCTAGTAAGTTCATTGTCACCAGTGGACTGCAGCACTTTTTGTGCCACCATTGCTTTGACACAGAGAAAACAAGGCTCCAGGTCTGCCATTACAGCCGAGTCGGGTAGGTTTTATACTGCCAAATCAACATGGCAAAATAACCCATTCGTCATGCTCAAACGTTTCCTTTCAATATTTGTAAGTCCCCCCTCTGGCAGGCCATAGTAGCCCATAAGACAAGGTGCCATATATTAAAAAGAAGGACTTGCCAAATTTAAACTTTACATGTCATCACAATGAAACCTGGAAACTGCTAATTTTACTGTAGTAAGGCTGGTAATCAAATTGGCTAACATGGAGTTTCACTAGCCCATGAGCTAGGGGCTAACGTCCATTTAGGACCAACGAATATACTACTTCAAGGTATCAAATTAATTGTTACACTGAACTCGACTTATTGTTGTAGTCGACATTAAAGTAAATTTTAATGCAAAGGGGACTTGAAGAAAGTCACCACTTGCTTGCCCCAAAGGTCTAGTAACCATTTCTGGTTAACTACAGCAGTTGTCACCCGAGACAGCATGCTGCCCTCCTGCTACATGGTGTGAAGCACTCCCAGGAGGAAGGAAAAAGGGTATGCTGGAGGGAGGAGGTGTGGCCTCCAACTGCCATGATGGCACTGGTGCACTGGCCATAGTGGTCCAGCTTCAATGGCTACCGTCTCTGAGAGGCAAATGTGAGCCACACCTTAGCTTGCCTGCTCTTTGTGTAGGTAAACAGTATGGCATCTCTTTCTGAGAAAGCAAGGGACCTGTTTCAGAACTGGTTCTCCAAGAAGGGTTGGCAATTAGCCTAGACCTTCCTCAAGGATGACTGGACACATGTCAAGGCTGAGCCCCAGGCTCTGTCACAGGGAAAGAAAGTCCAGAAATCTTGAATTTGGGCAGAGAGATGCGCTATGGGATTGTTTAATGCTAACCATACAGGAAGATATGTAAAAGTAGGTAGGGCTGCCATTTGGGAAACTGCTTAGCCAGACAGGACATCAGAAAGAGAAGGGCAGCCCCTGCTCTCCAAGGGCTAGTTGGCTAGCCTCCTGGTAAGCTTCACCAAGAGGTCTCCTACAGGTCCTGGATCCTTGGCCAGGGCTAGAATTGTCTCCTTCTGACCAAAGGACTGCAACTTGAGAGCTATAGCCAAAGATAACATTTTCTGAGCCCAGTGTCTGAGGCTCATAGACCACCACAACTTTCCAGTTTATAAGTAGCCTCAAACGCGTCTGAGAATTTAGAATTTCACCTGAACTCTTGAGTTCACCAATCCACTGACGTCAAACTCAAGAATGGACTCAAGCTGCAGAATACCCGCTAAACTTACTGTTGATAAGAAAGAGAACCAAAAGTCCAACGAGAAAATCTTGACTGGTACTAACCAAGCACCTGTCTCTTACCTCAAATTCCATCGCGGTTCACAAATGCAACAAGCCACCGAAAAAGGCTTCAGATGAGATGTGATATGCTGAAAAATACCAAGCAACACCACACAATTAATCAGCAAGTCGCTATTCTGTCCTGCACCTCATTTTTACACAAGCTATTAAACGTTCCCTTCTCGCGACAACTGAGGCAGAATCTATTATGAGCCTTAACAATGGAGGTCAGCAAACACAAACCACCGGTGGGGAATAAGGGTCAATATATATCAGCGTCTATGAAGTGCATATATGCCACAAAAAATGCATATTAGTTTGGCAGGACTGCCATCACATGGGCAGACATTCAGAATAACTCACAGGATCAATTTTTAGAACAGCTAAGTGAGCGGCTAATAACACCCTGAACCAGGTAAATACATTTTCTTTGGCGGTATTAGCCACAATAAGTACAATTGTGGATCTGGTGACTTTTTCAGTGGAAGGTATGCCCTCACTGTAACTTTCAGTCATTTGTAGACTTTCTGTCTGATTTTTCTATGCTCAAGAAGCCATTCTCTACTGCACAACTCATGGTGAAATTGGATGGTATGAGAAGCCGCATAAGAATGGCAATCGCAGTCCGGTTCAGTGGGCATACTGCTTCCATTCCTGGAGTTTCATGTTATAACCTAAGTGCTGTAGTCTTGTTTTGCTTTCATTGCAATAATTAGACTAACAAACATGAAAACAATGATTTGTTGGTGGAAGTACAGTAATGCAAATGAAACTACCTGGAGGGAGATGTCACCAGCAGCAAAATATATCAAGGAATATTCCACCGGATTGCCGGTGTTCCATATATTGGCCAACCACAGAATATGCACAGCATGATCCTTATGTAAGATACAATTTATTATCAAGCGAATACAGAGTGCTTCTGGCTTAGACCAAGGAGGTATTCACAGGAGCAAGGGTGTAAAGGCCAGGATTTTCCCGATGTGCAGGTCTCATCTGATGTGGCTGTACAGGTGCTGTGCTTAGCAACAAAAAAGTTGAAGTTTGCCCCACCACAGAGGATACATGAACATCTCCTCTTCTCCACGTGCAGCAGGCGAATCATGTGGTCTCTAATGTGGTGTATTGCTCTAGCCACATGCTTAACCTTGCTTGGACAGATGTATTAAACATTTAAAATATTTGCGAAGTGTGTAAAAATACTGCAAATACTTCTGTGTGTGCGTATAACAAAAATAATTGTATTTTAATTCTTTTATAAAAAAATAAAGCTATTATGAATAATGTTTGCATTTTGTAAAATTACTTTTCTTTACTGAAATATTTTATTAAACTACAGTACAAGTGTTTTACAGTACAGATATTGTATTACATATTGTTTATATAAATAGCAATCTAAGGAAAATAAATAGGTTTCCGTGAAAAACATTATAAAATATATATTTAATGATTTGCACTTTTTATAGTGTATTATTTAGGAACATAAATGTTTTCAGAAAAATATTATGGTAATATACTTTGTATTACACATTTTGGCTAAGTGTACTGTTTTTGTTTACATACTATGGGCCTCATTCTGACCCCGGCGGTCTAAGACCGCCGGGGCCAGGGTCGGCGGGGGCACCGCCGACAGGCCGGCGGTGCCCCGCAGGGCATTCTGACCGCGGCGGTTCGGCCGCGGTCAGAAGAGGCAAACCGGCGGTCTCCCGCCGGTTTACCGCTGCCCTTAGAATCCCCCATGGCGGCGCAGCTTGCTGCGCCGCCATGGGGGATTCTGACACCCCCTACCGCCATCCTGTTCCTGGCGGTTCGCCCGCCAGGAACAGGATGGCGGTAGGGGGTGCCTCGGGGCCCCTGGGGGCCCCTGCCGTGCCGATGCCAGTGGCATGGGCACGGCAGGGGCCCCCGTAAGAGGGCCCCGCAAAGTATTTCAGTGTCTGCTAAGCAGACACTGAAATACGCGACGGGTGCAAACTGCACCCGTCGCACCCCTGCAACTCCGCCGGCTCAATTCTGAGCCGGCGTCCTTGTTGCAGGGGCATTTCCTCTGGGCCGGCGGGCGCTCTTTGGAGAGCGCCCGCCGGCCCAGAGGAAATGTCTAAATGGCCGCCGCGGTCTTTTGACCGCGGTGCGGTCATTCAGCGGCGGTACCTTGGCGGACGGCATCCGCCGTCCGCCAGGGTCATAATCAGGCCCTATATGTTTGTAGTTGATATTATGACAGCAGACATTTTTGCACACACTATTTTTGTATTTATTTTTCGTAGTCTGTTATTGACGTTTACAATCGAGGAATGTGAAGTCAGTATTTTTGTTAATTGATGTCATTACATTATTATGTGTATGTCACAACGTTTTGGTATTTGTTATTGTGATATGAAATATATAGGGCTTGTATTTCTCTTTAAATGAATGACAAACCTGCAAAGTCGTACCTCACAGCACAAAGATGGCATTTCACAAGCTCGGTATGTTAAACTCACCAGTCATCCATTCATTGTCCTGTTTACTGAGACTGCCAACAGATAACGTAAATGAAACCTCCAAGAGAAATATAAAGCATTTAGTACCCATCTGTTTGTAATTTTTGCAAATGTAGGGAATGAGGCAATATGATAGAGTCATCTGCCTAGGATCACAAATTGTGTTTACATGGAAACAAAGGATTTGAAACCAGGGTGTCACATTAGTCACCACTCTATACCAGAACCACCTTTTGTGCTGAGTTCAACTGAAATTTCATACTGGCTGGCAAATGGTTTTAGTACAACTAAAAGAAAACGGTCTAGCTACGTTAAGGCTGGTTTCTCTCGCCTATTGCCTATCTTTCTTCACTATTTTCTATTTTATCTGTGCTTTTCCTGGTCCTATTGTGTGGTCCCTAATCACAAGGATGATACAAGCTATATGTCTGAGGTATGAACTCATAAATCTATCCCTGCAGCTCCTAGGAAATGATTAGTTAAGAAAACCAGAATGTAAATATGAAATTCAGTCCACCGAAGCGATAGCTATGGCAGTAATGTCCTTGTTGTCTGCTGCTGGCCATGACCTGCCACCCCTCCAATCCCTAGGCATGGGCCCCTCAGGATACAACACTTTGGTGAATGTTGAAGAGCAATTCCTGGCTGCTTTGACTGTTCAGGCAACCTTCTCACTTACGCTCTACCGAGTAGTCTGCCCAGACACCCTCCCTTTTTATTAGGACTAAAAACACAGCCAGCCATGACTGACAACAAATTGTCTCTGGGCCTTCCCACCTGCTTGTAGTGTGTGGTGAAATAAGGCGAAGATTACTTCTACAGCAAAATAAATCTCTTTTCATCATCTTTATGCCAAATATCCCACAAGAGCACAAGCTCCAATCCGGCCTTGCTCTCAATATTCCAGGCCCCTACTTTATATCGAACCTCAACATTCTACAATTCTATTACATGTTTCATATTCTAGTCAAGAAATACTATACTTTTTTGTGAACAATACTCCCATTTCTACAAGAAGAAAGGAATTAATGACATTTTGTAAACGTGACAAAATCAGAATTATTTATGGTTTTACAAATCTTCTACTATAATTTGTAATGGCATCACCTTTGTCACTTTCCAAACTCTTCTCAGTACAAGTACATGTAGAAGAAGGAACATCCTGTTGTAACCTATTAGAACAAAGAATTGTTAAGAGTAGTAGGACTAGTTTCAACATTGTCTGACAAACCCTGGTCCTTAAATTGAGACGAAATACCTAAGAATCATCTTCATTTGATAACCAATGCATCATTAGACCACGAATATTCATCCTTATCTTCAATGCTATTCAGCATCATCGTTCAAAAGTAACTTCTAACTTCGTTTCAACCACACCACAAACATATTCCACAACAACTTGTATTTTAATAACACAGGGCTATTGTCAATTTATTTGACTCTAAATGTAGCAAATGCATAATCTCCCTTTATGAATCTTGTGTTGTTTTTTTTCCACAGTTACCCAATCATTAACCTTTATATTTTTACTAAGAATTATTTTCACTTTATCATGGTAGGACTTATTTCGTTGTTGAACCTTAATACATTATCTCAAATTTTCAGATTACCATCCTGAATTTTAATTATACAGCCATCAATTGAAATATCAGTAAGCAAGTACTTCAATTTGGTTTTGCCTTCCCATGATCCTAACTAAAGGAAATGGTGAAAATACTGTAATTGCATTTAACATATTGTTGTAATTTCTTACTCTGCCCCTTACACACTTTTCTCCATTCAGATTGGATGCAATAGCCATCTGTTCACTGTCTTTCATAAATCTATTTACTGGTTCCACATATCCATTCAAAGATGGAGAATCTGATGGTGTATTCTCCTGTCTACTGCCTTGAATTTTAGAAAATGACACCATCCTTTCTGACACAATTTTTATATTATCCTGGAACAGAATGTCCAGAATGCCTTCTTCCGCAAAAATGTTGTACACAACACAAGAACAACATCTGCAGTGGGATTCTTTATAAATTCATAATGTATACACTTTGAATAACAATCAGTAAGAACAATCAAAAGTCGCATACATTCCCTCAACAGATTTTAGAGTCCTGCAAAGACAATAGCTAACTTGCTCCAAGGTTTATTGAGAATGTCAACATAGCGCATTGATTCTTTAGATGTTTTCCATGTTTATCTGTTTTTAAACACTCACTGCACCAGTCATAAAATAGAGCAACACTAGCATCAAGACCTTGTAACCGTTAATACCTCATAAATAATTATTTTTGTTGCAGTTCAGCTAGAATGACCTTCATGTGCTAAAGCTAACTTATTACGTAAATTGGTGGGAGGCACTAATAATCCTTTCCTGAGTAATATACCATTTTCAATTGTCAATTCAGAACTACTTATAAAAACATCTTAACAATACATTAATACTTCTGATACTAGGCGAACCTTCAATCACTTTTTTTTTTAATCTTGCAACAATTGAACATCATTTGCATATATTTCACTCCACTTACCAATTGAGATAGTTCCCTCATAAAACTGCGGAGCACTCATTATTGCAATAACATATTTATGTTTATATCTTCCTTTTCATCCACCTCTTGTGAAGCGGCATTCTCAACAAACCATCAGTTCTTACATTCTTCTCACCTCCTACAAGCTTTACTTGAAAATTATGTTCCTGCAATTTTGACATCAACCTCACCAATCTTTAAGAAGCATCACTTACAACTTTGCCATCCACCGTGAAATCCAAGGGTGCATGATCCATAACCAACTCAAATTATACTCCTCACCATAATATTTCCATTTTCCTAAGTCCAGGCAAATGCTTCTCTTTCATTTGTGCTGTCATGCACTTCTGATTCTCTTAGTACCAATTTGATAAAGGCTACAGTATGCTTTTCTTCCTTCTACAATCTGAGTAAATAGAATTCCCAGTCTAAGCCCACTTGCATCACTAGAAATATGGCGGTCATTACAACATTGGCGGTAAAAGCCGCTTACCGCCGCGCAGAAGACCGCCAACACACCGCCGCGGGCGCGGAATTCCGCCACAGCTATTATGACCCACAGCACGGAATCCGCCAAAATGTAGACACCCACACAAGTCCGCCACACCAAAGGTCAGTGATAAACTGGCGAAAACAAAACCTCCACTGTCACGCCAACAGAAATACGCCTACACTATTACGACACACGAATCCACGCGGCGGTCTTTCAACCGCGGTATTCCATTGGCGGTACACACTGCCGCGCTCAAAATACACACACACACATACAAAACACAGCCAGATTGGACAATTCCAAATACGCACACCTGATACACATACACACACCACTCCCACACACCCATTACAATATAAAACACACACCCACATCACCCACAAACCCCTACTACCAAAAGAGTTCTGAAAGAAGGCCAGAGAGAGACAGCACCAGCAAGAACAACAGAATCCACAGGCACACAACACCATCACCCACAGAACTTCCACGCACCTCACACAACACACCACTACATATCAGCACACTTATCACCACTCACTCCAAGGTGGGAAAGGGCCACAAAAAACCCGGCAAGTCTGGGAAGAGCAGCAGGGCGGAGAAGACCGCCATCATCCCCGCTGCCCAGGAGGCCACCTCCAGCACAAGCCCAGCTGCCCAGGACAGGACCGTCAGCACAAGCCCAGCTGCCCAGGACCGGACCGCCAGCATAAGCCCAGCTGCCCAGGACCGGACCACCAGCACAAGCCCAGCTGCCCAGGAGGGGCCCGCCAGCACCAGCCCACCTGCCAAGGAGGGGCCCGCCAGCACCAGCCCACCTGTCCAGGAGGGGCCCGTCAGCAGCAGCCCACTTGCCCAGGAGGGGCCCAACAGCACCAGCCCACCTGCCCAGGAGGGGCCCGCCAGCACAAGCACTGCTGGGCCATGAAGGACCGCCAGCAACTGAGTCCCTGCAATGGAGACCGCTGCCTCAAGCACCGCTGCACAGGGCACCGCAGTCTCAAGCACCGCTGAACAGGGCACCGACGTCTCAAGCACAGCTGCACAGGGCACCGCCGTCTCAAGCACCGCTGAACAGGGCACCGCCGTCTCAAGCACCGCTGCACAGGGCACCGCCGTCTCAAGCACCGCTGCACAGGGCACCGCCGTCTCGAGCACCGCTGAACAGGGCACTGCCGTCTCAAGCACTGCTGCACAGGGCACCGCCATCTCGAGCACCGCTGAACAGGGCACCGCCATTTCGAGCACCGCTGGACAGGGCACCGCCATCTCACGCACCGCTGCACAGGGCACCGCCATCTCATGCACCGCTGCACAGGGCACTGCCATCTCATGCACCGCTGCACAGGGCACTGCCATCTCAAGCACCGCTGAACAGAGAACTGCCATCTCACGCACCGCTGCCCAGGGTACCGCCATCTCAAGCACCTCTGCACAGGGCACCGCCATCTCAAGCACCGCTAAACAGGGCACCGCCGTCTCAAGTACCGCTGGCCCATGAGCAGCAAGGGCACTGACGCAACTGAGTCCGTCACGGGGTGAATGATGCACTCTGGGCACCATGCCCCCTCCAGAACCAGTGGAGACTGTCATCCACTACCTCTGTCCTTAGCAGGATGAAGCACTCTGGGCACCATGCCCCCTCCAGAACCAGTGGAGATTCACATCCACTATCTCAGTCCTTGGCAGGATGAAGCACTCTCGGCACCATGCTCCCTCCAGAACCAGTGGAGACTGTCATCCACTACCTCTGTCCTTAGCAGGATGAAGCACTCTGGGCACCATGCCTCCTCCAGAACCAGTGGAGACTGTTATCCACTTGAGAGACTGTGGCTTTGCACTCCCCAGGATATGGCAGTGGGCAACCCACCCACTGTAGAGGCTTGAGAGACTGTGGCTTTGCACTCCCCAGGATATGGCAGTGGGCAACCCACCCACTGTAGAGACTTGAGAGACTGTGGCTTTGCACTCCCCAGGATTGAACAGTGGGCAAACCACCCACTGTAGAGGCTTGAGAGACTGTGGCTTTGCACTCCCCAGGATATGGCAGTGGGCAACCCACCCACGGTATAGACTTGAGAGACTGTGGCTTTGCACTCCCCAGGATTGAACAGTGGGCAAACCACCCACTGTAGAGGCTTGAGAGACTGTGGCTTTGCACTCCCCAGGATTGAACAGTGGGCAACCCACCCACTGTAGAGACTTGAGAGACTGTGGCTTTGCAGTCCCCAGGATGGAACAGTGGGCATGTGGCCCCCTCGTGGATTTGGCGTCGTGCACTCAACCGGCTGAGGTGCCCCCCCTTTCCCCCCCCCTATTTAGTTGCTCTCTGATGCCCCTGCAGTGTTCTCTCTGTCATGGTCGGGGATCTTGTGTGGGCCTCGCCCATATCGTGTGGTCCCAGTGTTCCACGGACTTTCTTAGAGCACTACCTGGACTACTATGCTTGGTATATCTTTTGTACATGGTATATATATATATATTTCTGCCTACTTGCTTTAAATATATTACAATGGTTACACTCATTTTCTATTGTCTTTGCATTCTTCCGGGGGTTTGGGGGGGGTGTAACTGTGATGTATTAATTTGCATTAGTGTGTGTGTTGTAGAGGGTGAGGGTGGGGGTGTTGCGTGTGCATGTCCCTGTTTTTTCCCTCCCCCTCCCCTGTGTCGTAGGTGCTGTACTCACTGTGGTCTTCGCCACCGCCGTTCGTGCTCCTGGTAGAGGAGCAGGAAGACTATTGCAGGTAAAATTTGAGTTCCGGATCCATGGCGTCCTCGTTCCTTGTGGGGTGTGTAGAGGTGAGCGTTTTCCCTTCGGGATTCCTGGTTCCGCCGTGTTTTTATCCGCGGTTAATCCGTCCCGGAAAAGGTGGCCGATTGGCCTGTCATAATAGTGTGGAAGGTACATTGTCTCCCGCCTGTCAGTTGGCGGTGACCGCCTTGCTGTTCAATCAATCAATCAATCAATTAATTTGTAAAGCGCACTATGTACCCGTCAGGGTTTCGAGGTGCTGGGGGGGGGGGTAGCTGCTAACGTTCGAAGAGCCATGTCTTGAGGAGTCTCCTGAAGGTGAGGAGGTCCTGGGTCTGGCATAGGGAGGTCGGGAGTGAGTTCCAGGTCTTGGCGGCGAGGTAGGAGAAGGATCTGCCACCAGAGGTCTTGTGCTGGATTCGGGGGACGATGGCGAGAGCAAGGTTGGCAGAGCGAAGTTGACGTGAGGGAACGTAGAAGTTGAGTCTGGAGTTCAGGTAGGTGGGTCCGGTGTTGTGTAGTGCCTTGTGTGCGTGGGTGAGGAGTTTAAATGTGATCCTCTTGTCCACTGGGAGCCAGTGGAGGTCCTTCAGGTGGGGGGAGATGTGACATCGGCGGGGTATGTCGATCAGGCGGGCGGATGCGTTCTGGATGCGTTGGAGTCGTTTGATGTCTTTTGTTGGGATGCCTGTGTAAAGTGCGTTGCCGTAGTCGAGTCTGCTACTGACGAGGGCTTGGGCCACCGTCTTTCTGGTTCCTGTTGGAATCCACTTGAAGATCCTGCGGAGCATGCGGAGGGTGTTAAAACAGGAAGAGGAGACAGCGTTGACCTGTTTGGACATGGTGAGAGCGGAGTCGAGGATGAAGCCGAGGTTTCGTGCGTGGCTGGCAGGGGTGGGTGGGGGGCCCAGGGCGGTGGGCCACCAAGAGTCGTTCCAGGCCGAGGGGGTGCGCCTGAGGATGAGGACTTCCGTCTTGTCGGAGTTAAGTTTCAGGCGGCTGTTGCTCATCCACTCGGCGATGGATTTCAGTCCCTCGTGGAGGTTGGCTTTGGCGGTGAGAGGGTCTTTGGTCAGGGAGAGGACGAGCAGGGTGTCATCGGCGTAGGAGATGATGCTGAGGTTGTGCTGACGGGCCAGTTGTGCGAGGGGGGCCATGTAGACGTTGAACAGCGTTGGGCTAAGTGAGGAGCCTTGGGGGACGCCGCAGATGAGGTTGGTGGCTTTGGAGCGGAAGGGCTGTTTGTTTGTACCGCCGTGGCGATCAGAGTGTTAAAGTGGCTGTCTTTGTTGGCGGTTTCTGCCACGGTCGTAATTGCAATTTGTTTACCGCCGGCCTGTTGGCGGTCTTACCGCCGCTTTAACACCGACCGCTAGGGTTGTAATGACCACCTATATTTTTTCATAAATTATCAAATGGATCTAACGGAGATGCATTAAAAATAATATTTTTAGTATTTAAAATGCTTCATCTTGTTGTCTAATCCAAGCAATAACTTAATTTTTAATTAGTAATATTCTTAAGGGTTCAAAATGATAAGCATAACGATACAATAAGTGTACGCAGTACTCACTTAACCCTAGAAAAGGTCTCAGTGTGTCCTTTTCTGCAGGTTTAGGTTGTCTCTAACAGCCTTCACAAGATCTATTTTAAGTGATATTTCTTTGATTGACAACGTATGCCATGAATAATCCACTTTACTTTATAAAAAATTCAATTTTTGTCTACTAACATTCACGGCAGTTTGTTTTATAATTTGCATGTTTGCAAAGTTGTTTCTAACACCACTATGTTCCTCTAAAGTTCTTGCACAAACTAAGAAGCCATTCTGGAATGTTTATATTCCATTACACCCTTTAAAAAGTGTGACCGTCAGTTTTTGGAACGCGCTGGCAGCAGATGCCAAACTGAACGGTAGTCTAAAAAATTGATAGGCACCACAAATACCACAAATGTGGTGAGACCATGTGACTCTTAAGATAACATTATCTGATGCTATGTCGATTTTAAGTCTATGATAGGAAACATAAGGCACCTCCAATAGCTGACAATACTTCTTGTATCCGAAGCAGGGTGTGACAATGTACTACAATATTTTTATCCAGGGAATGCAAGCTGGCACATAAACAAATAATGCCACTTTTTTCATGTTTTTGTCACTTGCTGGCACCCATTCAGATGTATGTGTCTGCTTAATACCTTCCTTACACA
Organism: Pleurodeles waltl; assembly: GCF_031143425.1. Classification (NCBI taxonomy): domain Eukaryota; kingdom Metazoa; phylum Chordata; class Amphibia; order Caudata; family Salamandridae; genus Pleurodeles; species Pleurodeles waltl. The sequence goes on along the minus strand of NC_090448.1, from coordinate 777,477,828 downwards.
AAGATTCTAATACTTTCTTTTCATGTTTTGTAACTGACAAAGAAGCAGGGTGTTCTTTGGTTCTTTGTGTGTAATGGTAAAGCTCCTTTTTTAAGTTTCATTTTATGCTTAAAGACTTTGACACATCCTATATGTAGTGCAAAAGCTTTTTTATGCTTGTCACTTATGTCATTGATATCCAACCACTGCTGGCGTTTACCTGCAAAAATGGAACATCATCAAGACTAATGGGTCTGTCAGTACATAGAACCTGATTTAGAGTTTGGCGGATGTGTTACTCCATCACAAACGTGACAGCTAACCTGTCCGCCATATTAAGATTCCCATAGGATATAATGGAATTGTAATACGGTAGGCAGGATAACAGTCAAGTTTGTACCCCATCCGTCAAACTCCAAATCAAGCCCATGGTCTCAAAATAACTCCAAGCTTATCTAAATCACAGCCTCTCACAATATTTCTTTCTTTCTTGACTACATATATTTTCATTACAATTGTGTGCCTCAGGAACTCAAGTGTGTCTACAAAATAGCCAACGACGGAGATTTCAAAATCTCCAAAATGTTTTTGATTTACATCAGTTTTGTAGGATTCACATTTCTAACAATTCATCATATGTCAGCTCTGAAAGATGCGGAATCTGCCTTTACATTCTGATCACATATTTGATCTTTCTAAACAAACCAAACTTAAACTCCCCAAACATTAGAAATTCTAAAATTATAGTTGTACCACAGTACCTTAACTATAACTCGAGCCTTTCAGATGCATTGGTTTGTCTCTTTCATATTACATCACTTACACCACATAAAATCATAGCATTCAAACACACACACTTATTACATCTCAAATGACATTATTTGGGACAATTCCGTGCACGGTAGCGTGTCAAGCCATAGATAATATAGTGTGAGTAGCAGGTTGACAACAGTGTCTACAGAAGTGCGCAAGTTAAAGTAATTTGATGGTGGTGCATAAATTATTATACATTTAAGGTATAATTATAACTTTGAAATTTCTAATGTTTGTGCAGTTTATGTTTGGTTTGTATAGAATGAATAAATAAATGTTATAGTAATTGGAATGTGGTGTTTAAATTATAAATATAAGGTATAACTATAACTTTAGAATTTCTAATTTGTGTAGTTTAAGTTTGGTTTGTATAGGAAGAATAAATAAAGATTCCCTAATTATAACTAACTGTTAACCTTTGTTTTTTTCATTGAATTTCACTTGTTTTTATTTTTAAATAAAAAAGTGTTTCAAATCATAGGGTGGAGTGCCGTTAAGTGGACTGTCAAAGAGTACAATAGAGCAGAGTGTTGTAGATCTAGTGTCATACAATGGAGTAGTGTAGAGTTGACCAGCATAAAGTGAAGTGATGTAGTGTGGAATAGCATGGAGTGGCACACAACAGAATGTCATAGAGTGGAATAGCATACGGTGGAATGTCATAGAGTGGAATTGCGTAGAGTGGAGTGGCATAGAGTAGAGTGGTGTAGAGAGGCATATAGTCAAGTGGCATATAGTGAAATAGCACAGAGCGGAGTGACATAGAGGGCAGTGGCATGCAGTCGAGCGGCAGAGTTGAGTGGCATAGAGTTGAATAATGTACAGTGGAGTGGCGTACAGTGGAATATTGTAGAATGGAGTGCCATATAGTGGAGTGGCATAGAGTGGAATGGTGTGGAGTGGCTTACAGTAGTGTGTCCTACAGTCAAATAGCATAGAGGGTCGTGGCATAGATATTCGTGAAGTGGAGTGCTGTTGAGTGAAGAGGCATACACTGGAGAGTCATACAGAGGAGTGGTGTACAGTTGAAGGGCATGAAGTGGCATGGAGTGTCGTACTGTGGAGTTGTGTTTCGTACAGTGAAGTGTTGTAAGATATTTAGTTAGTTCTAACAATAACTTTTTTTCTTCTTTTCTTTTTTAAGATTCTTTCTGGAAGTCAACAAGACCAAACAAAACTATAGTCTCAACAGGAGGCAGGAGTAAAATACATATATTTTTTTTAAAACTAAGGGTGTTGGGGAGGACACTGGTGAGACATGGACAGCTCACAATGTGTTGGCAAATCCCTCTCTCCCTCAACAATCACTGTATGGGAGATGAGACAGTATATTGCAGTACTGCCATACTGTTTGATAATTTCACTATTGTGCCTCTACAACTGAATTGGCATCACGGTACCAGAAGCAGGTACTGATACAGGACCAGGTGCATCAGCAGGTTGTGTAGGGGCAGATGTAGCAGAAGAAGTCAAAGGTGCTACTATAGAGACGGATGCGGTGGGTGTAGGTGGAGGTGCTGACACGAAGAAGTTGACTGTGTCGCAGTAGCTGGAGAAGTGCAGAGAGCTGATCTTTCTGCGAATATTCCAAAACCTTTTTTAAGAGGTGCCCATCTGTGTGCCTGTCTAGAGCCCAATTATTTAGTCTGTGGCTGGTGTCTTCCAAATAATGACCTTCTAGCTCAGGGGTCTCCAACCTTTTCTGTGATAGGAGCTACTTATTTTCAATGAAAGTTAATCCGAGCAACTAATATTATTAGTGTTGTTATAGTAATCACATCAGACTAAATTACATTAAGAGCCTCTTTATCTGATATTGCTATCATTGATCATCTCAGTGAAACAGGTGGGGCTACCAGCAGTAAGGTAAATACAAATGCTTTGTCAATTTAGAATGCCCTGTACATGAGTTATCTATAATAGCTGCCATGCTCATGCAATGCCCCTTGAGACAAGGTAATAATATTAGCAATAAGTATCCTCAATGTCCCATAATTTATTACACAAAATAAGCTTGAAATATATCTAACATCAGCTTACAAGTTATAAAAATGCACACTATTTTGTCTTCAATATAACCTCACTTTTGGTACATATATTAATTCAACCAAGCAAGAGCTTTTAAATAGGAGCTGGGCTGCACAGAGGAGAGGTATTTACAAGCAGCTGAAGAGCTACTAGTAGCTCAAAAACTACTCTTTGGAAACACCTATTACAGCTAATGGCTACTTCTCAATATGTGGAAAACCAAAGAATCAACACAGATCGCAGATCCCCAAGTGACTGCAGAAAGACTTTCAGGATGCTGGTGTTGAATATCACCTAGGTGAGGATGGTTTCAGATCTCACATGTTCACTAATTCATCCACCTATACATTCCTCTCAGTGAGTAAGGTACACACTCCGTAGGTCTGTCTGTAACCTACGTATCACTCTTGCTTTAACTGTAAATGTTCTGTAAGCAATGAAAGCTTATTCTAGTTTGTCAGGCTGGATCTTTTCTGCGGGGAATGGGAGATTGTATTTAACATGTTCTGTGAAAGAGGGAAGCTTGCTTTGCAACTGCTATGCTGTGGCAATCTGTTTTGTGAGGCAGCTTGCTGTTGCCCAATTTGTACATGTCCTCTGATTGTGAAAGTTTGTGCTGCTACCACCCTAGCTGTACATTTCCTCTGTAAGTGGGAAATGTGTACTGTTTTGCCCAAAACATACCTGTTTTGCGCAGAGGTGTTTCTACTGGTGTTGCCCCATCCTAAGAAAAGAGGATATTCTGAATGCACTTACATAACTTGCCCTATAACCCAGGGCATGTGTTGCAAAACTTGATTTGAGATAGCTAGTCCTGAGGAAGGTGCCTTTCCCTTATGGCCATATGCGAGGCCCAAAACATGTTGATGGAAGAGAAGCAGAGTCAGTTCTGCGATCCTCCAGTTTATTCTTGTGGTACAGAGACACCAATAAAAACATGTTTAGATTTACCCCTCACCGTTTCAATATTGGTTGGACAGTTTTCAAAGGTAGAACATAAATGTCGTTATAAGGGACACAACCTCACTAAAACTAGGAAACCCATGACTAGGAGATGGCACAAACAATGATCGATAATACTGTTGGATTCTTTGCAGTGCTAGATGTGCAAACCACTTATGAAACATACCCCAGTAGTTATGTGAGGAGTCATCTTCCTGTGCAAGTACATTAATGTATGATAGTTCCATAGGAGGTTTGGCAATTTCTTTCAAGAGCTTTATACTTATTTTAATGTTTTCATTCCCTCTTTAGTGGTTTAGCTACCTGTGTTGTGCCGGTCCTGTATGTGTGAGAATTGTGGTAGTCATGGATGCTCAGTTATGAGTCAGCCAGGACATGGAATGCCCGGGCTTCCTTCAAGACGAGTATTTGCAGTCATTTCCAACTCTAAACATTTAAAACACAAATAACACAAAAATGGAAAGTTAACAATGCATCACCTCAACTAGATGACCAGATGTCAACACAAAACCTGCCATCACAAAAACATTCCTACACAATGTCCCCAGACATCCACATCATGTTACTAAACTACACAGCACTACAAACTCTCATACCTTCTCCATCTTCCACAAGCAGTACAAACATTTCATCAAGGGCAGCACAGTGCACCACACATGCACACCAGTGGAGGCCAGCTCTCCAAAACGCCCAACACCAGGCCAACTAGCTGGCTAAACCAATATAACCAAGCACCAGGGTGAGGAAAGCTCTTAATCTACACCCAGCACTACGGCCTCTGGAAGCTGTGTTCAGAAGATACTCCAATTTTTTCTGGTGCAATGATGATAGCCTCCAGAATGCAGATACAGAAAACCTATTGACACAACAAAACAATCAGACATTAGAGCAGTCCAGCAATACAAACATTGACATCAGACAATGTCAGCAGGCAAAGAAGTACTCTCCTACTACACACTAGAGCAACTCAGGCACTGCTATTCAAACACATTAATGCAGAAACGCATACGGTCCATACATATCATGGCCTCCAACTTGACTTCTGACAGCAAATAGGCCTCCACGTCATAGGGGCATTAATGGGAGAGGCAGGCACCTCAAGGGTGTGGGAGTGGTGAGGGAGACTTGGATGTGGAAGCAGCACGTTTCGGTTTGGGCTAGGGAGGGGTGACTTTGGCACTGGGAGGGCTGGATTGCTTGCTGGGTGGAGGAGCAGGGAAAACAAGGAATGAGAGGTGGAAGGGCCTGAGAGGGGCAGGGGGACATGGCGTTTACGGGGACACGGGGTGGGAGAGGAGTAGGGAAGAGGTCAAGAGCGACAAGGAAAACTTTCTTAGGTACATGTGGTGGTCACATGATTGAGGGTTGTGAGTGGAGGTAGAAGGAGCGCTCGTCTGACATGTTTGTGTGCTGTACATTGATGCTCGTGTGTGCAATGTGTGCATGTGTGTGATGGATGAATGTTGGGTGGGTGAGTGGGTGCGTGTGCATTCATTAGGAGGAGGGGTATAGAGATGGGAAGAGGGAATGGGAGATGTGTGAGTAAATGTTATGGTGGTGTGTGCAAGTGAAGTGGATGTGCTGCAGTTGGCAGAGGCGGTAGTCGTGGTGAGTGCGGAAGTGGTGTGTGGGGTGTGTGTCTGTGATTCTGCTGTTGTGGTGATTGAGGGTATGACAGCAATGTTAGCAGGACCAGTGTGTGAAGATGTAGTGCTGGCAGGTGTGAGTGGAGATGTGAATGTAAGGGAGGAGGTGGAGGGGGAAGTGTCTGTTGTTGTGTTTGCAGATGTGTGTTCTGTATGTGCATGCCTGTGTGAACGTTTGTGATGCCTATGACTGTCTATGCACACCTTGTCTGTTATAGTGGGTGTATGCTGGTCTGTCGGTGTGCTTTGGATGGGTGTAAGGAGAGGGGTCATGGATTGGGAACAGGTAGCTGGAGGAGGAATGGAAGATGAAGGGACACTGGCTGCCATCAACGAGGAGGCCAGAGCCTGAAACGATCTATGTAGGCCAGACAAGGCACGTGAATGCCTTTCAGGAACACATTAGACTGCTGCATCTGGGATGACAGTCCCTGGGTGGCATTCACGATGGTTGTCTGCCCCACTGAGATAGACCTCAGGGGGTCAAAAGCCTCCTCACTGAGGGCAGCAGTGCTGACTGGGGAAGGGGCAGAGGTGCCTGCAGTGAAGGAGACACCCACACTCCTGGGTGATCGGGCACGGGCAATTGGGTGGGGTGCTAATGGGAGGGCGGTGCGCTACCGGGAGGGTGGTGCTGGTAAGGAGGGTGGCGGACAAGGATGGTGCTGTGGTGGTCCCAGATGGGTCCGCCACCACCAGGGAGCCGCCATCAGAGGAGGAATCTATATCAGATGTGTTGGTAGCTCCAGTCTCCCATGAGGTGCTCCCCTGGCCCTCCTTCCCACTGGTCTCCTCAGCTTCACTGGTGCCAGCCTCCTAGGGCCTGTGGGCTGCTGCATTCCCACACACCCGTGCCCTTCCTCCTTCACCAGATGATGCTAATGCACACATAGACAGAGGTGGAGAGAGAGAGGAGGGTGGGAGAAACAACAGAAAGGGAGGAAATTATGATATCCCACACATCCACTTCACATACAAACAATCCACATTACAGCCCCTGCCGGGCAAACAAGAGACCATTTAGCAATCATTTACAATTGAGTCATGCAGGCGACTCCCAAACTCATCAGAGATCACCTCAACCCTGCAGCCTAAACACCTGAATGAAGACCACTATATGCCTATCAACTGCCTAAATGACTTATGACCTATTATGACTTCCAGCTCAGGAACATATCCAACCACATGTCATCCGTTACGGGATGATACAAATCTGAGCACAGAGGGACTGAGCACAATAACTAACTGACAGGAATGTGTGGAGTACATGTGGCACAGTGGTCCATTGATGTAGCAAGTGTAGCAATTGCAATGTTCCTGTTTCATGCCTGTCATAACCCATATACAGTGACAAGATGACCAACTTGTACTACTACAGTACACGAAGGGATGGAGGATGCAGCCTGTGACATGATATCATACTTGAACAATGCATATGTACAGGTGAACGTGTGTCACAGTACCAACACTTCTTTTCCTGAATGGCTCAACTAAGCTAACGTGATACACTCTACATAATTGGTGTGACAACCAGGACTGTACATTCCCTAAATATCATCTGACCATGTAAATTCCAAGTCCAGTGAGGTTCACAGTACACAACCATGCAGAAGTCAGCTGACAGTCAACACTTACCCCCTTATGGTTGCTGTTCTGCCTTCAAGCCCCCATCCAACTCTGGATAGGCCACTGTCAGTATGCAGGCCATTAGGGGGGTCAGTGTCCGACGGGCACCCCTCTCACGTTGAGAGGCCGTCCCCAGCTGGGCCTCTACGGTCTTCTGGGCCCAGAGTCTCAGGTCATCCCACCGCTTCCTGCAGTGGGTGCTCTGCTGGCTATGGACCACCAGGGTCCGCACTTCCTTGGCGACGGCTCTCCATAACCCTTTTTTTCTGGTGGGCGCTGACCTGCTTGGGAAACATTCTGAAAATGGGGGACATGATGTAAATAATACCAATATAACTGTATCCTATGGTGACACACAACAAGCACGGATCATACACACTGCCAATATCCCACACATATAAAGTGTAGGCAAAACACCTGATCAGTCATGACATGTCAATGTACACACACATACATCGTCAAACACCACCCGACATGTGGGACAACGGACGTTGTACTGACCTGCTGTCCTGGAGCACCATACAACCGCTCATACAGGGGTAGGACCCCTTCCACCAGTTTCTCAAGTTCCTCCGTAGTGAAGGCTGGGGTCCTATCCCCTGCAGTGAGTGCCATTATTGCTCCAAGATACAGGACACAACAGCACACAAAGTGGAGGTCTGTCTTGCCCGAACGCCAGGAGTCACGTGATGTGGTCCATACAAAATGGCGGTTTAGACCACAGCATGACTGTCACCGCAGACGGTGATCATCATTGGCCCCAGTCTTCCATATATGTCAATGTTAACTAATAAGGAGTTGCACGGCAGTTCAGACCGCCTTCCGCCATGACGACTTCCACCGGCAAATGAGGTCACTTCCAGCTGTGCAATGCATGCCGGACAGGCGGATGCCATATTAGTCTGTAAATGACTGTCCTGGGTTCACACTGTGTAATTACATGCATGTTGTCACAAACAGATACGTTAGGTCACACATTGTGGATAATGACACATGCAGTGAGTGTCTGGTGACATCACCACACTTGTCACTACAGTTGTCACCATATATGATCCATATAGTGGAACACATGGAAGGTGTATGTGTACATGTCATGCATACGTCCATTGCCACAAGGATTATGTGCCATTGTCTGGTTAGGAATGGAGTGTGGAGTAGTGTGTCTTCCCACAACATGACAGCCAACTTGCATGAATAAAACTTCCTGACTATCGTATATCATACTTGGTGCCCTCCATTGTGAGAGTTTCCCAGATTGTTGTTTGTGTACGTTTGTGCATCGGGGAACTGGTCGCCTAGTTGAAGCCAGACCTGCTGCTGGGTTTGAGAAATCCCCATGCCGTTCCTCCAACAGTCCAGGTGTTGTCAGTCCTGAATTTTCAGGCGAGTGGCTCTTTTTAGGTTACAGTGGGACTGGCTGCAGGGTTTTCACAGCCCCAGTTTAGTAAGGTGTTGCAGGATGTGCTGGATGCCCTACTCAGGCATGTGCACAGGTACATTAGGTTCCCGCAACGTCCTGAATTGCCCACTGTAAAAGCAGCCTTCTACAACATATCAAATGTCCCACATGTAATTGGGGCCATTGATGGGACTCACATCGCGTTGGTACCTCCGAGGACCAATGAACAGGTCTACAGAAACTAGAAGAGTACATATTAGCTCAATGTACAAGTGGTGTGCCTTGCAGAAGAATACATAACACATGTGAATGCTAAATTCCCAGGATCAGTACATGATTCCTACATCCTGAGGAATGGCATTGCCCCTGCAATGATGTCACAGCTACAGGGAGAAAGGGCCTGGCTCCTAGGTATGTGTACTGCTCGCCATGTCAGATGTTTGTACCCCTCAAAACACAGTTAGCACTCTGCCTGGCACTGTTACCTATAGTCATATTCCCTTTTCCACACAGGTGACTCCGGATACCCCAACCTGCCCTTGCTCCTGACACCTGTGAGACATCCAACTACAGGAGGGGAGTACAGGTACAATTAGGCACATGGTCAGATGAGGTGAGTGATTGAGCGGACTTTCGGTCCCTTGAAAGCTAGATTTCCTTGCCTACGTGTGTCCAGTGGTGCCCTACAATACCGACCAGGAAATGTCTGCAAGATCATTGTTGCATGCTGCATGCTCCATAATCTGGCCCTCAGAAGGCACATCCCACTGTTGGAGGAGGGGTACATTGAGGCTGGAGCAGTGTTTGGGGCAGGAGACTCTGATGCTGAGGGGGAGGCAGACAAGGATGAGGCACATGACAACAGGACTGACATGATTTGTCAATACTTTCAATGATGTACAGGTATGTGTGAATTGCATGTCATCTGCACATGGAAGATGTATTTCTTAAGCCAGTCTGTAGCCAGTATTTGCATGCATCAAGTTGTGTGTGTGAACTACAGCATTCCATCTTGCTTTCTGGCCCTGAAAGGTAGGTGACTTACCATGAGCCTTATGGTTCTACCAAAGGTTTAAGGTCCTCAGTCTGCCTGTTTGGGGAAATGTTAGGAGGACTTATCAGTCTTGCCCTGCTGTATAGGCATGTCAAGCTGCATTGTCAGCTGCTGTGTGGCAAGTACCTGTTCCTGACTACTGAGGGAGGTGAACAATAAAGAATGTTACCTATGTTACATCTTTCCTGTCCCACAGGTGTGTGAGTGCATATGCAGGTTCTCACATCTGTGGTATCATAACTGCTGGGCCATCCTGTGTATGTGTTTGAATGCTGTGGATGTATGACTTGGTTCACATGTCTTACAACATTGTGCCTATTTTCATTTAATCTCCCCTCTTCAGGTCACATCTCTGTCTACAAGCTGATTACTGTATTGTCTGTTGCCATCGTTGCCACTGGATATCATTACAATTTGGATGTACTTAAACATCTGCTGGGGTGTGTCCCTACATCTGTCACTTCAACATTGTTGTGGTGCCGGCATGTGTTTAAATTTGCTGCATGGAAACAGGTTTGCCACTACATACAATGAAGAGACGTGCACCCTGACTGGTGGGAATTTGTGTTTATTAAGTGTATGACATCACAATCCAAAGGAGTGGGGTAATGGTCTGGGTGCTGATCAGAGTAGGTGGTACAGCTATTTATCTCACAGGTTCGTATCCATTTGCCCGGTACAAAGTGGACTTGGTTTTGGACAGCCAACAGGGTGTAACGGTGGCACACAAGGGTGACAGTTCAGCAGAGGGATCACTTCCTGGTGGGGGGGATTGGTCTTGGCCTCAGGTCCTGAAGGATGTCTGTATGGGCAACCTCTTTTACTGGGGGTCCATCAGCTGCAGGGGTAAGGGTGCTGGTGGCCTGTGGATCCTCATGCTGGGCCTCCATTTCAGTAGCAGGTGCTGATGTTTTTGGCAGTGGTCTTGCCTGACTATTGGATGGGGCCTGCTGTTGGTTTGAGGATGTCTTCAGAATATTGTTTAATTCCTTGAACTCCCCTAATATGGAGACCATGGTGGCACTGAGTGCCTGCCTCTGCTGCATGGCCTCCTGGTAGTATTCCCACTTCAGCCTTTGGGTGTTCTGCAAGGTGGTGAGTATCTGGCCTATCTTGTTGTGGGTTTGCTGGTAGGCTCCCAGGATTCTGGAGACGGCCTCCTGGCCAGTCGTGTACTGTACCTGCCTCGTCCTTTGGCTCACGATTGACCTCTCACGAGCCCTTACCCCCGGTGCCTGTGCCTCTGGTGAAGTGTGCCCCCCCACCCCCCACTGACACCAGGACCATCGTTGTCTTAGATTTGCACCGTTGACTTCTGCCCCTGTCCTGTGGGGTACACTGATGTTTGATGTGACCTTGGGAAACTGGTATGGGAAGGTGGGCTCTGCAGTGCATTGGCTGCCACATGGGAGGTTGTTTCAGTTGTGGGCAGGGTGAGGCTGGTGATGGTGAACTGACCACTTATGCCTGATGGGCCAGGTTATCCATATCCAGAATTCCCTGGGAGTCCTCCCCTATTGGACCTGCTTCCAGGCCTGGGCTTTCTGTCACTGGGCTCCTCTGCTGTGTGGCAGTACTTGGGAGACCTGTGTAATTAGAGGTGTTGTGTCAGATGATGGTATTGTAGCAGTGACACACATGGCTGTATGCCATCATTGATTGGATTTGCAGAGCGGTAATGGCATTGACAATTACCAGTCCATGGCTTGTGTTACCATCATTGGAATGTTGCAATGGGCCTATTTTGTTGAATAATTAATGTTTGTCTTGCTACTGTCAGTGCCATGTACTGATGTGCATTCCTTATACTTATTGGCGATGGGGAGTAACATGATTTAACGTGCAGTTGCAGAGATATGATGTGGATGTAGCTGTCAAGCAAGGGTAAGGAGTGTTGCATTGTGGTAGTTGTGGTGTGAGGGGGTGAGGGGATGGTGGGGGTACATGCTGTGCAGAGGGACATGTTGGCTGGAGAGTACAGTTGGCTTACCAGTGTCCAGTCTACTAGGTATTCCCGTTAGCCCTTCTGGATGTAGAATGGCCAGGACCTTCTCCTCCCACAGTGACATTTCTGAGGGAGCCGGTGGGGGTCCGGCGCCAGTCCTCATGATGGCGATATGGTGCCTGGAAGCCATGGCCCGTACCTTCCCCAGAGGTCAGTCCACCTCTTCCTAATGTTCACCGTTGTGCGTGGGTGGTTCCCCACTGCATTCACCCTGATGACTATCCTCTGCCATAAGTCGTTCCTCCGGGCTATGGATGTCTGCTGGACCTTTGCTCCAAACAGTTGCGGCTCCACTCTGACGATTTCATCAACCATTACCCTCAGCTCCTCTTCTGCGAATCATGGGTTTTTAAGGTGGTGCCATGCTGGTTGTGTTGTGATTGAGGTGTATGTTGTGCAAGGATTCTGGGTGTGCTGTTTGTTGATGTGAGTTTGGGTAGACGTGGTATGTACGTGTGCTCTTTGGTGTTTGTGTGCAGTGGTGTGTTGTGCGATGCGTGTTCAGTGTGATGGTGTAGAAGGCTGGCCTGATTTGTAGTGGGTACCTAAGGTACTTACACCTTATGCCAGGTCCAGTTGTCCCTTATTAGTAAAATGTAGGCAGTGTCTAGAAGCTAGGCTGTCTAGGTAGCTGTAGGCAGAGCAGCCAAGGCTGAACTAGGAGACATGCAAAGCTCTTGTAATACCACTGTAGTCACACAGTACCTACCCACAAGAAAGACAATGCTCAGGCCCTCATTATGACATTGGCGGTAAATCCCACTTACAGCCATGCTGACGGCTGCCAACATACCGCTGGAGCAGTGGATATCCGTTCACCATATTATGACACACACATACCAATCTGTCACTATTCAGCCACACACACAAGTCTGCCAGCCCAAAGGTCAGTAATAAACTGGCGGTATCTAAACCCACACCGTTACGCCAACATAACAACGCCCACAACATAATGACCCCCGAATCACCACGGTGGACATTCAATGACAATAAACCATTGGCGGTACATACCGCCATGCTCAAAATACACACACACATACAAAAGAACACCACATTGGACAATTCAAACTACACACACATGACACCCATATACACCCCCCACCTACACACCCACACCACTATAGAACACACATCCACACTACACACAACCTTTTACGACTACAAATAATTGCCAACAGAGAGAGACAGCAAGAGCACCCACACAACCAGAGACACACACCACCATCACCTATAGACCATCCACGCACCTCACAACACACACCCCAACACATCACCCTACACACCCTCACCCACACCACTCACACTACACCCACAGCACCACAATGACACCCCAGATTCTCTGAGGAGGAGCTAAGGGTCATGGTGGAGGAAATCATCCAGATAGAGCCACAGCTATTTGGATCACAGGTGCAGCAGATATCCAGATATCTAGGAAGATGGAGCTATGGCGGAGAATCGTGGACAGGGTCAACGCCGTGGAAGAGCACCCTAGAACAAGGGATGACATCAGGAAGAGGTGGAACGACCTACGGGGGAGGGTCCGTTCCATTGTAGCAAGACACCAACTCGCTGAACAGAGGACTGGCAGTGGACCTCCACCTCCTCCCCCACAACTAACAACATGGGAGGAGCAAGTCTTGGCAATCATGCATCCTGAGGGCCTGGCAGGAGTAGCAGGAGGACTGGACTCTGGTAAGTCAACTTTATACTATTATCACCCCCTACCTGCATGCCATCACATACCCCCACCCCACCCTCACTCACACACCCCACCATCACAACCCACTCAACCCAATGCCAAGCCCAGCATGCCATACCAATGCAAGGACAGCACTCACGGACCTGCATGGACACCTATCACTAAAGCATGCACACTAGAGAGAATCAGCTAGCCCACCACATAACAACTCACACAAGGCAAAGCTTCCAGGGCAATAACAACCATAGAGGGCAACCCACCCATGCACAATATCTCACACACAGAAATAATAACACTGCATTTACATCCCCACAGGCATCCCAGCCAAGGTCACCGGAGAAGAGGTGCCAGCAACATCCAGTTCCCCCACTGAAGAGGCCCACAGTGATGACAGTGACTCTGCTCGCCTGGATCTGGATGTCCAACTTGGTCCATCAGGGACCTCCGGACAGTCTGTTACCCTGGCACAGTTCCACACCACCACAGAGCCTCCCCCCTCAGGAAACACCACCACAGCACCCACCCAGCGTGCCCATACCTCTGACCCCAGGACACGTCAATCAGGAGTTTGTCCACCACTACAGGGACCCCACGCCACCCCACAAACCCAAGAAAATTAGGGACCTGGGGTCAGTGGCAGGGGGCACACGGTTCAGGGGACAGAGGCACATGACAACAGTAAGCTGGGAGGACTGCTGTGCACCAGGGAGAGGACAAGCCTAGGGAATCGACTCTCCAGGAGGTACTCACTGCGATCCTGAGAGCATACCAACATTCCCAGGATACGCTGGGCCAGATCCGGGACAAGTTGCAGCAGAACATGCGGCTGCAGGAGGGACAGTACCAGGGGATCAGGGAGGACTTGAAGTCTATTAACACCACCCTGGTCTCCATTGCAGGGTTGCTGACAGACATGGCCAACATTATGAGGGAGGCAGTGTCACACCAGCGGGCCCCTGCCACTAGCCAGTCTACTGAACAGCCCTCCACCTCCGCTGCCGCTAGTGGACAGGAGGCCCCGCCACAGGACCAACAGGCTACCAGCACCCCTCCCCCTACAGAAGGAGAACCACCCCACAAACGTTCCCTGCGATCCAGGCAGAAACCAGAGACTATTGCCAAGACCCCCGCCAGGAAATAAGACTCTACTGATTCTCACCCTGGTGTCCCACTCTGTCACCCTGTCCACCTTGAACTGCCATTGCTCCCCTTCCTATGCCCCCTTGGACAATGCACCTGTGCTACAAATAGACTGGACTCTACCCTGGACTTTACTCCATCATCACCCCAACCCATTGCACTTCCCCCTTTTCTTCAGAGCACTGCAATAAACACACTTTGAAAAAATACAAGTATGGAGTATGTCAAATGATTTAAGTATGTATTTGTTCAACAAGGTTTAAACATTGCAATTCAACTTTATAGTAATGTATACATAGGAAAGACCTGTAGTTGGTTGCAGTAAACACACCAAGAGTGACAGTGGGGCACCAACGTCTGCAAAAAGAGTTGCCAAAGTGTACAGTGAGTGGGCATAGAACTGGGAATTTACAGCCTGCCAATGACAATGTCAAACAAAAAACTGTCAATGTAATGTGAAGTTACACTGTCTTACCTGTGTATCATTGGAAGTATTGTCGTATCACTGCAGAACTGTTGTCCTCATCCGCTGCCTCCTCATCTTCACTGTCCACAGGGTCCACTGCTGCCACACGGCCACCTCCAGCCTCCTCCTCCTGCTGAAAAGGCACATGGCAACTCAAGGCAAGGTTATGCAACATGCAGCATGCCAAGATTATCTGGCAGACCTTCTTGGGTGAGTAGCACAGGGATCCACCTGTTAGATGGAGGCACCAAAACCTGGCCTTCAGGACGCCAAAATGCACGTTCAATGATCCTTCTTGTTCACCCATGTGCCTCATTATTACGTTCCTCTGCCCTTGTCCTGGGATTCCTCACAAGGGTCAGTAGCCATGCGAGATTGGGGTAACCAGAGTCACCTGCAAATATTGAAGGACAACTGTTAGCCACACACTAACCCTTATGGTCCACACCATACCCATACCCCAACATCCACTGGGTGTGAACCAGGGCTCACCTATTAGCCTCACCCTGTGGCTCTGTAGTTGGGCCATCGTATTTGGGATGCTGCTATTCCTCAGGATAAAAGCATCATGCACTGAGCCTGGATACCTAGCATTGACATGGGAGATGTACTGGTCCGCCAAACACACCATCTGCATATTCATCGAGTGAAAACTTTTTCGATTTCTTAAGATCTGTTCATTTTGCCAGGCGGGGGACAAATGCAATATGTGTTCCATCAATCGCCCCAATTATGTTGGAGATATGTCCCATTGCATAGAAGTCAGCCTTCACTGTGGCCAAATCCTCCACCTGGGAGAAAACAATGTAGCTGCACATATGTTTAATCAGGGCAGCCAACCCTCTGGTCAGCACTATTGAGAACATTGGCTGTGACATTCCTGCTGCCAAGCCCGCTGTCACTTGAAAAGAACCAGTTGCCAGAAAATGGAGCACTGATAGGACTTGCACAAGAGGGGGGATCCCAGTGAGGTGACGGATAGCAGATATAAGGTCAGGCTCCAGTTGGGCACACAGCTCCGTGATTGTGACCCTGTCAAGTGTGTAGGTGAGGATAATGTGACTGTCCTCCATTGTTGCCAAGTCCACCAGGGGTCTGTACAAGGGTGGATGTCTTCATCTCCTATTCATCTGCAGCGGTTGCAATCTGTGGGGCAAAAGAGTGAGGAGCCGTTCATAATCTGTACATTGTAACCACTACAGTTCAATGCATGATGTGAATTTTCAATGTATTAGTGTCATATGTCCTGAATGTACAATTGTGAACTGTGATGCAGTTATGATCCATGGCCGCCCCCCCTGAAATGGCAACCGCCTGTCCTGTATGGAGGGACAGGTGGAAATGAGGTAATTCCGCTGCCGTGCACCGTTGTGGGAGGCGGTCGGGAACCGCCGTGCAACTCTTCATTGGTTATTATTTGGCCCTATGGGGTACAGTGGCCAATGGTGATGTACGCCAGCAGTGACTGTATGCACTGCCACGGAAGTCACAGCCATTTTCTATCTGATTCCTCATTTGCTACCTGACCTTCAACAGGAGAGGACCTACACTGCATGCGCTGCTGTGACTTGTGTCTGGAACCTACTATAGCTCATGTGACTGGTGAAAGGGTTTTCTGCCTTCACCTTGGCGGAGTTGGAGAGACTAGTGGATGGGGTCCTACCTAAGTACTGACTGCAGTATGGGCCTCCAGACCAACAGGTGAGTACACTGTGAGCACGATGCATGGGGCATGAATGCATGAAGTGCTGTGTGTGAAGGCCTCATGTAGGGGGGATGGTGGATGGGCCCTGGACAGAGTGTAGCATGTATGCTGGGCCATGTCTGTGCGTAAGGGGATGGGAAGGGCTATGGTGGGCCACGAATGTAACAGGCAGGACGGTCTAACTAATACCTTTTCCTGTGTATATTTCCTCTGCAGATCAGCGCCCATCAAAAGAAGGGTAAATGGCGTGCCATCGCCAAGGACATTCGGACCCTGGGGGTCTACGGCAGGTGGAGCACCCACTGTCGGAAACAGTGGGAGGACCTGAGATGCTGGGCACGGAAGATGGAGGAGGCCCAGCTGGGGATGGCCTCCCAATGCGGAAGGGGTGCACGTCGAACCCTAACTTCCCTGATGGCCTGCATACTGGCAGTGGCCTATCCAGAGCTGGATGGGCGCTTGGAGGCATCACAGCAGCAACAAGGGGGTGAGGACAGTGCCCATCATTACTACTTATGCCTAGTGGGGTGGTATCCGGGTGGCGGATGTGTGCCTCTGGGTGCCCCTAGGCCAGGCTTGACATTGCAGAGTGTTGGGCAGGGTTCTGATGTGAAATTGCTCCAACCTAGCTGGTGGGCATCCACTACTAGGCAGGAGTGTGTGTGGGTCCCAGGTATGCTGTAGTTGGCAGTATGTGTCCCTCTCCATGCCCTGATGACTAGCATTGTTATTGGTAGTGCATTGCCTAGTACGTAGGGCTGTTCCCTGTGTGTGAGGGTGATGTGTACGTTAACGGTGGTGTTGGTGCAGTCATTGACCAAGTGTATCCTTTGTCTGTCCCCCCCCCTTTATGGTTTGTCATCCTGTCCTTATGTGCATTAGCCTTATCTGGCGGAGGAGCAGAGTCACCGGCGACGGAGGGAGCTGCATCCCACAGGACCCAAGAGGCAGAGTCCACCGACGGTGAGGGCACCAGTGGGACGGAGGGTGAGGGAAGAACCATAGCGGAGACTGGAAGGGACAGTTCGGACATGGATACCTCCTCTGATGGAAGCTCCCTGGTGGTGGTGGACACCTCTGTGCCTACCCCAACTACAGGTACAGCCACCAGTCCCTGTACCAGCACCGCCCTCCCAGCAGCCCCTCAGCGAGTTGCCGATGCCCCCTCACCCAGGAGGGTGGGTATCTCCTTCACCCCAGCCACCTCAGGCCCTGCCCCAGTTAGCCCTGCTGCCCTGAGTAAGGAGGCTATTGACCTCCTGAGATCCATCTTTGTTGGGCAGTCAACCATTGTGAATGTCATCAAGGGGTTGGCAGTTAATGCAACAGACCAATGCATTTCTGGAGGGCATTCACACTGGCTTGGCAGCCCAACAAAGATCAATTAAGCCTCTTGCCTCCTCTCTGATGGCAGTTGTTGTCCCTGTTTCCACCCTCAAACTTCCTCTACCCAATCCCATTCCCCTCAACCCCAACCTATCCCAAGCACAGAGGCAGATGAGCATACACACAGGACAACACACAAAAGTGGCACAGGCAAACACAGGCACCACACTTCATCCCACAGGCACTCACACAAACACCATCCAGATGCAGACATACCAACATCCACTGCCTCCAATGTGGCCCCCCTCCTCCACCTCCGTCTCAGTTGCGTCTACACTCTCACCTTCATGCACTACATCCTCATCCATTACCGCCATCACCAGCACACCTAGCAGAGCACACACCTCACTGGCAGTCACCACCCCAACATCCATGCACACGTCCCCTGTGTCCTCTCCGACTGTGTCTGTGCTCCATCCTCCCAAGTTACACAAATGCAAGCACTCAGATGCCCAACATCATCCACCTCACAACAGCATCCAGCCCATGCACCTGCACCCAAACACAGAAGACCGACACCACCTACAACCACTCCCTCTTCCTCCACTCCCAGACCTTCTCCCTCTTTCCGCCCCAATGTCCCTAAAATGCTTTTCCTCTTCACCATTGACCTCTTCCCAACCCTCATCCCCCATCCTTCACGTCTGGCCAGGGTGTGTAAAACCCAGGCAAGCACCTCAGCCACCCAGTCCACAGGCCCAGTAGTGTCCACAGCAACTCGTGGTGGGAAAGAATTCCAGGCACCAGGCAGCTACATGGAAAGGGTGCCTACCCCAAGTGCTGCCAGGAAGGTCAAGGTGCCACCCCCAGCTGCTACAGTGAAGGTCAAGGTGCCACCCCCAGCTGCTGCCAAGAAGAGCAAGAAGCCATCACCAGCTGCTCCCAGGAAGGGCAAGGGGCCTGCACCAGATGGCAGGAAGGACAAGGGGCCTGCCAACCATGGTGGTGCAGTTGTACGAGGCTGCAGGGGATGGGCAGGAGCTTCCTTCCACCACCACCAGCAGCAGCAGCACAACCACCACCAGGAGCAGCAGGAGAAGCACCACCAGTGGGCAGCCGTCTGAGGCTGCAGGGGATGGGCAGGAGCTTCCCCCCCACCACCAGCAGCACCACCACCACCAGCAGTGGGCAACCCGTCCGAGGCTGCAGGGGATGGGCTGGAGCTTCCCCCCACCACCAGCGGCAACATCACCACCACTGAGCAGCCGTCACCAGGATGAAGATCACAGGGCACAAAGCCCCATCCAGAACCAGTGGGTATGGCACCCACTCACCCCATCCTCCCCAGGATGAAGATCATAGGGCACAATGCCCCCTCCAGAACCAGTGGGAAACACGCCCACTCACCCCATCCTCCCCAGGATGAAGATCATAGGGCACAATGCCCCCTCCAGAACCAGTGGGAAACACACCCACTCACCCCATTCTCTCCAGGATGAAGATCACATGGCACAATGGCCCCTCCAGAACCAGGGGGGAACACATCCACTCACCCCATCCTCTCCAGGATAAAGATCATAGGGCAAAATGCCCCCTCCAGAACCAGTGGGCAAGTCACCCACTTGAGAGACTGTGGCCTAATACTCCCCAGGACCAAGCACAGGGCATTTTGCCCCCTCCAGAGCATGTGGGCAAATCACCCACTTCAGAGACTGTGGCCTTGCATTCCACAGGACCAAGCACAGGGCATGTTGCCCCCCTCCAGAGCATGTGGGAAAATCACCCACTTGAGGGACTGTGGCCTTGCACTCCCCGGGACCAAGCAGAGGACATGTTGCTCTCTCCAGAGCATGTGGGCAAATCACCCACTTGAGAGACGATGGCCTTGCACTCCCCAGGACAGTGCACATGGCATGTTGCCCCCTCCAGGACCAGTGGTGTTGTTCCATCTGCCAGCTAAGATGCCCCCCTGTTCCCCATCCCCCTCAGGTGCCTGCCTCTTTTCGAACTGATGCCCCCACAGTGTTCTCTCTGTGTTGTTGCAGGAGTCAAGTGGGGCCTTGGACTTTGTAATGTGCCCCTGTGGCCCACGAACATTGAGGACTGGGCAGTGTCCCTTGATTTGTAAATATGTATATACTTTTAGATTGGATGCACGTATAACTACTGTATTTATCTTATTACACTCACTTTCATCTAGTTGTGTTGTCCTTGCATTATTCCTGAGGGGTACGGGGTAAATATGTTTTATTACTGCATCTCCTTGTATGCATGGTGTATGGTGTTGGGGGTGGGGGTGTTGCGTGTTGCGTGTGTGTCACTCTCTTTTTCCTCCCCCCGTCCCTTGTGGGCTAGGGAGCTGTACTTACCGCAGTCGTCTTCACCGCCGTTGGTGTTCGTGGTGGAGTAGGACGGAGAAAAGCATTGAGAACATATGCAGTTCAGGCTCCATGGTGGTGTGGTTCTTCCCTGAGTCTCCGTAGGTGAGTCATTTCCCTTCTGTGCATTGTTTCCACCATGCTTTTGATGTCGTTGACACCGCCCCGGAAAAGGTGGCAGTTTCCTGTGTCTTAATACAGTGGGCGGAACATTGACTTCCGCCGTGGTGCCTGTTGATTCTGCCCTGGTGGTTGGTGTGGTAAAGTGGCTGTCTGTCTGAGCTCTTTCCGCCATGGTCATAATTTGCCGGTATTTATCGCCAGCCTGTTGTCGGTATTACCTCCAGGGTTGAAATGAGGGCCTCAGTGTTACCAAAAATAAAGGTACTTTAATTTTGTTACACAAGGCCAAAAATATCTTAGAGGCTATACTCCCTTAGGGGGTAAGTATTATACACAAAATATACACTAGTAACCAAAATCATGTAAGTAAACAGTCATAGAATAGTGCAAATAGTGAAACTCACCATAGGTTACAATGGTAAGTAAAGGACCGCACCCCAGAGCCCAGGAAAGCAGGAGTAAAGTACATCAAGTTTCTTCAGAACAAACTAGATAAAGAATTATGCAAAAACCAAGCAAGACTGCAAGACACCAACGGTGGATCCCTGGACCTGAAGACCTGCGGAGAGAGGAGACCAAGAACAGCTGAAGAGTCCAGGAAGAACAGGAGCCCCTGCTAACTCGGATGAAGGTGCAAAAGTGGATTCTCCGGTTGGAAGAAAAAGTCAGAAATGCACCAAAGAAGACAGCTGCGGGTGCCTGCTTGGTGCAAGAGCTGTCCCATGTCGAGTAGAATAATGCAGGCTGGTTTTCAAGCTCACGCTAAAGATGCCTTTGGTGGGAGAAGGGGCTACCTGGACCCAGGAGGGACCTGGGGATCTCAACTCAGACTGAAGTAACAGAGGAGGCTCTCAGCACTTCAGAGAGCCCTCAGAAGATCAGGCAGCACCCACTGGAGTCCCAGGGACACAGTGATAAAGGAGTTGCAAATCACGGTTGTCGCAGCACTACACAAAGGGATCCCACGCCACCCGAGAACAACTCAGGGAGCTGAGCGTCACAGGATAGAGTGTTGGGGACCAGGGGTACGAAATGCACAAAGGATTCCTTGGAGAAGTGAACAGAAGCCCTAGGATCTGCAAAACATGCGGTGCACAGGGGTACTGTCTGGCTTGGGTGGCAAGCTCTTACCTCCACCAAATTTGGACAGTTGGACCTTTGGACAGTCTGGGCCACTTAGGTCCACCACCTGTGTTCCAGAATCTACGCTCGTCGTCAGGAGAGGGGACCCAGAGTATCCGTCGTCACTGCAGAGAGGTGCCTGCTGAAGCAGGAAAGTGACTCCGTCACGCCATAGGAGATTCCTTAGGTCCTTCTGGTGCAGGATGAAGACAGGCAGTCCTTGGACTGTGCACAACCTGGAACCTGTTGCAGTTTCTGACAGGAGTTGAGGTTACAGAGTTGCAGTAGCCTTCCTGGATACTTTGTTGCAGTTGTAGAGTTCCTGGAGCAGTTCTGCAGTTGATTCGACGGTAGAAGGTGAAGCAGAGGTTGCAGAGGATTCCTGCTGGAGTCTTGCAAAACTGAATCTGAGGAAACACCTAGAGGAGGCCCTAAATAGCCCTGAGAGGGGGATTGGTCCCCTAAACAGGTATGCACCTATCAGGAGGGGTCCCTGATGTAACCTGCTGGCACTGGCCACTCAGATGCTCCCAGAGTTCCCTGACCATCCTGAAAACAAAATGGCAGAATCCAGCGACCTCTGGAGGAGTTCTGGGCACCACCACTGGGGTGGTGATGGACAGGGGGTGGCCACTCCCCTTTCCTTTGTCCAGTTTCACGCCAGAGCAGGGACTGGGGGTCCCTGAACCGGTGTAGACTGGATTATGCAAGGAGGGCACCATCTGTGCCCTTCAAAGCATTTCCAGAGGCTCTGGGAGGATACCCCTCCCATGCCTTGTAATATCTATTTCCAAAGGGAGAGGGTATAACACCCCTCCCCTAAAGGAAATGCATTGTTCTGCCTTCCTGGGATTGGGCTGATCAAGCCCAGTGGGCAGAGGCCTGTCTGTGAGGTGGCAGCAGCTGGGGCTGCAGTGGAAACCTCAGAAGACTGGTATGGCAGTACTGGGAGTCCACGGTGGGGCCCCCAGGGTGCATGGAATTGCCCCCCCCCCATACCAGAATCCTATTGGGAGTACAATTTCCAGTTCCTGGACACCTCACATGGCCATATTCGAAGTTACCATTGTGAAGCTACATAAATGTATTGACCTATATGAAGTGCACACTTATAATGGCATCCCCGCACTCACGAAGTCCGGGTAAATGGGCCTGGACGACGTGGGGGCATCTCTGCTAGTGTAGGGATGCCATCACACACAGGTACTATGCACCTAGTCTTTAGGGTCTGAAGATTAGACATATAGGTGACTAATAAGTGACCTGGTGCAGTGAAATGGCTGTGAAATGGTGCTTACACTATTTCACTCAGGCTGCAATGGCAGGTAAGCGTTTGTATGAGCTCGTTATGGGTGGCAAAAGAAATGCTGCTGCCCATAAGGATCCCCTGGGACCCCTATGCCCTGGGTACCTAGGTACCATATACTAGGGACTTATAAGGGGTGTCCAGTATGACAATCTGAAGTGGAATACTGGGTTATCAGTATGTAAGTAAAAATTTGGAATCAGAGAGAGCATAAGCACTGGAGTTCTGATTAGCAGGACTCCAGTGACACAGTCAAGCATACTGACAAAACAGTAAAACATACTGACATGTAGGCCATGAACTATGAGCACTGGGGTCCTGACTAGCAGGATCCCAGTGAGACAGTAAAAACACATTGACAAACAGGACACAAATGGGGGTAACCATGCTATAAAGAGGCTACTTTCTCACAGATGTTTCCCGTGGTATCTAGGGGCAGTGCTTCCTTTCAGTGTGCTCTTGCCTCACTCTGTCAGAGTTTCTGGTTGCAAAGGGTCCTGGGTATGTGTGGGGGGTCTTTTGTAGTGCTGTGGACAGGTGTGTGTATGTGTCTCAGGTATTGGGTAGTGGTATTGTCCAATGTGGTGCAGTGTTCTGGTGGTGGTGCATTTTTCCCGTGGTGGATCGGATCGCCAATGGATTGCCACAATGTTGGGACCGCTGTACTGATTTGTGAATCATTATTTGGTGGTCGGGATGTTCTCAGTGTGGCGGTGCTGGTGGAGCCGCCACCTCCTTCACGCTGTTGTTTTGGTTGACGGTGCGCTTTTTTGGGTGTATTTTCGGCAGTGTCGTGTGGGTGACTCTTAATGCGGCGGTCTTTCGGCGGCCGATTGCACTGCGATCTTCAGTAATGACCGCCAAACTCAGAATGACCATCTGAGTGTTACAAAAATAAAGGTACTTTATTTTGGTGACACAAGTACCATAGAGACTATACTCCCGCAGGAGGTAATGAATCCACAAATTATAGACACTAGTATGCAGAAATAGGCATACAAACTGTTAGAAAACAGTGCAATTAGGGAAAATCACAATAGTTAGAAATGGGCCTGTGGGGAGCACAAACGATATACCAAGAAAGGGGAATGCGAAAGTCGGTCCCCCACTTAGGCAAGTGTAGTACCACAGCCCACCCCCGCGACCAGGAAAGAAGGAGTAAATCAGAGTAAGTTTCCCAGAACACACACAGAGAAGTAAAGAAGTACACTGCAAAACCCAGAAGAGACTGCAGGACACCAACAGTGGATAACTGGACAAGAAGACCTGTGGAAGAAGGGGACCAAGTCCACGAAGCACAGAAGAGTCCAGCAAGAGCAGGAACCCGGATGAAGGTGCAAAAGGTGAACAACTGGTGAAGAAGAAAAGTCAGCACTGCACCCAAGAAGATGAAGTTGAGTTCCTGGAGGGTGCAAGTGATGTCCCACGTGGGATGGAGGACTGCAGTCAGGTTTGCGTCATCGGAGTCCGCTAACAAGCCTTGGCACACACAAAGCTCGCAGTTAGCGGAAAATGACTCTGCCGGGGACCAGGAAGGACCAGGTGGAATCTACCCAGGAGGGGGAGTCAGAGGGCCCCCCCAGCAACACAGAGAGCCCACAGAAGACCAGGCAGCGCACAGGAGTCCCACAGGACAGGGACAAGAAAGGTGCAGAAGAGGCCCACGCAGGACTATGAAAAAGGCTCCCACGCCACAGGAGGATCACTCAGGAAGCTGTGCTTCATAGGATAGAATGCTGGGGGCTAGAGCTTCAAGATGCACAAAGATCTTAGAGGAAGGATGCCAAAAAGCCTTGGTAGCTTCAAAAGACTTTGTGCACAGGGGTACTGTCTTGCGTGGGAAGGCAAGGTCTTACCTCTACCAAAGTTGCACAGCTGGAAGAGAGGACCGTCTGGACCACTTCAATCCACCACCCGTGAAGCAGGATCCACCCAGGTCAGCCGGAGAGGGGATCCACGCAGCCTGTCGTCGTTGCAGTTGGTGCATGCAGAAGCAGGGGAGTGAATACTTCACCCCAAGGGAGATTCCTTCTTTCTTCTGATGTAGGCTGAAGACAGGCTGTCCTCAGAGGATGGACAACCAGGGAAATGTTGAAGTTGCTGGATGGAGCCGGAGATACAATATTGCAGGAGGCATCTTGCTTCTTTGTTGCAGCTTGTTGGGTCCTGAAGAGTCCAGATGCAGTTTCTTCAAACAGAGGTCGAAGTGGAGGATGCAGTGGATTCCTGCTGGAGTCTTACAATCCGAATCTGAGGAACCACCCAAAGGAGAGACCCTAAATAGCCCTGAAGGGGGGATTGGTCACCTAACCAGGTAAGCACCTATCAGGGGAGGGCTCTGACGTCACCTGCTGGCACTGGCCAATCAGTTGTTCCCAGGGTTCCTTGCCAACCTTAAATCCAAGATGGCAAAACCCAGGGACCCTCTGGAGGAGCTCTGAGCACCACCCCTGGGGTGGTGATGGAGAGGGGAGTGGTCAATCCTCTTTCCTTTGTCCAGGCTCATATCAGAGCAGGGACTGGGGGTCCTTGAACCGGTGTGGATTGGTTTATGCACGGTAGGCACCAAATGTGCCCTTCAAAGCTTTTCCAGTGGCTTGGGGAGGCTACCCCTCCCAAGCCTGTAACACCCATTTCCAAAGGGAGAGGGTGTAAAACCCCTCTCCCAATGGAAATCCTTTGTTCTGCCTTCCTGGGCTTGAGCTTTCAAGTGATAGGATGGCAGAAACCTGTCTGGGAGTTGGCAGCAGCTCAGGCTACGTGGAAACCCTCAGAAGGCTGTAATGGCAATACTGGAGGTCCGCTAAGGAGCCCCAAGAGTGCGTGGAATAATACAACCAGTTCTTGCAATTTCCTTGGGGTATGATTCCAACATATTTGATACCAAACATGCCTATGTTCTGATTTACCATTATGTAGCTGGACATAGGTAGTGACCTATGTCCAGTACACGCATCAAATGACATCCCCGCACTCACGAAGTCTGGGAAAATGGGCCTGGAGTTTGTGGGGGCACCTTTGCTAGTGCAGGGGTGCCCTCTCACACAGGTACTTTGCATCTACCCTCTAGGCTAGAAGGCCTACCATAGGGGTGACTTATAAGTAACCTGGTGTAGTGAAAAATGGCAGAGAAAGGGTGCTTGTATCTTTTCATGCAGGCTGCAATGGCAGTCCTGCCAAAGCTTTTGTTTGCCTCCCTATGGTTGGCAAACTATATGCTGCAGCCTATAGGGATCCCCTAGAACCACAAAGTCCTGGGTACCTAGATACCACATACTAGGGACTTATAATGGGGCACCAGTGTGCCAACTGTGGATGAAATACAGTGATAACATTAACCAACAACTAAGTTTAAGGGAGAGAGCATAACTACTGGGGTCCTGATTAGCAGGATCCCAGTAGACAGTCAAACACACTGACAAACAGGCCAAAAGGAGGGGTCACCAAGCTAGAAGGAGGCTACTGTTCTACAGTGCTTAAAAAATTAAAACAGAAATCACTTGGGAAATGTTGTATCAGACCTGAGGATTCAGGTTTCCTAAATAAAACGAAACATTGAAAAGTTAGTCGCCGAGAAGTAGCGCCAACCTTCCCATTAAAATGTTTTGCTTTTTTCAATATAAAATTATAATGATATCTTTAGTAATTTAAGTATTTGTTTGGTGTTCACTTGTTTGTGTATTTTTTGCAAATTACTGTTTTAATGTTTGAAATTGAAATCGCGAAATTGCTTGGGTCCATGGCTTCCAGTAATGATTCAGTGGGGGTCCTCAGGAGTCAAAAGGTTGGAAACCACTGTGTTAGGAAATAATGTTTTATTTCTTAGTATTCCTACCAATATGCATTCTTCTCCCTTTCCACTGCTCCTTAAGGATCTCTCATGCACCCTTCTTGTCGTAAAATTAATTTAAACATTATGGGCCAGATTTGCAAGAAAGTGGTGCATTATCTGTGATGCGCCACTAATCTTGCGTTCCCCCTAACGACACCTTGTGTGTGCCGTATTTACAATGCCTTGACACACGTTAGGACAATAGCATCAAAATTTATGATGCTATTGTGGTACTTTGCAGGATTAGCGCCATAAATTGTCGTGCTAATCCTGCGAAGTAAAGGAAGGCCCATTGAAAGTAATGGGCACGTCATTTTAACACCTGCTATCTGCAGGTGATCAAAATTACGCTAAAAATGGTGCTGTGAAATGTTGTAAATTTCACTGCGTCATTTTTACGGGCCTCCCTGCAGAGGAACAACCTCCTTACATACATTATGCGTGGAACAGGCATAATGTGGCGCAAGGGGGAGCAAAGTGGAACAATTGTAAATATGGCGAAAGGGATTGGCCTCCTTAATGCCACATTAGCGAAATGACGCTAGTGTGGCGCTAGGGCCTTGTAAAGCTTGCCCATTATGCGAGCCTGCTTGTCGAAAAACTCTGAAGCGCACTTCCTCCCTGACAATCTGACTAACCAATCAACACCACTGCGATGTGCCCTGCCTTGGACAGGTGCACCATGTGCTGCCTTACAAGAGCTGCCAGTGAAGATGTGCCAAAGCAACATCAGACACCTCAAACGTAGACCAGCTCAGGTGCGTCATACAGGAAGAGAGCCATATTGGTACACTGACATAATGAGCCAATCTCATTTTGACACACTTTTCCCTAATTGAACCTTTTTCCCTAACTACTTTTGTGTTCTGGGAGTTGTAGTCTAGATTAATTTCAGCTGCAGTGAATGGGGCAAAAATAAGACAGAATAGTTTTAAAGACGATTTCCCAGAAACGTGGTTTCACCGTGAAGGGCACTCTAAAGTCACTATCCTGGAAGGTTAGCCCCCTCTACCACGCCCTGCAGTCCACGATTCTTATTCCAATTTAGACAGCCTTAGCGGTAGTTTTTCCAGACCACGTGGCTTGTTGGCTTGAACTGCCTGAACAGACACCGGGTCCAGGGCTTGAAACGGTAGGAATGCGAGCAGAGAAGGGGGCGAGGAAGGACCAGGCTCTGGAATCTCGCCCTGATTAGCTGAACGCAAATATTTTGCCAGAGCATCTGCTCCCAAGGCCGGGATAAGACAAGGAAGCTGGGAGGAAAAAGATGCCCTGTTCAACTTCCTAGGAGGGGTTCTGGCAGGCGTGCAAATCTCGGGCGGTGCTTAATTTGTTAAAGAATGAGTTCCAAGGGCCAATTTTTTTTTGCTCAGAAGCCCGAGGCCGGTGCTGTCGAAGGTCGAGGTGATGAATACCGAGGCTGTTTAGTCTTAAATCCACTTGATGCCTCCTTAATCCACCACCAGACACTTTGGGGGTCATTACAACATTGGCGGTAAATGCTGCTTACCGCCTTGCAGAAGACCGCCAATACACGCCCGCGGAATTCCGCCACAGCTATTATGACCCACATCTCGGAATCCGCTGAAATTCAGACACCCACACAAGTCCGTCACACCAAAGGTCAGTGATAAACTGGCGAAAACAAAACCTCCACCGTCACGCCAACAGAAACTTGCCCATGCTATTACGACCCACGAATCCACGCTGCGGTCTTTCAACCGCGGTATTTCATTGGCGGTACACACCGCCGCGCTCAAAATACACACACATCTCCAAAACACCGCCACATTGGACAATATAAAATACACACACCTGATACACATAGAAACACCACTCCCACACACCCAACACAATATAAAACACACACCCACATCACCCACAAACCCCTATGACCCAAAATTAGAGACGAAGGCGACAGAGAGAGAGCACAACAATAGACAACCCCACCACACAGATCACACAACACCATCACCCACACAACATCCATGCACAAAACACCACACACCACTACAAATCACCGCACTCATCACCACATACACCCCACACACATCACCTACACCACCCCATGGCACGCCAAAGACACCCCAGGTTTTCGGAGGAGGAGCTCAGGGTTATGGTAGAGGAAATCGTACGGATAGAGCCACAGCTATTTGGATCACAGGTGCAGCACACCTCTATAGCTAGGAAGATGGAGCTATGGCGAAGAATAGTCGACAGGGTCAACGCAGTGGGACAGCACCCAAGAAATCGGGAGGACATCAGGAAGAGGTGGAATGACCTACGGGGGAAGGTGCGTTCAGTGGTCTCCAGGCACAACATCGCGATTCAGCGGACTGACGGCGGACCCCCACCTCCTCCCCCACAACTAACAACATGGGAGGAGCAGGTCTTGACCATCATGCATCCTGAGGGCCTCGGAGGAGTCGGTGGAGGAATGGACACTGGTAAGTCAAATCTTAACTATCACATCCCCCACCCTACCTGCATGCTATCACACACCCCTACCCTCACCCCCTCCCCTATCACTCCAACTCCTCTCTAATGTACTAATAACACAAACCACCCATCCCAACACCAAGCCCTGCATGACACAACAAAGCATGGACACCCATCACTAAAGCATGCCCACTGCACATATCTATAACAACCCCTAACCATTGCACACCATGACACACACAGATGCAATAATCATGCTTTTATACCCCTGCAGGACCACTACCCAAAGTCACAAGACAGGAGGGTCCAGACATCTCTACCCCACCCACAGAAGAGGCCCACAGTGATGACAGCAGCTCTGGCCAACTGGATCCAGATGACCAGCCTGGACAGTCATGGGCCTCGGGACAGTCAGTTCTCCTCGCACAGGCACAGCCCAACACTGACCTTCAACCCTCTGGTAACACCAGCACAGCACCCACCCAGCGGGCCCATACCTCCGTACCCAGGACACGTCAATCAGCTGTGTGTCCACCACTACAGGGAACCAAGGATAACCCACCACCCCAACAACAACAGGAACCTGGGGGCAGTGGTAGTGGGCACACGGTCCAGGGGACGGAGGCACAGGAACAAAGGGGAACTGGGAGGGCTGCCGTGCGACAGGGGGCGGGCAGGCCAAGGGAACCCACTCTCCACGAGGCCCTCTCCTCCATCATGGGAGCATACCACCACTCCCAGGATACGATGGCTACGGTCCTGGCCAAGTTTCAGGAGACCCAGCGCATGCAGGACGAACAGTATTTGGAGTTCAGGGAGGAGCTCAGAACCATCAGCTCCGCCCTGGGCACCACCGTACAGGTGCTGAAGGACATACAGAAGACCATGAGGGACACCGTGGCACTCCAAGGGGCCCCTGATACTAGCCTGGACGATGAACTGCCCACCACCTCCACCGGCGCTAGTGGACAGGACACCCCGCCACAGGACCACCACACCAGCACCCCACCCCCTGCAGACGAATAACCACCCTGCAAGCTGTCCCTGAGATCCAGGAACATGACAGAGCAAGATGGCAAGACCCCGCCAGGAAATGAGACCAACCTGATTGTCATCCCACTGTCCCACTTTGTTACCCTGTCCAAATTGGAACTGTCCCAGCTCCACTTCCTATGCCCAAATGGGCAGTGCACCTGTGAGACTAATAGAGTGGACTCTGCCATGGACATTCCTCCACCATCACCCATCACCATTTTGCCACCCCCTCCAATAATTAGCACTTCAATAAACACCCTTGAACCACAAAACAATCTGGAGTCAGTCTGTGATTTTAAAAATGTGTATTGTCTATGACAATGACAAAATCTGTTCGAAAATGTAACGTCAACATACCTATGTCACACATCACAAGCCCATGAAGAATGCAAGCAGATGACACACTTTGGTAACCACACCTGTGAAACCGTAATGGAAATGTACCACTCAGTTAGCAAATACTGCTTCAAATTTACAGACAGGATAGAGGTAGAAGTGTGAATGTAAATGTAATAGTAAAAAACATTGTTCTCACCTGTGTGTCACTGGAAATATTTCTGTATGACAGAGTCCCTGTTATCAATGTCTTCTTCCTCTGCTTCCTCCTCATCACCGTCCACAGGCTCCACAGCTGGCACAACACCGTCAACTGGACCATCCTCCTGCAGAAAAGGCACCTGGCGTCGCAAAGCAAGATTGTGAAGCATAGCGCAGGAGATGATGATCTGGCACACCTTCCTTTGGTGAGTAGAATAGGGAACCACCTGTCATATGGAGGCACCTGAACCTGGCCTTCAGGAGGCCGAAGGTCCTTTCTATCACCATCCTAGTCCGCCCATGTGCCTCATTATAGCGTTCCTCTGCCCTGGTCCTGGGATTCCTCACTGGGGTCAATAGCCATGACAGGTTGGGTTAACCAGAGTCCCCTAATAGCCACACACGATGCCTCTGGAGTTGACCCATCACATAAGGGATGCTGCTATTCCGCAGGATGTAGGCGTCATGCACTGAGCCAGGGAACATAGCATTTACCTGGGAGATGTACTGGTCTGCCAAACATGCTATCTGTACATTCATCGAATGATAACTCTTCCGGTTCCTGTACACCTGTTCACTCCTGTGGGGGGGGACCAAAGCCACATGGGTCCCATCAATGGCACCTATGATGTTAGGGATATGTCCCAGGGAATAAAAGTCACCTTTAACTGTAGCCAAATCCTCCACCTGAGGGAAAACGATGTAGCTCCTCACGTGTTTCAGCAGGGCAGACAACACTCTGGACAACACTTTGGAAAACATAGGCTGGGACATCCCTGATGCCATGGCCACTGTTGTTTGAAATGACCCACTTGCTAGGAAATGGAGCACTGATAGCACTTGCACTTGAGGGGGGATTCCTGCGGGATGGCGGATTGGTGACATCAGGTCTGGCTCCAACTGGGTACACAGTTCCTGGATTGTGGCACGGTCAAACCTGTAGGTGATGATTAAATGTCGCTACCCCATTGTCAACAGGTCCACCAGCGGTCGGTACACCGGAGGATTCCGCCATCTCCTCACATGTCCCAGCTGACGGTGCCTAGGAAGGACAACAGCGACCACAGAGTCAACCAATTCTGAGGTATGTACCCACAGCTACACAGAACACGATACAAAATACAAAAATCTTCCTGTATGTGTGTTGAGTCCAGGCCTAGGTATGTGTGACGCAGTTGTAAATGAAGCCATGTGGGCCCCTGAAATGGCGGATGCCTGATGTCTAAAGTGGGACAATGGGATGTGAGGTAACTGCGCTGGCATTGTACACCGTCGCGGTAGGCGGTCGTAGACCGCGGCGCAATGCTGCATTGGTTAACATTGGACCCTATGGGTCCCAGGAGCCAATGACGAAGTGCGCCGGCGGTGATGATACGCACCGCCGCGGATGTCACTGCCGCGGACGTGACCGCCATTTTTTATCTGTTCAATCACTCGATACCTGATCTTCGACAGTAGAGGACCTACACTGCAAGTGCTGCTGTGACCTCGGTCTGGAAGAGACAATGGCACGTGCGTCTGGGGAAAGGGCCCCTGCCTTCACTGCACAGGAGTTGGAGAAGCTCGTGGACGGGGTCCTCCCCCAGTACACGCTACTCTACGGTCCACCAGACCAACAGGTGAGTACATAGGGTGCAAGTTGTATGGGCTATGCCTGGGTGGAGAGGGCTGGATGTAAGTAGGAAGGGGGCAGAGTTATGCGACCATGAAGGAGTGTGAAAGCATGTGCCACATGGTAAAGGCAGGGATGTGGGCCACTCACTATGACGGTGCAGTTGATAATGACTTCTCTTCTTCCCCAGTACATGTCATGTAGGTCAGCGCCCACCAGAAGAAGGATATTTGGCGTGCCATCGCCAAGGACGTCCGGACCCTGGGGGTCCACCAGAAACGGAGCACCCACTGCCGGAAGAGATGGGAGGACATTCGCCGCTGGCCGCTCAGGCTCACCATGACCCCCCTGATGTTCCGGATCCTGGCGGTGGCCTACCCTGAGTTGGATGGGCGCATGAGGGCATCACAGCAGACACAAGAGGGTGAGTCAAACATCATTCAGCTGACTTTGTGCGCAGTGGAGGGGTCTGGGTGGGGGAGGAGGGCTGTGGGTTTCCCTCGGCCAGGGCGAGTTCCGTAGGCTAGGCCTCTCCGTAATGCAGGCCATGTGCCACTCCACCCCACCTCTGTAGAGTGCCAAGTACAGGTATACATGCCCCTGTGTCATCTATGTGGGCAGATGACACTCATAGCCATGAAGGCCATATCCCAGGAACTGCATCTGTAGAGGCCAAGAGCACGGCGTAGTGCAGGGGGCTGCTGTGTCTGTATTGTCCGCCAATGGTAGCAGTAAGCCATGCACTCAACCTGTCTTTCTTCTGTTTCCCCACCCCTTTTTGTGCTCTCCTATTCTTTTGTGCATCAGCATCATCAGGCGGAGGTACAGGGGCACCGGAGCACGAGGGAGCTGCGTCCCACATGGCCATGGAGGGCCACACCACGGACTCTGAATCCACCAATGGTACGGAGGGCGAGGGGACCTTCACGGCGGGCACCGGATCAGCAAGCAGCGACACAGACTCGTCCTCCGATGGGAGCTCCCTTGTGGTGGCGGCAACATCTGTGCCCCCCACTTCAACAGGTACAGCGGCCACCCCCCCTACCAGCACCGCCATCCCAGCAGCCCCTCAGCCTTCGCCCCGTGCCCGCTCATCCAGGAAGGTGGACATCACCTTCGCCCCAGGCACCTCAGCCCCTGCCCCTGTCACCCCTGCTGCCCTCAGTGAGGAGGCCATTGACCTCCTCAGGTCACTCACTGTTGGGCAGTCTACCATTGTGAATGCCATCCAGGGTGTCGAAAGGGAGTTGCAACACACTAATGCATTCCTGGAGGGCATTCATTCTGGTCAGGCTGCCCATCATCGAACCCTGCAATCTCTGGCCTCAGCACTGATGGCAGCCATTGTCCCTGTGTCTAGCCTCCCCCCTCCAACTTCCTCCACACAGACCCAATCCCCTGTACCTCAACCTATCCCAAGCACACCATCAGACCAGCCTGTACACACCTCAGCACACAAGGGCAGCTCAGGCAAACATAGGCACCACACATCCCATGTAGTGTGGTTAGTTTTACGAATCCTTTGCGCATTAGCTTCAGGCTTTAGGCCTTTGTGCACTTTGCCCTGGATGTATTTTATTCATTTGCTTGCAGCTTAGAGCCTCTGTGCACTTTGCTCTAAATGCTTTTTATTAGGCTTCGTACTGTTATTTTTCAAATAGCCAGTTCTACGGTCTTGTTTTATATTCCTATCACACTGTTTAGCCTACTTCAGCACTGGAGTTCTCCATAACACATTCCTGTTTACTCTGTGCTTCGGTCAAGGATACAGTCTGGTACATTGCCGATAGACGTGGTAGGAGTTTAGTCTTTGGCATTCCTGCGTAGGGACATTTTGTGATCACGCTGACATGTTAGTTATAAAATCACTTCCTTGTCCCAATACACGCAAGAGGGAGATTCCGACCAGGGAACCCCAACTAGACGCTGACTGCCTCGTTGCAGATGCTGAACCAAGATCACAGGCCTTTGCTCAGGTATGAGGGCTGATGTCGCCCCAGTGATTCAGAAAGGCAAGTTAGAAGCTTAACATGCTGTGCTCGAAATAGATCAAGCAGAGGGAGAGTAGAAACTAATAGACACGATGATAGCTTTGTTCTTATGTTTTACTCTCCTGGTGACTATTTCAATCCTACTGTGTTGTATGGTTCTGGTTATTGCGGCTCACTCCTTATTATCTAAAATACAGTTGTTTTATTAAAACATTATATAAAACTTATACTGTCCTTGTCATTTGTATATGAGATCATACTGGAAATGAGAGAGTTGGTTCGGATCTGAGTGACCACGAGTTCCCTGAGAAGTTCCACAGATGTCATGCGCTCGGCTGCCCAATCATCTCTTCCCCGTGGGAGAAATGAGGCACTGCTAGTTAGCCAGAGCAAAAAACGGATTTAGGGTGACAGCGTTCCTTACACGTGGGTCAGACTCAGTCCCCCACACCGTTATCGATCCTGCTGCCTAGAAATCCAGTAGTCTCATTTAGGATAATGAGAGCCCACGCGACATGGCGCCACCAACGATTGGTCTGGCTCTAATATTTAGGTCCGGCTGACTCTCTCGGTCTCATATATATTTAGACTACTCTGTTCCGTAAGCGGAGACGTCCGTGGGGCTGAGGATTTCCGCCGCCACAGGATGGGTACATCCTATTACTTAGTGGTTGGTTGTTCAAGCTTGAACTTTAAAAGGAAAACCCCGATACTGGTGTGCCTTCTCTGACCTAGTGCTGTTTTTTACAAATGGCGAATCCTAATGTAGTGAATATAGCGGTCAATATGCGACACGCTCACAGGACATCTGATAGCACATGGACTGACGGTCCAAGGGGGTCCGGTCACTTTTGTGGTGGACGCCCATGCAGCCTATAGAACAGAACTTTTTTATTCTTGGGTCGTATTTCCAGCAGTTGATGGGGGTACAAACACTTTTCACGAATACACAGTTGCGAATGTCCCTGGACAATACAGGGCTTATGCATACTTAGAGATACCTTTATCTTATCAAGAACACCATAATTGGCTTGATGGCACCCTCCCACACACAGTAGCTCAGGTAAGGTTAGGTCCACTGGGTAATGATGGTCCGACCTGGCCTTTGTTGACTACTTATACACCATATCCTGCGGTTGCTAATTTGGCAGTGGCTGACGTACGTCGTTTATATATAGACTTAGCAACTACATACAGAAGACTGGTTCAGTTTGTCATGCAAGCATTGAATACTAATGCAGCACGTGCTGCTCCGGCGAACCCACAAGCAGTGGTTCCGGGTATTAATCCGGCAACTGTGCATTCAGTTATGGGTAAAGTACCGGCAAAACGTGAGGAGACTCCATTTTGGCTGGCGCAAAAAATTAATACGCTGGAAGCAGTATTTCCCCATACGGGACCTCAGGATAAACATAGAATTTTGACGATGTGTTTGCCGTATGGGATGGTTCCTCCGGTGGACCTTTGTAATACCTGGGGCACGGTGTTTGCCGTGCTCTATACTACGGCACATGGTACACCGACATTAGCTAATTTACCGGAAGTGCTTAAACAAATTCAAGATGAATATGGGGCTGCCCCTGCCTTAGATTTGGGCATGCAGTTAATGGGCAATTTTGCCACAGTTTCTTCTATTATTTTGAGTAATCTCAAGGGAGAGGCAGTAGCACTAGCAGTGCGAATGCGTCTTCGGGACGTTCCGCAGATTAATCAGGAGCGGGAACTTCCGAGAATAATAGCAGAGACATATTCCAGTATTGGTCGCGATAGCCTATGGGCTAGACCACAAAAACACCAATTACAGGGTAAAAATAATAAAGATAATGCTAAACAACAGCAGCCTGAGGGTACTAAAAAGCGCTGGGAAAAGAAACAGCAAACACCTAAGAAAGATGGGGGACAGTCTCCGCAACCGGAGACCCCACAGAATAGGTATAATCTCAGGAATAGGGATAATTTAAAGACGCCTGATAGATATCAATATACTGATACACGCCAATCTCGTTCCTTTCAGGACTCCTCGGACAAGAGAAGTGAAAGAGGTGGGCGGTCAGAGCGGAGAACTGAGTACGTGAAACCGAGACAGGATTCACAACGCTCAACTGAGGTTTCTATTAAACAAGAAGAGAAACCACTGCAACAAAAACAGCAATTTAAAAAGAAGAAAGTGGCAGCAGTCTCAGTTAGACATGCCGCTCAAGAAGAGAGTTCTCTTGACGAACAAGACATGGGCGTTAGCACTGTTAGACAGCGCGGCAGAGGTCACAATAGTTCGCCGGAGTCTTTTAGAGCATCTGGAGGTGAAAGCAACTGATGACTTCATACAAGTCGAAACGGCGGATATGCGAGTCTCTGATCCTGATAGAGTATATAACGTGACTCTGCAATTAGAAGGGGACATTGACCGCATTATACACGCCATCTTTTGGGATCATATGACGTTCTGCTGGCCGAACAAGATTGGCTGCCTGACTTTGTTCGCGACTGTCCGGTGGGGGAAGAGGTTATTACACCTTCCTTCTCACCACTTGTTCCGAGAGAACTAGCGGAGTCCTATAGTAAAATATGGGCTCTTGCACAGGCCCCCGCTCTATATAGAAATAATGTGGGGTGGGATAGACAATCACCTTATCATGTAATTCCAATAAAGGGCGAACCTCAGCCGCAGCCGCAGTATCCTATCAAATTTGAAGCAAGGGCATCGGTTAGGAATATTCTTACACAATTGGAGTACCAGTTGTGTCTCGCCAATGAATAATCCCTTATTTCCGGTTGCTAAACCGGACCATTCATATAGGATAGTGGTGGATTACATACATTTAAATGGTCATACACGCACATATGCAATACAGAATTCACATAGCGCAGCGCTTATGAATAATATAGTGCGTAAAAAATACAAAACAACGTTAGATATCTCGAATGGATTTTTCTGCCAAAATATAGCGCCCGAAAGTCGGGACTATACCAGTTTCAGTGCGTTTGGCTCTCAGAAAAAGTTTTGTCGTTTGCCTCAGGGGTATAGGAATAGCCCAGGACTGTTTTCGGCTCGTGTAACTGAAATTCTGCACGAGTTGGACCCTGAAGCGTTATCATATGTT
Organism: Pleurodeles waltl; assembly: GCF_031143425.1. Taxonomy (NCBI): domain Eukaryota; kingdom Metazoa; phylum Chordata; class Amphibia; order Caudata; family Salamandridae; genus Pleurodeles; species Pleurodeles waltl. Next base: position 777,440,503 of record NC_090448.1, on the reverse strand, counting down.
GATGACATATATCTGACAGACGATGAGATTTTGCAACATCTAAGGCGTGTATCACGCATTGTTGTGGGGTTTGCTGATATTGGCTATAAGTTTAAATTTAAGAAATCGAAGATTGCTTTCCTCAGCATCATTTTCCTGGGATATGAGTTGTCGAGAGAGGGCAAGAGCTTAGCGCCACATTTTTTGGAGAAATGTGCTCAATTGCAGCCTCCTAATACGGTTCGGAAGCTCCAGTCATTGTTGGGGTTTCTGAATTTTGGCAGAACTTACATTCCTGATTATGCCACACGTATAAAACCCTTATACGAGTTGATTCGTCTGAATTTTTCGAGTAGATTTTGGACGATTGAGCACACACATATACTACGAGATTTGCAAACCGATCTCTTAGCAGTTCAACATTCACACACACAGGACAATAAAACACATTTAGTCATCAGGGTGATACCTGGGGCTGTTGGGTTTACATATTTCACCTTTAATGAGGGTGAGACTATCCCGATTGCATACAAGTCCCACTTGTATTCTGCTGCAGAACAACGATTTGCACAGACTGAGAAAATACTCACTGCAGTACAGATGGCTGTGATTAAAGAAAGACCGCTTGCCCAGGGCCAACGCATCATTGTTGTTTCCCCGATACCGGCCTTAGAGGCTGTTACAAAAGCAAGTGTTCCTAATTCGAAAGCTTTACACCCGCGATGGATACAATGGGCTACGTCTTTGACAGCCACTGATGTAGATTACATATTTGACCCTAAACTGCAGACTCAAGAATTTCTTCAATATGAAATGGAGTACCCAGTTCCTGCTGGCACATTGCCTATTGACCAATATCAGGTGGTCATGTATACCGATGGCTTTGCGCAACCAGCGGTTGGGACTAAACAACAGTATTCTGCTGCATGTGCGGTGGTGAGCGGAAATATGGAGGGGGAAGTGTTCTGCCCCCGACATACTTATACTAAAACCTTGGGAGATTGCACGGCACAGATGGCTGAGCTCAAAGCTCTATTGTTAGCGTTGGAGCACGTGGATCCAGCGATTTTAACCTTGCTGGTCTGTGACTCCTACTACTGTGTTCAGTCTTTCAATGAATATCTACACTATTGGAAGTTGAATGGGTTCAGAGATTCTAAGGGCAACACCATTAAACACAAATTGTTGTGGGGTAAGGTTGCGGATCTGAAAGAGACGCTTCCTAAGGTCCATGTTGTGCATACACTTGGACACCAGCGCGTTGGAATACACGTTGCTGGGAATACTTTGGATGATGAAGCCGCGAAGTCGGCAGTGGCTGTAGCCACTGTGACCGCAGTGACTCGTTCGAGTTCCAAACCAGACACAGAGATTTCGGCTGCCATAAAAGCTACGGCTGATGGCACGCCATTTCCTAAAGGATTTCCTTCTAAATATAGTTACTGCTTGAGTAGTGCGCTCAATGCTGTTGTTAATATTCCAAGCAGCATTGGTGTACGTGAACTACCCAATAAAATTGAGAGACCTCAATTAATTTCTGCAGCACATGAGGGGGTGGCATCTTCACATGCTGGTGTGGCTGCCACGATTTCACTTTTACAGGCTTGTTACTGGTGGGCCGGTCTCTATAAAGAGACAAAGCAATATGTCCTTTGTTGTGACGTTTGTCAACAAATTAAAGCTTCGTCGGCTAGACGCCCGCAGCAGATGCCCCTTCTAATTTCAAACAAACCTTTACAGTGTGTGTACTTGGATCATTGTGGTCCGTTGACCCCAGACAGTGCATACAAATATATCTTGGTTGCTGTAGATTCGTGCTCCAGATTTGTGTGGGTCTGGCCACAACGCTCGGCTGACGCTCGGACTGTTATTAAAGATTTGCGCATCTTTGTCGATACATTTGCAGTTGTGGCTTTTCATTCGGACCAGGGCTCTGCTTTTGCCTCTAAGGCATTCAGGGACACCATGGCTTCGTTGGGGGTCCAACTCCAATTCTCGTCTCCATTTCATCCCGAGGGAAATTCTGTCGTGGAACGTTTAAATCGTGATTTAAAGCAATCCTTAACGGCCAGAGTTATAGGTACGGGTCGTAGTTGGCTAGCCCACCTGTATGGAGTACAGAGAGCACTTAATAACTTGCCTAGAAGGTCCCTGGGGGGGTCGTACTTCATATGAGTGCCTGTTTGGAACACAAATGTATGTTCCTGATCTAGATGGGCCTGGTGTGGAGGCGGCAGATACGCCCTTTGACATAAATGATCGTGTCACTGTTTTGCAGGATTTACAACAATTCCGTGAAGGTAACTCTTCTGCAAGTGCTGCCTCCTCAGGAATTAAGGATGAGCCAGTAACTCCTACTGGTTGGATACCCAGGATTGGGGATCTAGTGCGTGAAAAGGTCGCAGTAAAGAAAGAATTTGGTCCTTCTTATCGAGCACCTGTCCCTGTGTTAGGGGTTAGCGGCACGAGAACTATGATTTTACCGCCACTGCAAGGGGCCAAAGGAAATCGCTTTGTTTCCATTGATAATGTCAAGTTACAACATGTGGCCGATTCTGCACAGCAGACCAAGAGGGACACCCAGTAGTTCCGGAATCCCTCTCACTACTGGGGAAGAAGGCCCGCTGCAGGTGATTTACACCGACGCTGTTTCATCTCCGAGCTTGGGGAGGGTGGAAGATGATCTTGCGATTGTTCCACAGACGAAGATTACTTTGGAATCTTTTGATCAAGTTGCTGTACGTTCTACTGATGTTTCTGAACATGTGGTTTATAGCGTGCCTAGGCAAGAGCCTCCATCTGCTTCTTTGTTCACAGTTGCACCTTTTGCAAGAACTGCCTCTGGCTGCTTCAACGACACTGATGATGCTGTGTCAGGCTCCTCGTCCTCACTGTCTTCGGTCCGAGGTCCACGTAAGCTGCTGTGTTGGCTTAAACGCACATATTTTGTTTTTCCTTGGAACTATTTGTGGCTTTTTATGGCTATAATGACTATTTTTTTGTGGTTGGGATTTGTGGTTACTTTTTTTCTAGTAATACATGATCATTTTCTTCCTGTACGATCTGATATTGAGCATGTGGAGACAGTGTTAAAACCACATTTTTCGTCTCATATGGTTCGCAGAAACTTGTCCAATGTAAACATTTCTGCAATACCGATTCCGGATGGGATTGTGTGGGATAAAGTAATGTTTGAGATATATGGTCCCACAGAATTGATTCAAATACCGTATGTTCTCAAGTTATCAATGAATGATATAGTTATACCAGGCATTGTTTCTGATGATTGGGATGTGAAGACAATAGATTCTATGCTGACAGACTTGCAATATTATACTGTCTATGACGATGAAGATGCTTACCTATTTAGAGATAATCATGGTGACATGTTTTGCTACAACGATTATGGACACCACTTTATTCATAAAGCAAGTAGCCCTAAGTCCATATTTGATTATGTGCAATGGGAACATTGCCCAACTCCTCCACAAGGGAGTTCAAAAAAGTATTATGATAAATTTGCATATTTTTCTGGGCATAATCAACAAAATGCTAAGTCTTACTATTTTAAAGTTACTACGTATGCTAATCAGCAAATGTTATTGACCGATACTAAATTACTGTATTCAAATTTGTTTGTGTCTAAACTTTCGGTTGAGGGGTATGAATATTGGTTTAAGACTGTTGATTTAAAAAGTGTCTGGGGAACGAAAAATTGGCAAATGCAAGGCAGGGACACATTATTTAGAGCATGTATTATCCCTGTGCAGATGATTTTCCTCAATGACACAGTACAACAGACTAGCTGTTTGGGCTTGGCAACGATTAGAGAGTTAAATTTGCCTAGTATACCTGTCCCTTCCAAATTGAACAATTGGCAGCAATATGTTAATGCTACGTTTAGTGAGTTTACACACTGGGTCCAGAATGGTACACTTAACACTTCATTGGTACATCCGGGCGGGTGGTTATTATGGCCTGTAGACGCTAATAAGTGTCATCAATGTTTTGTCACCTCTTCAGGGGGGTTCAGGACTAGTAGGGCAGACCCTCGCTACATTTCACCAGAACATGCTGATATCATAACTACATACAGCGTGGGAAAGCTTTGTCAGCAATGGTTGAAGTCATCCACGCTGGATGCAGTTAAATCACATCTCACGTTACTGTCTAATGATACTGACTTACAAGATTTTTTGTCAGGACCTAAGGTACCATGGAAGAAACGATTTTTATACGAAGTATATAATGAGATTTGGAAGCTTTCACAACAGGAGGCAGCGGCCCGGTTGAGGCAAATTGATCAGGAACACCTGATACAGGCTTTATCTGTTGTGGATAATGGCATGCATACCCTTTCTGACCGTGTTTACACAATTGACAGCATCGTTTCCTCTGCTGTAGACATTATTAAATCAGATATGTCTTCTTTATATCATGGGCAGAGTCAGACGCGGTCCATCATGCAGCTGGGTTGGACTCTTCAGACCTTGAAGGCAGGTCGCGTTCTGTGGCAGCACATTCGTGCCAGGGAGATCTTTGTCTTCTTTAATTTAACTCGTCAACAACTGCTGATGGCTAAAAAGGAAGCGACGTATGTCATGTTGAATATTGAAAAATTGGAGAAACTGCCTTTCACGGTTGCTGAGATTCCGTCAGCTGAGTGGTTGATTCATGGGGTAATTAATCTGCCTATCTCCACTCTGCAATTTACTTCTTGTTTGAAGCACATTCCGGTGGGTAGAAATGAACGGTTGGGAGACAGTTACATACACGAGGTGTGGGAACTTCCCTTTCTATACAGATGTATTAATGGTTTGAGGGAGGTTTTTCTTAGCGGTAGTGAATGCAAAACTTCTGTCAGCCATTCCATGGTTTGTAAACAGCTGTCCTTGCACGGAGCATGTAATGCTTCGATTGCTAACTTAGCGTGTTATCTGAAGGGAGTTCCAGTCCTGGTTATTAAAAACACCTTCCAGGTGCTTTCTAACGGCAGTTACATTGTTCTTAACAACGAACGCTGCTGTGGCATGCGTCCCGGAATAGTTTATGTTGTCGTTGTCACCAAGGCCGTTACGTGCTGTGGGAATGTGTTGTTTCCCCCCACTCAAATTAGGGAGGTAGCGGACATCTGGCCTCATATTGCTACTTCCAAGGTTAATTTTGACAAGTTGAGTCGACTGAAGGCTTTATTGTTTCAAAAGCATGTGGCCCTTACATCTGCTAGCGAGACATACGCACTACAGGTGGCAAGGTCATCAGCGTAAATACAGTCCCTTTTGAATACTAACTTTCCGAGTCACTTTGGTGAACTTGTGGGACGTATATTTAATGCGTCCAGCACTGCTGGAATTGCACATTTTTTCAAAGCCGTTGGTGTTGGTTTTGCTCACACCTTCTCTTCCATATTCGGTTTGATACCTTCGGCTATACACTCTATTTCGGAAGCATTTTTGGGGGATTCCCGATTACTTTGGCTTTATTGGCTGGAGTCTTGCTATTATTGCTATTTTTCGCAATGGCTGTCCCGCCACAACGAGATCCTATATTGCTGCTCCTGTCAGCGCAGCTGTGTCGTGAACGCATGATGCAGCATTTTGGAGCAACACTCCTGGGACATTTGGAGTGTGACTGTTCTCTGTCATTCCAACCAGTTTTGGATTGTGTGCAACCCGTGTTTCGGTGCCTTTGGTGCTCGTTTGAACATGCACTGGCTTTCTGTCTCTCACTGCAGCGCCCTCCTGTGGTCGATACTGATCTGTTGATGTTCCCGATTAGGGCTCATTCCCAGACTTGTGCACTACGGTTGCGTTTGCTTCGTGAGGCAGTTTATGAGATTCCCTTCCTGGAGGAAGATGGTATTGTCTCGTTCATGGGTCCTGCACGGGGTGCCGCCCTGAATGGTCTTGGGGCTTTGGAACACACCTGCTCCATGGTACTTTGTGGCGTGGATCTTCCTAAATTGACATATATCGAAGTGGAGGAGCTCCTACGTTCTATTGCTTCTGTCTGACAATTGGATTTTTTTTCTCCTGATAAAATTGACATTATATTGAATTTGGCTTTATCGTCACATGTTTGCTAAATTTATGACTTTGTAGTCTTCTGACCTTGTCGAAATATATATATTTTTAATGTATTGTTTATATCTGGGGCATACTTTTATATTATTGGAACCACTTGCTACCGACAAGGGGAGGGTGTAGTGTGGTTAGTTTTACGTATCCTTTGCGCATTAGCTTCAGGCTTTAGGCCTTTGTGCACTTTGCCCTGGATGTATTTTATTCATTTGCTTGCAGCTTAGAGCCTCTGTACACTTTGCTCTAAATGCTTTTTATTAGGCTTCGTACTGTTATTTTTCAAATAGCCAGTTCTACGGTCTTGTTTTATATTCCTATCACACTGTTTAGCCTACTTCAGCACTGGAGTTCTCCATAACACATTCTTGTTTACTCTGTGCTTCAGTCAAGGATACAGTCTGGTACATTGGCGATAGATGTGGTAGGAGTTTAGTCTTTGGCATTCCTGCGTAGGGACATTTTGTGATCACGCTGACATGTTAGTTATAAAATCACTTCCTTGTCCCAATAAACGCAAGAGGGAGATTCCGACCAGGGAACCACAACTAGACGCTGACTGCCTCGTTGCAGATGCTGAACCAAGATCACAGGCCTTTGCTCAGGTATGAGGGCTGATGTCTCCCCAGTGAATCAGAAAGGCAAGTTAGAAGCTTAACATGCTGTGCTCGAAATAGATCAAGCAGAGGGAGAGTAGAAACTAAAAGACACAATGATAGCTTTGTTCTTATGTTTTACTCTCCTGGTGACTATTTCAATCCTACTGTGTTGTATGGTTCTGGTTATTGCGGCTCACGCCTTATTATCTAAAATACAGTCGTTTTATTAAAACATTATATAAAACTTATACTGTCTTTGTCATTTGTACATGAGATCATACTGGAAATGAGGGAGTTGGTTCGGATCTGAGTGACCACGACTTCCCTGAGAAGTTCCAAAGATGTCATGCGCTCGGCTGCCCAATCATCTCTTCCCCGTGGGAGAAATGAGGCACTGCTAGTTAGCTGGAGCAAAAAACGGATTTAGGGTGACAGCGTTCCTTACACGTGGGTCAGACTCAGTCCCCCACACCGTTATCGATCCTGCTGCCTAGAAATCCAGTAGTCTCATTTAGGATAAAGAGAGCCCACGCGACACCCACAGGCACTCACACAAACATCACCCACATACAGACACAGCAACATCCACTGCCTCCACTGTGTACCCCTCCTCGTCGTCTCCCTCCTCCCTCCCAGTCTCGTCTATACTCTCACCTGCATGCACTACCACTACAGCCACTAGGACTCGCACCAGAACACCCAGCACCACACGCCGCTCACCTGCACTCACCACCCCACTACCATTTACACGTCCCCTGTGTCCTCTCCCAGTGTGTCTGTGACGCCCCCTCCCAAAGTACACAACCGCGGGCACACACACACCCAACATCCATCCACCTCACGACAGCCTCCAGAACATGCACCTGCACCCAAATCATCAAAAGTGACACCTCCTACAACCACCTCCTCTTCCTCCACTCCCAGATCCCCTCCAGCTACCCGTCCCAGTGTTCGTCAGAAACTTTTCCTGAGCAACCTTGACCTCTGTCCCATCACCCCCCCTCCAATTCATAGGTCCCATAGTAGCACCTCAGCCAAAACGATTCCGGTACCAGTGGTGCCTGTTAGAGGTATGTGGAGTGCACCGGGCACCAGGGCAGCCAGTGTGACACAGAGCCAAAGCACTGCCAGTCCATCCCCTGTGAAGCACCAGAAGTTGGACAGTGCCCGACGGGAGAGGGGGAAGACACCTGCCAGCATAGCCGCCCACAAGGGTCCTGGGGGGAGTGTCGAGTCAGCTGTGACCCCTCCCAAGGTGGTGAAGGGGCAGAAAAAGTCTCCAAAGTCTGGGAAGAGCAGCACGGCGGAGAAGGCCGCCATCCTCCCCAATGCCCAAGACGCCACCGCCAGCCCCATCGTCACTGGTCCGGAGACCACCGCCAGAGTCAGTGCCCAGGAGGGCAGCACAATCGTCACTGGTCCGGAGACCACAGCCAGAGTCAGTGCCCAGGAGGGCAGCACAATCGTCACTGGTCAGGAGACCACCGCAACAGTCAGTGCCCAGGAGGGCAGCACAATCGTCACTGGTCCGGAGACCACCGCCAGAGTCAGTGCCCAGGAGGGCAGAACAATCGGCACTGGTCCGGAGACCACTGCCAGAGTCAGTGCCCAGGAGGGCAGCACAATCGTCACTGGTCTGGAGACCACCGCCAGAGTCAGTGCCCAGGAGGGCAGCACAATCATCATTGGTCCGGGGACCACCGCCAGAGTCAGTGCCCAGGAGGGCCCCGGGAGCCACAGCCCCGCTGGGCAATGAGGGACCGCCATGGCACACACCGCTGCACCGGTCAGAGACAGCAAAGTCAAGCACCGCTGAACAGGGCAAGCACCGCTGAACAGGGCAAAGACCACCATGGAGAGCACCACTGAACAGGGCAAAGACCGCTGAACAGGGCAAAGACCGCCATGGACAGCACCGCTGAACAGGGCAAGCACCCCTGAACAGGGCAAGCACCGCCAACTCAAGCATCGTTTGCCCATGAGCGGCAGGGGCAGTGACGGAACTGGGACCGTCACGGGGAGCATGATGCACTCTGGGCACCAGTCCCCCTCCAGAACCAGTGGAGACTGTTATCCACTTGAGAGACTATGGCTTTGCACTCCCCAGGATGGTACAGTGGGCAAACCACCCACTAAAAAGACTTGTGAGACTGTGGCTTTGCACTCCCCAGGATGGCACAGTGGGCAAACCACCCGCTGAAAAGACTTGTGAGACTGTGGCTTTGTACTCCCCAGGATGGTACAGTGGGCAAACCACCCGCTGAAAAGACTTGTGAGACTGTGGCTTTGCACTCCCCAGGATGGTACAGTGGGCAAACCACCTACTGAAAAGACTTGTGAGACTGTGGCTTTGCACTCCCCAGGATGGTACAGTGGTCGAACCACCCACTGAAAAGACTTGTGAGACTGTGGCTTTGCACTCCCCAGGATGGTACAGTTGGCAAACCACCCACTGAAAAGACTTGTGAGACCGTTGCTTTGCACTCCCCAGGATACATCAATGGGCATGGAGCCCCGTCGTGGATCTGGCGTGGTGCTGTCATCCGGCTGAGGTGCCCCCCTTCCCCCTGAGGTGCCTGTTGTATTTCTATCTGATGCCCCTGCAGTGTTCTCTCTGTTTCAGGACAGGTATTGTGTATGGGCCTCGTCCATGCATTTTGGGCCCAGTGGTCCACGGACATTGAAATGTGCATACCTGCACTACTAATCGTGATGTATCTATTTGGAATGTGTATATATTTATGTATATATGAGCTTACTGTATTGTGAAACATTACAATGGTTGTACTCATTTATTTTTGTCTTGGCATTCTTCCGGGGTGGTTGGGGGTTGTTACTGTGATGTTTGGAAATGCATTGGTATGTGTGTTGTAGTGTGCGAGGGTCGGTTGGGGGTGGGGGTGTCCGTGACTTTTGCCTCCCCCCTCCCCTTTATCGTAGGTGCAGTACTCACCGTTGTCTTCGGTGCCGCCGTTTGCTGATGTTCGTAGAGGAGGAAGACAAGCGCAGGGAGTATTTGGAGTTCCGGCTCCATGGTGCCATCCTTCCTCGTGGAGTGTGTTAAGGTGAGCGTTTTCCCATTGCAAAAGCTTTTTCTGCTGTGTTTTTATCCACGGTGTATCCGCCCCGGAAAAGGTGGCGATTGGCCTGTTGTAATACTGTGGGCGGTACTTTGTCTTCCGCCTGTCTGTTGGCGGTGACTGCCACGCTGCTTGTCTGTACTGCCGTGGCGGTCGGAGTGTTAAAGTGGCTGTCTATGTTGGCGGTTTCCGCCACGGTCATAATTCCCTTTTTTTTCCACCACCCTGTTTGCGGTATTACCACTGCTTTAACACCGTCCGCCAGGGTTGTAATGACCCCCTTTGTGCCTATTTATATAACTCTTTGAAGTTCTTTGGCAGCCTTTCTTTCTCCCTTTGTCAAGCGTTTCTGCATTTTCCTCCATCTCTTCCCCTTTTGTTCTTCTCTCTCTTGTGTAGGTCAAAGCCTGTTGAGAAAAAATAAATGCCGGTCCCCAAAAGTGACTGCCAATGGGCCCCACTTGTAACGTCAAACTTAATTAAGCACTGCTATCAGGCCTTGGATGACACTTCTGTAACGCAGTATCGGATTGTGAACAATATAGCGCTCTTCATCTGTGAGGCGACTCACAGCGCTATATAACATTGCCAAATACTTCGGTTAACATTCCACCCATAGTGCATCCCCTTACACCGAGGACTCTGTTCATCTTATAGTGCCCCCTGCCTGTGCAGTGACGTCTATCACTTCTCTCGTACGCTCCTGATAACTGGATTCTATCCCCACCCACCACCCATTGTCACTTCAAGATCTGCATTGTTGCACATCTTATCGGCACCTTACAGTGACTACGTCTCGTTAATGTGTATGTTAATAGCAGCTGCACGCGACGAGTTCTCGTTTCACTCCTTTACAAACTGCACAGTGCACACCGAGCATTGCTGGTCCCTGTCCTCCAATAGTGACAGCAGCCTTCCCATTAGTCTCTGTTTCTCTCGTAGTGACAGCACCCTGTAACTCAGTCTACGCTTTCCAAAGTGGCTGCATTTTGACCACGGGACTCTTGTTCTCCAAGCGTGGCTTCTTCCTGAACACTGGGGTTGGCTTCTTGTTTTGTTTATTTTTTCAAATCTCTTTACTGGGTTTTGTGTTGGCATTTTATTCGAAACATATCTGTGAACGCGACAGAGACAAGGTTATTATTGTTGGCACGTTAATCATTAGTGGTCGAGGCGCGCCCTGTTCTAGCTCTGTCAATTTGTGGCTGTTTGTAAGAGCTGCCCTTACGGTAGCCGCACGTGAGAGGTGAGTATGAAAGCTAAACGTCTACTGGGAGCCAAAACTGGGAGTAGAAGGAAAGGACGATGAACAACTCGGGGGTGAGGGCGGGCAATGCCCCTGGAGGTGTTTAGATAATGTACCTGGCTATCAGGTGAGGAGGGTACAAGGGCTGTCACTCCGATGAGGGGGAATTCCCACAGGGGGGCAGCTAGAAGGGATGAGAGGTATAGGCCCAGAGCCCCAGAGGCTTCACCTCTTCAGTATGAGGGGATGGGGCTCTCTGCTACTTGTGCTCTTTGAACTGAAGGAGCATTGCGTGTCAAGCTGCCGCTATAGGAGGTCTCGGTATGTGGCGGGCTTCTTCCCAATGCAATGTGGGGCTCTCTGCCTCTCTCCAACGGGAGACCACGGTATGCCACTCTGCTAGTGTGGGAGGGGCTTCCAGTTTATCGCTAGGAAGCGTTTTGCTAATAGGAGCACTAGATTAGCAAAACAGCCCTCACTACTTGGCTGTTTTCGGCGAGGGAATAGTCCCCGTGCTGTGGCTGCCCATGTTTTAAACGTGTTAAATTAAGTGAACGTGGCTTTGGCGGTGTGGATTTCATCCCAGTAGTGCTAGAGCACTAGATAGGACCACGGCATGTGTTAGAGGTCTGCAGCGCCTTGAGGGCAGCGTGTGCCTGTTACCTGTTACCTGGGCCGTAGTTGGCTTACTGTTATAGTAGCATCAATTCCTTGAACTGTGATTGGACCCAATGCATCATCTTTATTCACCTTAGAGTGATTGAATCATCTGTTACGGTATTTGGTTTTCCTAGACTGACTGCACCGCATGAATTAAACTCTGGTCCCCCTATTCTGACTACTGCCTTTGCATAATTCCTTATTCACCCTGTAGTGACTCAATCGTCTATATCTGTCCTCTGTTCTGCTATAGTACTCCATCCTATGCATCAGCCTCTACTGACGCTGTAGTGACTCAATCTTGTCCGTCTGCCTTTCTTTCTCCTGTAGTACTGCATCCTACGCTTCAGCCTCTATCCCTCCTACGGGACCTCTACCCTCTGTGTTAATCTCTATTCACGCTGTAGTGACTCAATCTTGTCCACCTCTCTTACTTTCTCCGATAGTACTGTTTCCTCCACATCTACCTCTCCTACGGTGACCGTATCCCGTGCCTCGGTGTCTGCTCCTCCTTTCGTGACCCTCTAATGTCTTGCTTCTTCCACCTGCAGCAGCACACTGGACTTCTGTTTTATTTCTCTTACCGAGATGTCACATAGAGCAGTGGTCTACTTCACACCTGCAGTGATGGTTCTTTATGCATAAATAAATCCTTATTCAAATGTGTTTGGACTCTGTGCATCATGCATCTTCGCACCCTATAGAACCAGTGCTTAATTTGTGCTTGTTGTTTCCGGTGCTAAGCACCGGCACTTATTTTTGAGGGCGGGGCTTATTCTTCTGCCTCAAGCATTTGCCGCGAGCAAAAGACACATTTGGGAAAGACGGAGGAAGAGAAAACCGAAAAAGCGTCACAAAGAGAGAAAGTAGAAAGCTGCAAAAGTGAGGTGAAAGGGCAGGGACTGGCTGTAAATTGATTGAAGAGGCCCGAGATGGGTTCAGTATTACGCTGCCTCAGTATTCCATGTTCGCACATTTAATTGCAGCAGCCACATGTTTAAGAGGAGGGCTTTGAGCACCGGCACCTCTTTATTTGCAAATTAAGCACTGTATAGAAACAAAATCCCGTGTAGTGGTAACTAACATTCGACCCTAAAGTGATTCTCCCCTTGCATCTGTAAAACTTTCTCTGAGAGAGCCAAGTCACCAAGTCATTTGTGTACAAGTTTCATTTCCATGATTAGGCCCTTTCACAAAGTATAAGTACGGGTAGAGCGCTCTACCTCTGTCTGCACGGAAGTTTCCAACTTCTGGAATTCACAAACGTTTTTAGGAGCGCACATGGAAAGCTGCACCAGAACTGTTTCCAGGCGTACTTCTGGGAAGGTCATGTGACATTGCCAGTGGGATCCTATACCCACGGATGAAGTTCTTCATAGTACAGTACTCGGAACCAGTGGAGTATTAGCCTCTGTGCAAATGCAAATTTTTTCTGTTTTTGAGAGGAAATATTTTTCCGTCTGGAGAAACCCCTTTAGAAATGGCCTTGGTTGGGGGAAAAAATTAGGGGTGTGCGGGGAGCTCCTCTCGGCTGACGGTGCTAACAGAGTTTTTGGAAATCCACGCTCCACTTGGTGCGCGGAGTTCATCCAAAAACTCCACATACCCCACCAGCAGAGCAGAGCTCACCCGGTGGGCACTGCAGTCCAGTTATGGGCTACACGGCAAAAGCTCAGACATTCTGCGCTTGTGCTGTGTAGCCCATACCTGGGCTGCAGAGGGCACTGGATCCCGGGAGCAGGGAGCAGAGGCCTAAGGGAGGCAGCTAAGCCATTGCAGACTCACTGGAGGACGACGAGGAGAGGAGGACCCCCTGGAAGACCCACAAAAGTCCTTGTCTCTTGCTTTTTCGTGGTTTGTGCTCACTGGTGCACAAACAAGGACTGAAACAACAGCGTTCGATGCCTCTGGCCCTGACCTGAATTCTGGCCAGTGTTGTAGGCAGTGAAAGGTGCCATTTCAGGCCTCTTGTGCACTGGCCTGTCCTGTGTGCAGTGCTCACAGGAGAGGGCAGTGCACAAGAGGCCTGAAAGGAAAGCTGCCATTTCAGGCCAGTGCACAAGAGGCCTGAAATGGCAGCTTTCACTGCCTACAGCCCTCTCCTGAATGCGCCTGACCTCGAACCGCCAAAGCAGGGTTGGGCCTGGCTAACCAGGTCCGACCATGTTTAGCACTTCCGAGATCGAGTGCATTCAGGACCTCACGGGCCACAGAACTCCATCTCCGTGGAACTCCACAGAGTTTTTAATCAACTCCACCGAATTTCGGGGAGTGGAACTCTGTTAACTCTGCTCAGGCCTAGTAAAAATCCAACACTTTCCAAGTAAGAAAGGCAAATAAAAGAAGTTTGTGAAAGCAGACAATCCTCCATGTTTGTGGGCATTTACATCCAAAGTTACCTTTTGTGCGAGTACACTTTCCCACAGGGGCAGTGAGTGGCAGTACTGTTAGTGGCCTGAAGGTCTGTGGGTAATCGCAAACTACTCCTGCACTCATGTCTATCCTGGAAAAAGGTTGGCGACTTACTCCTATCAATGGAGGAAACCCTTCAATATTTGTCAGAGGTACAAGGTTTTATGGGCATGGGGTTCTCCACGAGGAAAATACTTTCCCTTTATAACAAGGTAAAAAAATACTGTCGCACTAAACAAAACTTCTCTTCATACCTTGTAGATTGTGTACATTTATCCACAAAAGTTTTACAGAAGTACCCTAGGGAACTTGTGACTGTCGCAGCTTCTCGTGCATAGCCCTGAAATGTTTGTGAAATTAAAAAAATGAACATTTACTCCAAGCATAGAAGGAGAATTACAGACGCAAATCTCCTCTTTTTCTGTGAATTGAGAAATGGCATTACTTTCATCTCCTCCTGTAAAGACTGGACCTCGTGAGTCACTTTCTCTCACTCCAATGGTGACTGCACCCTTTACATTACTTTCCCTCCCTCCTATGGTGACTGCAACCTGTGCATTACTTTCTATGCTTGATACAGAGACTGCCAGGGGTTGTCAACACCCCGCGTTAGCAGGTACAGGGGTGGTGTGGTTCTTGATGGGCTCTTCTGTCTCTCCTAATTAACATGAAGGTGGGAGGGTAAGTGGATGGATGAATGGAAGGAAGGGTGGATGGATGGGTGGCTGATTAAGTAAAAGGGTGGATGGATGGATGATGAGAGAAAGGATGGATGAATGAGTGAAAGGTTGGATGATGAGTGAAAGGATAAATGTATGGACGGACGACTGAAAAGCGAATGGATGGACCAAGCGAAAGGGTGGATGGATGGGTGGATAAGTAAAGGATGAATGGATGAAAGAAAGGAAGGATGTAAGAATGGATGAGTGAAAGAAGGAATGATGAGTGAAAGAGGGGGTCGATGTGTGCATGGTTAAAGAGTGGATGGGTGAGTGGAAGGATGAATGGATGGAAGAGTGAAAGGCTGAATGGATGGAAGGATGAGTGGACAGATGGATGAGTAAAAGGCTGGAGGGAAGGAGTGAAACCCTAGATGGATTAGTGAAAGGATGGACATAAGGATGGAACAATGAAAGAATGGATGGATGAGTGAAAGGGAGGGTAGATGGTTGGATGGGTGAAAGGGTGGACTGATGGTTGAGTGAAAGGGTGAATGGATGGAGGGGTGAGTGAAAGGATGGATGCATGGATGAGTGAGAAAAAGGATTGAAGGAAGAATGAAAGTGTAGATGGATGGGTGGATGAATGTGTGAGTGAGTGAAATGGTGGATGACTAGGTGAGGGAAAGAGTGGATGGATAGGTGCATGGATGAATCAGTGAAAAGAAAGGATGCAAGGATGGTTAAGCGAATGGAAAGAAGGGTGGGTGGATGAGTGAAAGGGTGAATGGATGGAGAAGTGTAAGAGTGGATGGATTGATGATGAAAAGGTGGATGGATGAGGAGGTGGATGGACAAGTAAGAGGGTAACTGGATGGATCGATAAGTGGATGGATGGATGGATGAGGGAAGGCTGGGCAGATGGATTGAGTGAAAGGATGGATGGATGGGTGAAAGGATAGATGTAAGGATGAGTGAAAGAATGGATGCATTAGTGAAGGGAGTGTAGATAGATGTTGGTTAGATGAGTGGACAAATGACTGAAAGGATGGCAAGATGAGTGAGTGAATAAACGGGTGGTTGAGTAAATGGGTAAATTATGGATGAGTGGATGGATAGGTCGAAAGGTGGATGGATGATTGAAAGGATGGGTGGTTGAGTGAAAGGATAGATAGATTAGTGAAATGGAGGATCGATGGATGCAGTGGATAGAAAAGCAAAATGATGGATGAAAGGGGGATGGATAAGTGAAAGAATGGATGACTGAATGAAAGGGTGGATGGATATGTTTGATGGGTAGGTTTGGTTATGGATTGGTGGACAAATGGCTGGATGGACAGACTGGTGACAGACAGAATGTTGGATGAAAGACAGAATGAATGACAGAATGTAAAGGTGAAATGGTGCATTTCAGAGGGTGGGTGAAAGGATGAATGGATCTGAGTGAAAAAATGACACAAAAATGACACAAATGCAGTGCTAAAAAAGTATAAATATAGCGTTTATTGTTTTGCTAATAACTTTAGTGGCATTTGATGAATCTTCACTAAATTTTCCAAGAAAATACGATATTCACTTCAGGTGCTGTTTGGAAACTTTTGGGGTGATCTGTCAAGTGAGTGGCGAGAAAACGGGGTCCCATAACAAGGTTCCCCATTCATTTTTCCATAGGAATTTTTTAACAGCGATACCAACAAAACCACTGAACGGAATTATACCAAATTTGGCAGTAAGGTAGCTCTTGGTCCAGAAAGAACCCTTTTTTATAATTTGGTGTAAATTCATTCAGTAGTGTTTGAGAAATTAAAGGAAATACGAATTTGTATATATAGGGATGCCAAGAATTTGCGACCCCTCCCGATCTCGTGCTGAGATCTGATTGGCTGACAACACTTCAGCAAGGAAGTGTTGTCAGCCACGTTGGGACTCAGCTTCAGCCAAGTCCCTGAAAAAAATGTAAAAATAAAGAAAAGGGGCCACAGTACAGTCACCCTGACTGTGGTGGAGGGGTCCCAGAGGGACCCACCGAGGGCTAAAAATAGTTTTTTAAAAATTTACGGCGGAGCTGTGATGGATCCGTGGATCCCCTGTAAATTCCAAAAAAAGAAAAAAGAACCTCAGGCTCCCGCACTTCATCTTTTTAAGCCCCAGCGGGCCAAGTCCCAGGAGCATTTAGATCATAAAGCAGGGGGGCATCTGGCCCCCTCCCAGTACCCAGGGAACACCACCTCCCAAGGGCTTTGATTATATATGGATGCAGTGGTGCTACGTGCCCCCCCCCCCCCACTGTCCCAGGGAACAACACCTCTCCGGGACTTTGATTATATATGGATGTGTAGGGGGCGTGTGCCCACCCCCACTGCCCCGGGTATCACCACCCCCCCTGGGCCTTTATTATATATGGTGTGAGGGGCCAGCGCCCCCCACTGCCCCGGGGAACACCACCTCCTTGGGGCTTTGGTAAAATATTATGTGGGGGCGTGCGGCACCCCTCCACCCCCCTGAAGCCCCGGGAACCACCACCTCCCAGAGGCATACTAAAAAAAAAAGATAGGGGGTCCGTTTCAGACCCCCAGGTCCCAGGGGCCACCACCACCCGGGGCTATGCCACGATGGAGGAGGGCCGCATGGCTGCCTTGAGCAGCCACAGATGGTCCTGGGGACCATCACCTCCCAGGGCCAGCTCCTGTTATGTTCCTGGGTGCCCACTCCAGGGACATAGCTGTTTGCTGTGGCTTGGCTGCAGCTTTAACAGCTGCAGCCAATTCACAGCAAACACTCTGCTTTTTGAATGCAGGACCTTTCAAACAGGTCCCCCTGTCAGAAAGCAGAGTTTTTATCTCTGTTCCCTACATGCAGACATGCGTGCAGGGAACAGAGATGAAAGCTTTGCTTCACCAACCAGGGAGCTGCTACTTAAAGCAGTTCCTGGGTTGCTGGAGCAATGGAACCACAGGGGAGGCCTTGAGGCTCCCCCGTGGTCCTAGATAGCCTGTAACGGGCATGTCATAAAATTATTAAAAAAAAGAATATTTAGGGGCCATGAGTGAGGCCTTGAGGCTTCCCCCGTGGTCCCAGATGGCATGTAAAGGGCACATTGTAAAATAAAAAATCTGTAGGGACCACAGAGGAGCCTTTGAGGGCTCCCCCGCGGTCCCAGATAGGCCATAAAGGGAGTGCAGGGAGTATTTGGAGTTCCGGCTCCATGGTGCCATCCTTCCTCGTGGAGTGTGTTAAGGTGAGCGTTTTCCCATTGCAAAAGCTTTTTCCGCCGTGTTTTTATCCACGGTGTATCCGCCCCGGAAAAGGTGGCGATTGGCCTGTTGTAATACTGTGGGCGGTACTTTGTCTTCCGCCTGTCTGTTGGCGATGACCGCCACGCTGCTTGTCTGTACCGCCGTGGCGGTCGGAGTGTTAAAGTGGCTGTCTATGTTGGCGGTTTCCGCCACGGTCATAATTCCCTTTTTTTTCCACCACTCTGTTTGCGGTATTACCGCTGCTTTAACACCGTCTGCCAGGGTTGTAATGACCCCCTTTGTGCCTATTTATATAACTCTTTGAAGTTCTTTGGCAGCCTTTCTTTCTCCCTTTGTCAAGCGTTTCTGCATTTTCCTCCATCTCTTCCCCTTTTGTTCTTCTCTCTCTTGTGTAGGTCAAAGCCTTTTGAGAAAAAATAAATGCCGGTCCCCAAAAGTGAGCGCCAATGGGCCCCACTTGTAACGTCAAACTTAATTAAGCACTGCTATCAGGCCTTGGATGACAATTCTGTAACGCAGTATCGGATTGTGAACAATATAGCGCTCTTCATCTGTGAGGCGACTCACAGCGCTATATAACATTGCCAAATACTTCGGTTAACATTTCACCCATAGTGCATCACCTTGCACCGAGGACTCTGTTCATCTTATAGTGCCCCCTGCCTGTGCAGTGACGTCTATCACTTCTCTCGTACGCTCCTGATAACTGGATTCTATCCCCACCCACCACCCATTGTCACTTCAAGATCTGCATTGTTGCACATCTTATCGGCACCTTACAGTGACTACGTCCTGTTAATGTGTATGTTAATAGCAGCTGCACGCGACGAGTTCTCGTTTCACTCCTTTACAAACTGCACAGTGCACACCGAGCATTGCTGGCCCCTGTCCTCCAATAGTGACAACAGCCTTCCCATTAGTCTCTGTTTCTCTCGTAGTGACAGCACCCTGTAAATCAGTCTACGCTTTCCAAAGTGGCTGCATTTTGACCACGGGACTCTTGTTCTCTAAGCGTGGCTTCTTCCTGAACACTGGGGTTGGCTTCTTGTTTTGTTTATTTTTTCAAATCTCTTTATTGGGTTTTGTGTTGGCATTATATTCGAAACATATCTGTGAACGCGACAGAGACAAGGTTATCATTGTTGCCACGTTAATCATTAGTGGTCGCGGCGCGCCCTGTTCATGCTCTGTCAATTTGTGCCTGTTTGTAAGAGCTGCCCTTACGGTAGCCGCACGTGAGAGGTGAGTATGAAAGCTAAACGTCTACTGGGAGCCAAAACTGGGAGTAGAAGGAAAGGACGATGAACAACTCGGGGGTGAGGGCGGGCAATGCCCCTGGAGGTGTTTAGATAATGTACCTGGCTATCAGGTGAGGAGGGTACAAGGGCTGTCACTCCGATGAGGGGGAATTCCCACAGGGGGGCAGCTAGACGGGATGAGAGGTATAGGCCCAGCGCCCCAGAGGCTTCACCTCTTCAGTATGAGGGGATGGGGCTCTCTGCTACTTGTGCTCTTTGAACTGAAGGAGCATGGCGTGTCAAGCTGCCGCTATAGGAGGTCTCGGTATGTGGCGGGCTTCTTCCCAATGCAATGTGGGGCTCTCTGCCTCTCTCCAACGGGGGAGCACGGTATGCCACTCTGCTAGTGTGGGAGGGGCTTCCAGTTTATCGCTAGGAAGCGTTTTGCTAATAGGAGCACTAGATTAGCAAAACAGCCCTCACTACTTGGTTGTTTTCGGCGAGGGAATAGTCCCCGTGCTGTGGCTGCCCATGTTTTAAACGTGTTAAATTAAGTGAACGTGGCTTTGGCGGTGTGGATTTCATTCCAGTAGTGCTAGAGCACTAGATAGGACCACGGCATGTGTTAGAGGTCTGCAGCGCCTTGAGGGCAGCGTGTGCCTGTTACCTGTTACCTGGGCCGTAGTTGGCTTACTGTTATAGTAGCATCAATTCCTTGAACTGTGATTGGACCCAATGCATCATCTTTATTCACCTTAGAGTGATTGAATCATCTGTTACGGTATTTGGTTTTCCTAGACTGACTGCACCGCATGAATTAAACTCTGGTCCCCCTATTCTGACTACTGCCTTTGCATCATTCCTTATTCACCCTGTAGTGACTCAATCGTCTATATCTGTCCTCTGTTCTGCTATAGTACTCCATCCTATGCATCAGCCTCTACTGACGCTGTAGTGACTCAATCTTGTCCGTCTGCCTTTCTTTCTCCTGTAGTACTGCAACCTACGCTTCAGACTCTACCCCTCCTACGGGACCTCTACCCTCTATGTTAATCTCTATTCACGCTGTAGTGACTCAATCTTGTCCACCTCTCTTACTTTCTCCGATAGTACTTTTTCCTCCACATCTACTCTCCTACGGTGACCGTACCCAGTGCCTCGGTGTCTGCTCCTCCTTTCGTGACCCTCTGATGTCTTGCTTCTTCCACCTGCAGCAGCACACTGGACTTCTGTTTTATTTCTCTTACCGAGATGTCACATAGAGCAGTGGTCTACTTCACACCTGCAGTGATGGTTCTTTATGCATAAATAAATCCTTATTCAAATGTGTTTGGACTCTGTGCATCATGCATCTTCGCACCCTATAGAACCAGTGCTTAATTTGTGCTTGTTGTTTCCGGTGCTGAGCAACGGCACTTATTTTTGAGGGCGGGGCTTATTCTTCTGCCTCAAGCATTTGCCGCGAGCAAAAGACACATTTGGGAAAGACGGAGGAAGAGAAAACCGAAAAAGCGTCACAAAGAGAGAAAGTAGAAAGCTGCAAAAGTGAGGTGAAAGGGCAGGGACTGGCTGTAAATTGATTGAAGAGGCCCGAGATGGGTTCAGTATTACGCTGCCTCAGTATTCCATGTTCGCACATTTAATTGCAGCAGCCACATGTTTAAGAGGAGGGCTTTGAGCACCGGCACCTCTTTATTTACAAATTAAGCACTGTATAGAAACAAAATCCCGTGCAGTGGTAACTAACATTCGACCCTAAAGTGATTCTCCCCTTGCATCTGTAAAACTTTCTCTGAGAGAGCCAAGTCACCAAGTCATTTGTGTACAAGTTTCATTTCCATGATTAGGCCCT
This sequence comes from Pleurodeles waltl, assembly GCF_031143425.1. Taxonomy (NCBI): domain Eukaryota; kingdom Metazoa; phylum Chordata; class Amphibia; order Caudata; family Salamandridae; genus Pleurodeles; species Pleurodeles waltl. The sequence goes on along the minus strand of NC_090448.1, from coordinate 777,419,444 downwards.
TTCACAAAGTATAAGTACGGGTAGAGCGCTCTACCTCTGTCTGCACGTAAGTTTCCAACTTCTGGAATTCACAAACGTTTTTAGGAGCGCACATGGAAAGCTGCACCAGAACTGTTTCCAGGCGTACTTCTGGGAAGGTCATGTGACATTGCCAGTGGGATCCTATACCCACGGATGAAGTTCTTCATAGTACGGTACTCGGAACCAGTGGAGTATTAGCCTCTGTGCAAATGCAATTTTTTTCTGTTTTTGAGAGGAAATATTTTTCCGTCTGGAGAAACCCCTTTAGAAATGGCCTTGGTTGGGGGAAAAAATTAGGGGTGTGCGGGGAGCTCCTCTCGGCTGACGGTGCTAACAGAGTTTTTGGAAATCCACGCTCCACTTGGTGCGCGGAGTTCGTCCAAAAACTCCACTTACCCCACCAGCAGAGCAGAGCTCACCCTGTGGGCACTGCAGTCCAGTTATGGGCTACACGGCAAAAGCTCAGACATTCTGCGCTTGTGCTGTGTAGCCCACACCTGGGCTGCAGAGGGCACTGGATCCCGGGAGTAGGGAGCAGAGGCCTAAGGGAGGCAGCTAAGCCGTTGCGGACTCACTGGAGGACGACGAGGAGAGGAGGACCCCCTGGAACGCCCATAAAAGTCCTTGTCTCTTGCTTTTTCGTGGTTTGTGCTCACTGGTGCACAAACAAGGACTGAAACAACAGCGTTCGATAACCTCTGGCCCTGACCTGAATTCTGGCCAGTGCTGTAGGCAGTGAAAGGTGCCATTTCAGGCCTCTTGTGCACTGGCCTGTCCTGTGTGCAGTGCTCACAGGAGAGGGCAGTGCACAAGAGGCCTGAAATGAAAGCTGCCATTTCAGGCCAGTGCACAAGAGGCCTGAAATGGCAGCTTTCACTGCCTACAGCCCTCTCCTGAATGCGCCTGACCTCGAACCGCCAAAGCAGGGTTGGGCCTGGCTAACCAGGTCCGACCATGTTTAGCACTTCCGAGATCGAGTGCATTCAGGACCTCACGGGCCACAGAACTCCATCTCCGTGGAACTCCACAGAGTTTTTAATCAACTCCACCGAATTTCGGGGAGTGGAACTCTGTTAACTCTGCTCAGGCCTAGTAAAAATCCAACACTTTCCAAGTAAGAAAGGCAAATAAAAGAGGTTTGTGAAAGCAGACAATCCTCCATGTTTGTGGGCATTTACATCCAAAGTTACCTTTTGTGCGAGTACACTTTCCCACAGGGGCAGTGAGTGGCAGTACTGTTAGTGGCCTGAAGGTCTGTGGGTAATCGCAAACTACTCCTGCACTCATGTCCATTCTGGAAAAAGGTTGGCGACTTACTCCTATCAATGGAGGAAACCCTTCAATATTTGTCAGAGGTACAAGGTTTTATGGGCATGGGGTTCTCCACGAGGAAAATACTTTCCCTTTATAACAAGGTAAAAAAATACTGTCGCACTAAACAAAACTTCTCTTCATATCTTGTAGATTGTGTACATTTATCCACAAAAGTTTTACAGAAGTACCCTAGGGAACTTGTGACTGTCGCAGCTTCTCGTGCATAGCCCTGAAATGTTTGTGAAATTAAAAAAATGAACATTTACTCCAAGCATAGAAGGAGAATTACAGACGCAAATCTCCTCTTTTTCTGTGAATTGAGAAATGGCATTACTTTCATCTCCTCCTGTAAAGACTGGACCTCGTAAGTCACTTTCTCTCACTCCAATGGTGACTGCACCCTTTACATTACTTTCCCTCCCTCGTATGGTGACTGCAACCTGTGCATTACTTTCTATGCTTCCTACAGAGACTGCCAGGGGTTGTCAACACCCCGCTTTAGCAGGTACAGGGGTGGTGTGGATCTTGATGGGCTCTTCTGTCTGTAACTCGGCAGACAAAGGCTCCTAATTAACATGAAGGTGGGAGGGTAAGTGGATGGATGAATGGAAGGAAGGGTGGATGGATGGGTGGCTGATTAAGTAAAAGGGTGGATGGATGGATGATGAGAGAAAGGATGGATGAATGAGTGAAAGGTTGGATGATGAGTGAAAGGATAAATGTATGGACGGACGACTGAAAAGCGAATGGATGGACCAAGCGAAAGGGTGGATGGATGGGTGGATAAGTAAAGGATGAATGGATGAAAGAAAGGAAGGATGTAAGAATGGATGAGTGAAAGAAGGAATGATGAGTGAAAGAGGGGGTAGATGTGTGCATGGTTAAAGAGTGGATGGGTGAGTGGAAGGATGAATGGATGGAAGAGTGAAAGGCTGAATGGATGGAAGGATGAGTGGACAGATGGATGAGTAAAAGGCTGGAGGGAAGGAGTGAAACCCTAGATGGATGAGTGAAAGGATGGACATAAGGATGGAACAATGAAAGAATGGATGGATGAGTGAAAGGGAGGGTAGATGGTTGGATGGGTGAAAGGGTGGACTGATGGTTGAGTGAAAGGGTGAATGGATGGAGGGGTGAGTGAAAGGATGGATGCATGGATGAGTGAGAAAAAGGATTGAAGGAAGAATGAAAGTGTAGATGGATGGGTGGATGAATGTGTGAGTGAGTGAAATGGTGGATGACTAGGTGAGGGAAAGAGTGGATGGATAGGTGCATGGATGAATCAGTGAAAAGAAAGGATGCAAGGATGGTTAAGCGAATGGAAAGAAGGGTGGGTGGATGAGTGAAAGGGTGAATGGATGGAGAAGTGTAAGAGTGGATGGATTGATGATGAAAAGGTGGATGGATGAGGAGGTGGATGGACAAGTAAGAGGGTAACTGGATGGATCGATAAGTGGATGGATGGATGGATGAGGGAAGGCTGGGCAGATGGATTGAGTGAAAGGATGGATGGATGGGTGAAAGGATAGATGTAAGGATGAGTGAAAGAATGGATGCATTAGTGAAGGGAGTGTAGATAGATGTTGGATAGATGAGTGGACAAATGACTGAAAGGATGGCAAGATGAGTGAGTGAATAAACGGGTGGTTGAGTAAATGGGTAAATTATGGATGAGTGGATGGATAGGTCAAAAGGTGGATGGATGATTGAAAGGATGGGTGGTTGAGTGAAAGGATAGATAGATTAGTGAAATGGAGGATCGATGGATGCAGTGGATAGAAAAGCAAAATGATGGATGAAAGGGGGATGGATAAGTGAAAGAATGGATGACTGCATGAAAGGGTGGATGGATATGTTTGATGGGTAGGTTTGGTTATGGATTGGTGGACAAATGGCTGGACGGACAGACTGGTGACAGACAGAATGTTGGATGAAAGACTGAATGAATGACAGAATGTAAAGGTGAAATGGTGCATTTCAGAGGGTGGGTGAAAGGATGAATGGATCTGAGTGAAAAAATGACACAAAAATGACACAAATGCAGTGCTAAAAAAGTATAAATATAGCGTTTATTGTTTTGCTAATAACTTTAGTGGCATTTGATGAATCTTCACTAAATTTTCCAAGAAAATATGATATTCACTTCAGGTGCTGTTTGGAAAGTTTTGGGGTGATCTGTCAAGTGAGTGGCGAGAAAAGGGGGTCCCATAACAAGGTTCCCCATTCATTTTTCCATAGGAATTTTTTAACAGCGATACCAACAAAACCACTGAACGGAATTATACCAAATTTGGCAGTAAGGTAGCTCTTGGTCCAGAAAGAACCCTTTTTTATAATTTGGTGTAAATTCATTCAGTAGTGTTTGAGAAATTAAAGGAAATACGAATTTGTATATATAGGGATGCCAAGAATTTGCGACCCCTCCCGATCTCGTGCTGAGATCTGATTGGCTGACAACACTTCAGCAAGGAAGTGTTGTCAGCCACGTTGGGACTCAGCTTCAGCCAAGTCCCTGAAAAAAATGTAAAAACAAAGAAAAGGGGCCACAGTACAGTCACCCTGACTGTGGTGGAGGGGTCCCAGAGGGACCCACCAAGGGCTAAAAATAGTTTTTTTAACATTTACGGCGGAGCTGTGATGGATCCGTGGATCCCCTGTAAATTCCAAAAAAAGAAAAAAGAACCTCAGGCTCCCGCACTTCATCTATTTAAGCCCCAGCGGGCCAAGTCCCAGGAGCATTTAGATCATAAAGCAGGGGGGCATCTGGCCCCCTCCCAGTACCCAGGGAACACCACCTCCCAAGGGCTTTGATTATATATGGATGCAGTGGTGCTACGTGCCCCCCCCCACTGTCCCAGGGACCACCACCTCTCCGGGACTTTGATTATATATGGATGTGTAGGGGGCGTGTGCCCACCCCCACTGCCCCAGGTATCACCACCTCCCCTGGGCCTTTATTATATATGGTGTGAGGGGCCAGCGCCCCCCACTGCCCCGGGGAACACCACCTCCTTGGGGCTTTGGTAAAATATTATGTGGGGGTGTGCGGCACCCCTCCACCCCCCTGAAGCCCCGGGAACCACCACCTCCCAGAGGCATACTAAAAAAAAAAGATAGGGGGTCCGTTTCAGACCCCCAGGTCCCAGGGGCCACCACCACCCGGGGCTATGCCACGATGGAGGAGGGCCGCATGGCCGCCTTGAGCAGCCACAGATGGTCCTGGGGACCATCACCTCCCAGGGCCAGCTCCTGTTATGTTCCTGGGTGCCCACTCCAGGGACATAGCTGTTTGCTGTGGCTTGGCTGCAGCTTTAACAGCTGCAGCCAATTCACAGCACACACTCTGCTTTTTGAATGCAGGACCTTTCAAACAGGTCCCCCTGTCACCAACCAGGGAGCTGCTACTTAAAGCAGTTCCTGGGTTGCTGGAGCAATGGAACCACAGGGGAGGCCTTGAGGCTCCCCCGTGGTCCTAGATAGCCTGTAACGGGCATGTCATAAAATTATTAAAAAAAAGAATATTTAGGGGCCATGAGTGAGGCCTTGAGGCTTCCCCCGCGGTCCCAGATGGCATGTAAAGGGCACATTGTAAAATAAAAAATCCGTAGGGACCACAGAGGAGCCTTTGAGGGCTCCCCCGCGGTCCCAGATAGGCCATAAAGGGCTAAAAAGAAATATTTTTAAAAATATATGAATCGCTCAAGTGTGAAAGTCATAGACCTTCACACTGAGAGTTGAGAGTTCAAAGTCCAGCTGGAGCCATTACCCTCCTTTATGTTGTTTTGAAGTGCAGTTGTTTAAGGCTCATTCTGAAAGGTGATCTTACTGTTATTAAATGAGAAATACATTTTTCTTTTCAAATTGTGCATAAATATCTCATTCTCAGTATATCTTAAATCAAAGTCTAAAAAACTCTCTATCTCTCTCCCTTTTACTCTCTCTCTCTCTCTCTCTCTCTCTCTCTCTCTCTCTCTCTCATTAAATCTCTTTCTCCCACTCAGACATTTACACACCCACCCACACTCACAGGCACACTCAGACACTCACGCACCCACTCAAAGACCCACTCAGACCCTCGTGCCCCCAAACACAGCCCCAATCAGACTCTCACACACCTACTCGTAGACACACTCAGACAGTTACGCACCCACTCACAGACCTACTGAGACTCTCACCCACCCACTCACAAACCCACTGACACCCTCATGCACCTACTCACTGTGATCAACTGCTGCTTCGGCCGTGCGCGGTGGTGGTTGGACTAACGTATAGTAATACACCAGTTATAGTTAGAGTTATCTCAAGTAACTATAACTCGTGCCCTGAAGTAACTATAACTTGCACCCTGGCCATGCACTGCTAATTACCGCACAAATTACGGCACTCATGACATCTTTGATAACATAATTGATAATATGAATATAATATTTGCAGTAAAAAAAATGGACGAAACAAATGCCCATGGCGGGGGCGCGAGTTATAGTTACCTTAGGGCAAAAGTTATAGTTACTTGCGATAACTATAACTATAACTATAACTGGTAGCATATATATATATATATCTATATATATATATATATATATATATATATCCAGCACATCATCTTCATCGACTCGGGTCCCCAACCCTACAGGGCGGCTTTACCTGCAGGGACAGAGCTTCCTGTAGAAACAGAACAACAAAGAAAACGTCGAAGCCCAACTCCGGAAAGCACCTAGCATTTATTTCATGATAATATCTGGCAGCAAAATCACAGTCCTGAAGCGTTTCAGCTAATCAAATCTAGCCGTGATCACAGGGGAGCAAGTTAGTAGTGCATAGTGCCCCTGTGCTTGTATATCCACACTAACCTGTGACACAATGGCAAACGTCCAACAAGTACCAGATTGCACAAAATAATGCAAACTTTATGTTGCTGTGTGAAATGTCCAATCTTGCCACGTTGCGACGAATCACTGCATTTATTAATCCATCTTAGCTAAGGTGCATGTATTTTTTTCCAAATAAAATGTGCATATTGAAAAGTTTGTAATTATTATAAAAACATTTGCGCCATAAGGTAAGTATAATTTGCGCCCTTGCCATGCACAGTTTCTCATTGATAATATAATTGAAAATGTTGCAGTGGTAATATCAAAGATACCATACAAGGTCTCATCAATGATATACAATTATAGCTTGCACAGTAATTAGCTGTGCATGGCAAAGGACCGAGTTATAGTTACCTTAGGGGGTCAGTTATAGTTACTTGAAAGAACTCTAACTATAACTGCTGAATTTGAATGGGTATATATATATATGTATATATATATATATATATATATATATATATATATATATATATATATATATGTATATATATATACATATATATATAGGGGCAGATTTAGAAACCCCTAGCCCCTCCTTGTGCCACATTAGCGTAATTTGTTTTGATGCTAATGTGGCGTTGGGAAGGCATTTTTGCCACGCAGATTTCCAAGGTGGTGCAATGCATGCATTGCACACACTATGAACCCCTTTGCGCCACATTATGCCTCCTCCAGGCATAATGTATGCAAGTGGGGGGGGGGGGGGGGGCAGTACCGCCATTAGGAGGCCTGTAAAATGGCATAGTGAAATCTACAAGATTGCACTGTGCTACTTTTGGCATCATTTTTCATTCCTGCTTAGAGCAGGCGTTAAAGTGACACACCTATATAAACTTATGGGCCTCCTTGCACTTTGCTCCATAAATGTCAACATTTTGTGACGCTAGTGGAGCAAAGAGCCCCAATAACGTAAAAAATGTTTACGCTATTGGTTTAACGAGTGCCACAATGCACTGTATTATAAATATGGTGCACCCATGGTGTTGTTAGGTGGGGTGGGGTGGGGCGATGCAAGAAAACTGGTGCATCAGCGCTGATGCACCAGTTGCTTTTAAATCTGCCTCATCATTTTTGACAGGCATATTACTACCCTGGATTCAGTGGGACTTTTACATCTGTCAAGAGCCCCGCACTGCTCTTTATGGTAGGAAAGGGGACATTGGTGTGTTATTGGGAAAGGAGATTTCCCAAGAGCCCTCCTGGAATTGTCCATGAATTCAAAGAGTCAGTAATTTACTTCTATGCTAGCAGTATAGCAGTGTACTGGTTGTTGTACATGGCCGGGAGTGGTAGTTTTCATCAAGAGGATTGAAAATGGATGGATATAGGGCAGTGGTCTTTAAACATTTCAATGCCATGCCCCCTCCCACACCCCAGAAAAAAAAATCATTGTGGCCCCCCCATCCTTATTTTCCACAATTATGCAATGTTTAAATATGTCTACACTTACTTAAACATTGCAGTTACATTGTTACTGTTTTAAAAATGCAATCAAACACATGATGCCAAGCATACTATTCTGGTTTGGCCGGCATTTCTAATGTGTAAAAATGTCCACAGCATGATTATAAGACGTGGGGTGGGGGGTTTGAAGAGTATTTGGAGTCCCTCCCTTTTGATACATAGTCTCAGCTTGGATATAAATGACAAAACATGTTAATAATGGCCCCTTAAAGAGAAGTTTCCTTCTGCTCGTTATTTGCATAATCCTTATTTTGGTCAGAGCCAGGAGCACCCTCCCTGGGTTCACTTGAGGCTTCCCTAGAGGGGCCTGCCCCGAGTTTGAAGACTGCCCTCTTCTACATCACTCCCTCCTGTAAATTCATGGACAGTCCTGGATACACACAAATAGTGTTTCAAACATTGAAGGATCCCTCATCTCGCCGAATCTTTCCTCTGTGCCACCTTCTACTACCCATCTGAAAAAACATGGTAAAAGCTCCTATTCTGCAGACATTTGTTGATCTTTCCCACAATATACTGACCTTAATGAAATAAATGCTCCTTGTGCAGGACATGAAACTCTAGGTAGAGACGCTGGCTTATGGATTGACCATTGTCCAACCGTAGGCAGTACTTATCTTGCACCAGTGGTTGTTGGTGGTCGGCACTAGCACTCGTTTTTGAGGACTGGGACTTATTTTTCATTATTAGAGTTGGACCCAGAGCCAGAGAGTGATAAGGCATAACATGGAGAAAAGAGGAAAGGATAGTATGGCAATACTGACAAAGAGATGAAGCAGGGATGAAAAACTCACTGAAAGAGTGAGATAAAGATACAGGGATTGTGAAGAGGTGAAAGAAAGAAACATAAAAGTGAAATCAAGATTAGACAACCCCAGCATTCAGCAGCACCCTTGTCAGTCTCCCATAAAACTTTGTCTCAGCACTTTTTGTAACTAATTAAGCACCGCTCATGGATGTTGTTTCGAAGATCCCAGACGTTTTTGAGGGAGTAAAGTAAATGAGTCAAACCTTTTAGGTCGAGCGTAAGCATACGACCTCTTGTATCCTTTTAAGTATACTTCTTCCGTGGGCTTCCAGCTATTTAATGTGTTAGTTTGAGTGTCATTTAAAAAATCCGTACTTGCTAGTGATCGGTCATGTCTCTTTGTCCCTCCTTCTTCTGTGTCGGAGCAGGGACCAACTACTGTACAATTACGCTTTGTCCTGTTTATCTAGTCTGTAGGGGACTATTTTTTTACTTTTGCTAACACGTCCCTCTATGATAAATTACTACACATTTGGGACTCATTTTAGGCCAATGAATCTTTTGACCCTGTTGAGAGACACCTTAGGACGAGATAGCTAATCAACATGTCAATCAATACATCAATAATGTCATCAATATTTAGCACAATAACGCATTTCACTTTAGTAAAAGACATTAATCAACTCGAGACACCACCATGACCTTGCAGTCATGAATAACCACTCAAGTTTAGTAGGATTTTATGAGGTTTATTCCCTATTGATTACAGTTCTAAGAGCAAGTGTGTTAATTTCAGAAACAAAACACTCAATATCATGGTCATAGTTTGGCAACTAGAATAAGACTTCATAAAAGCAAGGAACGCAATTATTGGAACATAGCACAGCGTCAACATAAATCAACTTCAGCAGAGTGTCATTAATATGTCAGTTCAACAAAGCATAGATTCAGTCATTTGTCTATTTGCGTCGGTATAGTGAACCCCTGTCCTAACCACTGATTAGCATTAGCATGTTAGGCTTCATGCAAAACAATTTTGAACACCAATTTGGAACACGTCTAGCTATGGTCTCTGTCAAAGTAAGCAGTTGGTACCTAGAAAGGAAAAGCAAACAGACAAATCACAATTTCATTGTCATAGTTACCCTCCAAGGTTTGGCTCAGCACCCAGGTTCAGTCTTCGTCTTCAGGACATCAGTTGATTCGCCAACAGTCAGAGACTCAGCTCACGGGAAAAACGGGGCACTTCCCTCATAAGGAGGTAAAGTGTAAATGGGCAATCTAAAGAAGAGGATGGTTCAAGTTAAACCAATAAATCACCAAACATAGTGACAAAGTTGCTGGATCAAATTGATAGCAGTTCCCTAACCAATCTAAATGACTCCCCGTGTCATGGGATTTCATCCCTTTTTCGTTGTACATTCCCCTAAAACTTGATTGGACAAATATTGCAGCCCACTATCTTTAGCCAATTAAAAACAGATTATGGGGGTCATTACAACATTGGCGGTAAAAGCCACTTACCGCCGTGCAGAAGACCGCCAATACACCGCCGTGGAAATCCGCCACAGCTATTATGACCCACATCTCGGAATCCGCCGAAATTCAGACACCCACACAAGTCCGCCACACCAAAGGTCAGTGATAAACTGGCGAAAACAAAACCTCCACCGTCACGCCAAAAGAAACACGCCCATGCTATCACGACCCACGAATCCACGCGGCGGTCTTTCAACTGCGGTATTCCATTGGCGGTACACACCGCTGCGCTCAAAATACACACACATCTCCAAAACACTGCCACATTGGACAATTCGAAATACACACACCTGATACACATACACACACCACTCCCATACACCCAATACAATATAAAACACACACCCACATCACCCACAAACCCCTACGACCAAAAATTATTGACGAAGGCCAGAGAGAGAGCACAGTATAGACAACCCCACCACACAGAGGCACACAACACCATCACCCACACAACATCCACGCACAAAACACCCCAAATCACTACACATCACCACACTCATCACCACATACACCACCCCACACATCACCTACACCACCCCATGGCACAGCAAAGACACCCCAGGTTCTCCGAGGAGGAGCTCAGGGTCATGGTGGAGGAAATTGTACGGGTAGAGCCACAGCTAATTGGATCACAGGTGCAGCACACCTCCATAGCTAGGAAGATGGAGCTTTGGCGAAGAATAGTCGACAGGGTCAACGCAGTGGGACAGCACCCAAGAAATCGGGAGGACATCAGGAAGAGGTGGAACAACCTACGGGGGAAGGTGCGTTCCGTGGTCTCCAGGCACAACATCGCGGTACAGCGGACTGGTGGCGGACCCCCACCTCCTCCCCCACAACTAACAACATGGGAGGAGCAGGTCTTGACCATTATGCATCCTGAGGGCCTCGGAGGAGTCGGTGGAGGAATGGAAACCGGTAAGTCAAACTTAACTATCATATCCCCCACCCTACCTGCATGCTATCACACACCCCCACCCTCACCCCCTCCCCTATCACTCCAACACCTCACTAATGTACTAATATCACAAACCACCCATCCCAACACCAAGCCCTGCATGACACAACAAAGCATGGACATCCCTCAATAAAGCATGCCCACTGCACATACCCATAACACCCCCCCATCCATCATCACACAAGCCCCCACACAGGAATGCTAGCACTGGGGTACACGCTAACCCACCCATTGCCCACCATGACACACACAGATGCAATAATCATGCTTTTACACCCCTGCAGGACCACTACCCAACCTCACCAGACAGGAGGGTCCAGACATCTCTACCCCACCCACAGAAGAGGCCCACAGTGATGACAGCAGCTCTGGCCAACTGGATCCGGATGACCAGCCCGGACCATCGTGGGCCTCGGGACAGTCGGTTCCCCTCGCACAGGCACAGCCCACCACAGACCTTCCACCCTCTGGTAACACCAGCACAGCACCCACCCAGCGGGCACATACCTCCGTCCCCAGGACACGTCAATCAGCTGTGTGTCCACCACTACAGGGAACCCAGGATAACCCACCACCCCAACAACAACAGGGACCTGGGGAAAGTGGTATTGGGCACACAGTCCAGGGGACGGAGGCACAGGAACACAGGGGAACTGGGAGGGCTGCCGTGCGACAGGGGGCGGACAGTCCAAGGGAAACCACTCTCCACGAGGCCCTCTCCTCCATCATGGGAGCATACCACCACTCCCAGGAGACAATGGCTACGGTCCTGGCCAAGTTTCAAGAGACCCAGCGCCTGCAGGAGGAACAGTATTTGGACTTCAGGGAGGAACTCAGAACCATCAGCTCCGCCCTGGGCACCATCGTAGGGGTGCTGAAGGACATACAGAACACCATGAGGGACACCGTGGCACTCCAAGGGGCCCCTGACACTAGCATGGACGATGAACTGCCCATCACCTCTGCTGGCGCTAGTGGACAGGACGCCCCACCACAGGACCACCACACCAGCACCCCACCCCCTGCAGACGGAGAACCACCCCGCAAGCGGTCCCTGAGATCCAGGAACAGGACAGAGCACGATGGCAAGACCCCCGCCAAGAAATAAGACCACCCTCATTGTCATCCCACTGTCCCACTTTGTAACCCTGTCCATATTGGAACTGCCCCAGCTCCACTTCCCATGCCCATATGGGCAGTGCACCTGTGAGACTGGGGTCTGCCATGGACACTCCTCCACCATCACCCCTCACCATTTTACCACCCCCTCCAATAATTAGCATTTCAATAAACACCCTTGAAGCACAAAATAATCTGCAGTCAGTCTGTGATTTAGAAAATGTGTATTAGCCATGACAGGGACAAAATCCGTTCTCAATAGTAATGTCAACATACCTATGTCACACATCACAAGTCCATGAAGGATGCAAGCAGATGACACACGTTGGTAAACACACCTGTGAAACCGTAATGGACATGTACAACTCAGTTACCATTTACTGGTTGAAATTGACAGACAGGATAGAGGTAGAAGTGTGAAAGTACTTGTAGTAGTCAAGAAAGTGTTCTCACCTGTGTGTCACTGGAAATATTGCTGTATGACTGAGTCCCTGTTGTCAATGTCTTCTTCCTCTGCTTCCTCCTCATCACTGTCCCCAGGCTCTACAGCTGCCGCAACACGTCATCTGGACCATCCTCCTGCAGAAAAGGCACCTGAGTCGCAAAGCAAGATTGTGAAGCATACAGCAGGCGATGATGATCTGGCACACCTTCCTTGGTGAGTAGAATAGGGAACCACCTGTCATATGGAGGCACCTGAACCTGGCCTTCAGGAGGCCGAAGGTGCGTTTGATCACACTCCTAGTCCGCCCATGGGCCTCATTGTAGCGTTCCTCTGCCCTGGTCCTGTGATTCCTCACTGGGGTCAATAGCCAGGACAGGTTGGGGTAACCAGAGTCCCCTAATAGCCACACCCGGTGCCTCTGGAGTTGACCCATCACATACGGGATGCTGCTATTCCGCAGGGTATAGGCGTCATGCACTGAGCCAGGGAACATAGCATTTACCTGGGAGATGTATTGGTCTGCCAAACATACCATCTGTACATTCATGGAATGATAACTCTTCCGGTTCCTGTACACCTGTTTACTCCTGTGGGGGGGGACCAGGGCTACATGGGTGCCATCAATAGCACCTATGATGTTGGGGATATGTCCCAGGGCATAGAAGTCACCTTTCACTGTAGCCAAATCCTCCACCTGAGCTAAAACGATGTAGCTCCTCATGTGTTTCAGCATGGCAGACCACACTCTAGACAACACATTGGAAAACATAGGCTGGGACATCCCTGATGCCATGGCCACTGTTGTTTGAAATGACCTACTTGCAAGGAAATGGAGCACTGATAGCACCTGCACTTGAGGGGGATTCCTATGGGATGGCGGATTGCTGACATCAGGTCTGGCTCCAACTGGGTACACAGTTCCTGGATTGTGGCACGGTCAAACCTGTAGGTGATGAGTAAATGTCACTCCTCCATTGTCAACAGGTCCACCAGCGGTCGGTACACTGGAGGATTCCGCCATCTCCTCACATGTCCCAGCTGACGGTGCCTAGGAAGGACAAAAGCAACCACAGAGTCAAGCTACTCAGAGGTATGTACCCACAGCTACACAGAACACATAACATTATCCAATAAGTTGTCTGTAAGTGTGTTGAGTCCAGGCCTAGCTATGTGTGACGCAGTTGAAAATGAAGTCATGTGGGCCCCTGAAATGGCGGCTGCCTGACCTCTAAACTGGGACAATTGGATGTGAGGTAACTGCGCTGGGGTTGTACACCGTCGCGGTAGGCGGTCGAAGACCGCGGCGCAATGCTGCATTGGTTAACATTGGACCCTATGGGTCCCAGGAGCCAATGTCAAAGTGCGCCGGCGGTGATGATACGCACCGCCGCGGACGAGACCGCCATTTTCTATCTGTTGAATCACTCGATACCTGATCTTCGACAGGAGAGGACCTACACTGCAAGTGCTGCTGTGACCTCGGTCTGGAAGAGACAATGGCACATGCGTCTGGGGAAAGGGCCCCTGTCTTCATTGCACAGGAGTTGGAGAAGCTCGTGGACGGGGTCCTCCGCCAGTACACGCTACTCTACGGTCCTCCAGACCAACAGGTGAGTACATAGGGTGCAAGTTGTATGGGCAATGCCTGGGTGGAGAGGGCTGGTTGTAAGAAGGAAGGGGACAGAGTTCTGCGAGCATGAAGGACTGTGAATGCATGTGCTACATGGCAAGGGCAAGGATGTGGGCCACTCATTTCGACGGTGCAGTTGGTAATGACTTCTCTTCTTCCCCCTGTACATGTCATTTAGGTCAGCGCCCACCAGAAGAAGGATATTAGGCGTGCCATCGCCAAGGACGTCCGGACCCTGGGGGTCCACCAGAGACGGAGCACCCACTGCCGTAAAAGATGGGAGGACATTTGCCGCTGGAGCAAGAAGACGGCGGAGGCTCAGCTGGGGATGGCCTTCCAACGTGGGAGGGGTGCCCGTCGCACCATGACCCCCCTGATGTTCCGGATCCTGGCGGTGGCCTACCCTGAGTTGGATGGGCGCTTGAGGGCATCACAGCAGACACAAGGGGGTGAGTCAAACATCATTCAGCTGACTTTGCACGCAGTGGAGGGGTCTGGGTGGGGGAGGAGGGCTGTGGGTTTCCCTAGGCCATGGCGAGTTCCGTAGGCTAGGCCCCTCCGTAATGCAGGCCATGTGCCACTCCACCCCACCTCTGTAGAGTGCCAAGTACAGGTATACATGCCCCTGTGTAATCTATGTGGGCAGATGTCCACCATAACCATGTAGGCCATATCCCAGGAACTGCATCTGTAGAGCCCAACAGCGCGGCGTAGTGCAGGGGGCTGCTGTGTCTGTATTGTCTGCCAACGGTAGCGGTAAGCCATGCACTCAACCTGTCTTTCTTCTGTCCCCCCCCCCCTTTTTGTGCTCTCCCTGTTCTTTTGTGCATCAGCATCATCAGGCGGAGGTACAATGGCACCGGAGCACGAGGGGGCTGCATCCCACATGGCCATGGAGTGCCATACCATGGACTCTGAATACACCAGTGGGATGGAGGGCGATGGGAGCTTCACGGCAGTCACCGGGTCAGCAACCAGCGACACGGACTCGTCCTCTGATGGGAGCTCCCTTGTGGTGGCAGCAACATCTGTGCCCCCCACTTCTACAGGTACAGCCGCCACCCCCCCTACCAGCACCGCCCTCCAAGCAGCCCCTCAGCCTTCGCCCCGTGCCCGCTCACCCAGGAGGGTGGACATCACCTTCCCCCCAGGCACCTCCACCCCTGCCCCTGTAACCTCTGCTGCCCTCAGTGAGGAGGCCATTGACCTCCTCAGGTCACTCACTGTTGGGCAGTCTACCATTGTGAATGCCATCCAGGGTGTAGAAAGGGAGTTGCAACACACTAATGCATTCCTGGAGGGCATTCATTCTGGTCAGGCTGACCATCATCAAACACTGCAATCTCTGGCCTCAGCACTGATGGCAGCCATTGTCCCAGTGGTCTAGCCTCCCCCCTCCAACTTCCTCCACCCAGACCTCTGCCTATCCCAAGCACACCATCAGACCAGCCTGCACACACCTCAACACACAAGGGAAGCTCAGGCAAACATAGGCACCACACATCCCACAGGCACTCCCACAAGCATCACCCACATACAGACACAGCAACATGCACTGCCTCCACTGTGTCCCCCTCCTCCTCGTCTCCCTCCTCCCTCCCAGTCTCGTCTACACTCTCACCTGCATGCACTACCACTACAGCCACTAGGACTCGCACCAGAACACCTACCACCACACCCTGCGCTCACCTGCACTCACCACCACCACTACCATTTACACGTCCCCTGTATCCTCTCCCAGTGTGTCTGTGACGCCCCCTCCCAAAGTACACAAACGCGGGCACACACACACCCAACATCCATCCACCTCACGACAGCCTCCAGAACATGCACCTGCACCCACGTACAGACACAGCAACATCCACTGCCTCCACTGTGTACCCCTCCTCGTCGTCTCCCTCCTCCCTCCCAGTCTCGTCTATACTCTCACCTGCATGCACTACCACTACAGCCACTAGGACTCGCACCAGAACACCCAGCACCACACGCCGCTCACCTGCACTCACCACCCCACTACCATTTACACGTCCCCTGTGTCCTCTCCCAGTGTGTCTGAGACGCCCCCTCCCAAAGTACACAACCGCGGGCACACACACACCCAACATCCATCCACCTCACGACAGCCTCCAGAACATGCACCTGCACCCAAATCATCAAAAGTTATACCTCCTACAACCACCTCCTCTTCCTCCACTCCCAGACCCCCTCCAGCTACCTGTCCCAGTGTTCGTCAGAAACGTTTCCTGAGCAACGTTAACCTCTTTCCCACCACCCCCCCTCCAATTCATAGGTTCCGTACTAGCACCTCAGCCAAAAAATCTCTGGTACCAGTGGTGCCTGTTAGAGGTATGTGGAGTGCACCGGGCACCAGGGCAGCCAGTGTGACATAGAGCCAAAGCACAGCCAGTCCCCCCCCTGTGAAGCACCAGAGGTTGGACAGTGCCCGACGGGATAGGGGGAAGACTCCAACCGGCAAAGCCGCTCATAAGGGTGCCGGGGGGAGTGTCGACTCAGCTGTGACTCCTCCCAAGGTGGGGAAAGGGCAGAAGAAAGCGCCAAAGTCTGGGAAGAGCAGCACGGCGGAGAAGGCCGCCATCATCCCCGCTGCCCAGGAGGCCACCGGCAGCCCGATCGTCACTGGTCAGGAGACCACCGCCAGAGTCAGTGCCCAGGAGGGCAGCCCGATCGTCAGTGGTCAGGAGACCACCGCCAAAGTCAGTGCCCAGGAGGGCCCAGGCAGCCACAGCCCCGCTGGGCAATGAGGGACTGCCATGGCATGCACCGCTGAACAGGTCAGAGACAGCAAAGTCAAGCACCGCTGAACAGGGCAAAGACCGCCATGGCAAGCACCGCTAAACAGGGCAAACACCGCTGAACAGGGCAAAGACCGCCATGGCAAGCACTGCTGAACAGGGCAAAGACCGCCATGGCAAGCACCGCTGAACAGGGCAAAGACCGCCATGGCAAGCACCGCTGAACAGAGCAAGCACCGCCAAGTCAAGCACCGGTAGCCCATGTGCGGCACGGGCAGTGACGGAACTGGGACCGTCACGGGGAGAGTGATGCACTCTGGGCACCAGTCCCCCTTCAGAACCAGTGGAGAACAGCATCCACTACCTCATTCCTTAACAGGATGAAGAACTCTGGGCACCAGTCCCCCTCCAGAACCAGTGGAGAACAGCATCCACTACCTCAGTCCTTAACAGGATGAAGCACTCTGGGCACCAGTCCCCCTCCAGAACCAGTGGAGACAGTCATCCACTTGAGAGACTGTGGCTTTGCACTCCCCAGGATGGTACAGTGGGCAAACCACCCACTGAAAAGACTTGTGAGACAGTGGCTTTGCACTCCCCAGGA
Source organism: Pleurodeles waltl (assembly GCF_031143425.1). NCBI lineage: Eukaryota > Metazoa > Chordata > Amphibia > Caudata > Salamandridae > Pleurodeles > Pleurodeles waltl. Next base: position 777,401,975 of record NC_090448.1, on the reverse strand, counting down.
TGGTACAGTGGGCAAACCACCCACTGAAAAGACTTGTGAGACTGTGGCTTTGCACTCCCCAGGATAAAGCAGTGGGCAAACCACCCACTGAAAAGACTTGTGAGACTGTGGCTTTGCACTCCCCAGGATAAAGCAGTGGGCAAACCACCCACTGAAAAGACTTGTGAGACTGTGGCCTTGCACTCCCCAGGATAAAGCAGTGGGCAACCCACCCACTGTAGAGACTTGAGAGACTGTGGCTTTGCACTCCCCAGGATACATCAATGGGCATGGAGCCCCGTCATGGATCTGGCGTGGTGCTGTCATCCGGCTGAGGTGCCCCCCTTCCCTTCCCCCTGAGGTGCCTGTTGTATTTCGATCTGATGCCCCAGCAGTGTTCCCTCCATTTCTGGTCAGGTATCTAGTGTTAGCCTCGCCCATGCATTTTGGGCCCAGTGGTCCACGGACATTGAATAGTGCATACCTGCACTACTAATCGTGATGTATATTTTGTAGAATGTGTATATATATCTGTATATATTTCCTTACTGTATTTTGATATATTACAATGGCTGAACTCATTTCCTTTTGTCTTTGCATTCTTCCGGGGGGGTTGGGGTTGTTACTGTGATGTTTGGATATGCATTGGTGTGTGTGTTGTAGTGGGTGAGGGTCGGTGTGGGGGTGGGGGTGTTGCGTGTGTGTGTCCCTGACTTTTTCTTCCCCCCTCCCCTATGTCGTAGGTGCAGTACTCACCGTTGTCTTCGGTGCCACCATTGCTGATGATCGTAGAGGAGCAGGAAGACAATCGCAGGGAGTATTTGGAGTTCCGGCTCCATGGTGCCCTCCATCCTCGTGGAGTGTGTTGAGGTGAGCGTTTTCCCATTGAAATGGCTGTTTCCGCCGTGTTTTTATCCACGGTGAATCCGCCCCGGAAAAGGTGGCGGATTGGTAGGTTGTGATACTGTGGGCGGTACTTTGTCTCCCGCCTGTCTGTTGGCGGTGACCGCCGCGCTGCTTGTCTGTACCGCCGTGGCGGTCAGAGTGTTAAAGTGGCTGTCTTTGTTGGCGGTTTCCGCCACAGTCATAATTCCCTTTTTTTTGTTCCGCCCGCCTGTTTGCGGTCTTACCGCGCTTTAATACCGTCAGCCAGGGTTGTAATGACCACCTATGTCATTAAATCTTTCACCCCACATTAATTCACAAGCAGTTTATTGGTCCATATGATTGACGTCTTCAGAGGTAGCATGTCCGGTGTGATTTCATCCTTCTGTAATTTCTTTGCACGTCTTCGGTCAGTAGCTCCATTGTCTGTACCGGTTTGAACCAAGAGACACTTCGCAAGCTTCACAAACCTGTCTGTCTGCTGATACCACTCTATGGGTTTCTCTCTCAACCTGGGATAATCATTTGTGAATGACAGAATGTCGCCCCTAGACCACAGTACGTGGACTAGAACCCCTCCAGCTGTTTCTCTCATCAGTAACAGCTTTACTGTCCCAGTGTCCGGTGACGCTTTAGTCTGATTTGAGTCTGGACTGTCGCTCTTTTCCTTATCTCTTTTCTTTGCCCATCTGCCTTCCCACTTTTCTAAGGCTCCCCAGATTTGCGCACTTTGCAATATTTCTTTAAGATGTGCTTTTATTCCGGCTGACCTCATGTGATTACAATCTTTAGAGTCGAAGTATAGTCTGTAACTTCTTTTCAAATGTTTAGTATTCTCGATATCAATATTGTATTTGTCTGCCAGGTTCGCCAACCTCTGATGCACCTTGCCCACTTCCTTAGTAATTTTGGGGCACAGATACCTTAATTCTGCTTCTGTGTATGATTCTAATCGGTTTACCCCTAGTGTCCCTTCCACTAGTTCAACAGCTTCCACACCCAGTCTTACAAAGTTTAGGTAATCATCTCTCTCTGACCTCTCTGCGGTCACTGTAGCGGGTTGTGAAGTTTTGTTGTTTCCCAGCCACTCGTTCAGTTGATGCACGGAAAAGCCTTGTTACGAGATATTTCCTGCCTGCATCAATGGTGTCTGTGATGTATCCACACTCATGGTCTGTGGGGCTAACACACTCGACCCTACTTGTCTCATTGCCTCCAAAGGAACCCCAATTGGACTGAGGTCTAACAGAGATCTGAGGTTTTCAGCTGTGTGTGCCCTTGGCGAGATGGATCGGGGGGTTCCTGTTAATCCTTCCCTCATTATTTCCTGGGTCCCAACCCCTTGATCACATGTGTCAGGTTTACCCTGCGCATACAGTGGTACAGGTGGACTAACGGTAATTGGTAATGATATTGCAGCTGTTGTCTGACCTGACCCCAAGCCTCGTAGAGCAGTAACTCCCAAAGCTTGGCTCACTGTGGCTGGTGCAGGTACTAACGGAGATCCTGCTGCTGGACTATAACCCGGGATCAGCTGTTGCTGCGGCTGGGGCAGCAATTGTGGAGTTGGCTCAATCTGCACTAACCTCGATTTTGTCTATATCGGATCAGGCGGCACCATTAGATTCGTAGTAGTCTCTAATACTGGGACGTCTGGATAGATTCTCGGTATCTGCGGTGGAGGTTGCAACTGTATCTGCATGTCTGGCGCAGTGGGTACACTGACACCATTTTGTGTCAAAACCGTATCACTAGTCTGCACTGTATCTGTAACTCCCTTATCCTGTGTCTGGTTCCCAGGACCCGCACTAGTGCTCGGGGCATTGTCATCTACTGCGTAAGGTGGCTGGCGATCATGCAACAACTGATTAAGAAACTCTTCATCATCTGAGTCGTCTTCCTCTATCCAAGACCTCTTAGTCTCTTTTGGTTTGCTAGAGCTCCTATCTGTCTTACAGGTGGCTTTCTTTCCCTGTGTCTCGTCTTCTTGTGTTATTGCTGGAAACAATTTGAGTCCATCAACTATTCCCCTTCTCCACATTTTGCTCTCATTGTCCCATCTAGCCTCAGCTAAACTCTTCTCTGCCCTCTTCATTCTTCTCTCGAACTTCTGCTGTCGTTGTCGTATGGCCATTAAATCCCAGACTGCTAATGCCTCATACTGAGCTGGCCTCGGAGGTGGCTTTTGTACACTTCACATCCATCTCAAATTTTCCAAAATTCGCGTATTGAACGTTCCGTGTTCTGGAAACGCTAAACATCCCTCCTTCTCTGTTAATTTGCGCCACTGTTTCATCCATAAGCAAGGCGCGACTCCCTTTTCCTCCATTACTATATAAGCTGGAGTACCCTCAGGCAGTGTAGGCTCCCCTTTACTCGCCATAATGTATGCATCTCCTTTCAGACCGCTCGTAAAAGATTTGATAAAATTCATCTTTGCGACTTTTCTTTTGTTTTGTATTTGATCAGTAAGTGACTTTAATTCCCAGGACACCCTTCACCCACCTTTCTCAACCTAATGCCTCTCACGGACGGCTGCCAATCCGTGCGCGACCCCTCTCGGTAACTGACCTATCCCAGCGCGGCACTGCTGACATCACACTCACACACTGCAGCTGACAAAGTCTTGCGGCTTGTCCGCCCCTCACTGGATTCACACCAAACTAATGCAAAATTACTGCGAGCACCTTTAACAACAACAACTCAAGTTTGCCGGTTTACTACAGGAAAGGTACACAACCGCTTCAGAACTTTACAAAGATTTCACTTGAAGCCTCGGCCGCTACTGTCTCCTTCTCAGTTCCCGCATACGCAAGCAGAATTTGACCTGCAAATCCTACTCTTGACTTGTCAATGGTTTGTCCTAGTGCACTTTAGAACTTGCCAAATCTCCATCGAAGGTTTCACTCATACACTTGACTCAAACTCGACTTGTCAACCACGCCCGATTGACATCACTAAACCGCACAAATTACAACATAAACCCAAGTGTCTGCTACACTTGTCAATATACTCTGGAGTCTTAGACCACGACGGGTCCGTACATTAACAACCAACCACATGGATAATGTTTGAGCACAAAGCGCCACACTCACATGAAGTACGCTGACTTCCCTACTCTCATACTGCGGAGTATGCCCACTCCTACTAATACAACTATACCTGGCCTAAACACACATAACTTCACAAATCACCTGCAAAATGCATAAGCTGAGCAAGTGCAAATTCTATACCATACATGCTAAAATGCCGAGAACATTCCCAACTCACTTAGGCAGCCTCCGAGATCCCAGGAAAGTTATGGAAAATTTAGAAACACATCATACTTCCAATTTGCATTATCTCAGAAAAACAATGTAATCAATAATTCTCTGTCCTAGGGCCCCAAAGGGCCTAAACCGTCGCTCTGCTACCAGAACTGCTAACGCGTCTCTCTATGATAAATTACTACACATTTGGGACTCGTTTTAGGCCAATGAATCTTTTGACCCTGTTGAGAGACACCTTAGGACGAGATAGCTAATCAACATGTCAATCAATACATCAATAATGTCATCAATATTTATCACAATAACGCATTTCACTTTAGTAAAAGACATTAATCAACTCGAGACACCACCATGACCTTGCAGTCATGAATAACCACATCAGTTTAGTAGAATTTTATGAGGTTTATTCCCTATTGATTACAATTCTAAGAGCAAGTGTGTTAATTTTAGAAACAAAACACTCAATATCATGGCCATAATTTGGCAACTAGAATAAGACTTCATCAAAGCAAGGAATGCAATTATTAGAACATAGCACAGCGTCAACATAAATCAACTTGCTCCCTGTGTTCTGAGAGCAAGGGCAGAGAATCGCTTGCAATTGCTTATAGCCTAGGCACCCAGCTTTACCAATACTCTGCAGTCCTGAGATACAGTGCCCACTTCTGCTCCATACTGGGATTCAACTCACAGCTCCATCAGTGCACCTCAGTTCACACACTTCAAGCCTTCAGCCATGCCAGTGCCAGGAACCCCACATACGCTGCCTTCCAGAGCACCTCAGTTCTTACAGTCAGTACACTCTGCTGCTCCAGTACTGGGACCTTGGACGCAGCTCCAACAGTGCACCGCAGCTCACACACTCCAAGCCCTCACCTGTGCCTGTGCCAGGAACCCCACCTAAGGTGTCTGCCAGAGCACCTCAGTTCTTGCAGTCAGTACAGTCTTGTACTCCAGTACTGGGACCTCGGGCGCAGCTCCATCAGTGCACCTCAGTTCACATACTCGAAGCCCCTCCTGCCGTGCCTGTGCCAGGAACCCAAGACACGCTGTCTACCAGAGGACATCAGTTCTTACAGTCAGTACACACTGCTGCTTCAGTACTGGGACTTCGGGCACAGCTCCATCAGTGCACCTCAGGTCACATACTCCAAGCCCCTCAGCTGTGCCAGAACCCCACACACCCTGTCTGTCAGAGCACCTCAGTTCTTACACTCAGTACACACTGCTGTTCCAGTGCTGAGAAATCAAGTGCACCTCCATCAGTGCACCTCATTTCACACACTCCAAGCCCCTCAGCCGTGCCCGTGCCAGAACCCTCACCCGCTGTCTGCCAGAGCACCTCAGTTCATACAGTCAGTCCACACTGCTGTTCCAGTGCTAGGACCTTGGGAGCAGCTCCATCAGAGCACCTCAGTTCACACACTCCAATCCCCTCAGCTGTGCCAGAACCCACACACGCTGTCTGCCAGAGCACCTCATTTCTTACAGTCAGTACACACACTGCTGTTCTAGTACTGGGACTTTGGGATCAGCTCCATCAGTGCACCTCATTTCACACACTCCAAACCTTTCAGCCATGCCAGAACTCTACACCCGCCGTCTGCCAGAGCACCTCAGTTGTTACAGTCAGTACACTCTGCTGTTCCAGTGCTGGGACCTCGGATTCAGCTCCATCAGTGCACCTCAGTTCACACACTCCAAGTCCTCAGCCGTGCCAGTGCCAGAACCGCACAGATGCCGCCTGCCAGTGCACTTCAGTTCTTACAGTCAATACACTCTGCTGTTCCAGTACTAGGACCTCTGTGCAGCTCCTTTAGTGCACCTCAGTTCTACCCCAGCAAGGTCACTTCCTTTCCTATGCTGTGACCCCGCTCACATACAGTTCCATTACAGCAGCTCAATTCTAATATTCAGTCCCACTGCCAAGCCAATACTGGACCCAAAAAAGCGAAACACAGCTCAGCCAGTGCACCTCAACTGTAAAATCCAACGCCACTGTTGATGGGAACCACCACACTTCGCCAGAATCCATCAATTCTAACATTCAGTACACATTTCTTCTCACTACTAAGGCTCACACACATGCCCTTCAGTACTCCCCACTTCTGTGGTTCAGGGGCAATGCCACTCCCATACTGGACCCAACTCGCAGCTTCACCAGGGCACCGCCAGGCTAACACTCAGCAACACTGGCATGGCAATACCAGGTTCCACTGATACCTCCATCAACATACTCACTTCTGACCTTGTGTGCCTGTTACTATTCCAGTACTGCAGCCTACATACAACTCTGTCAGTGCACCTCAATCCTAACCTGCAACGCCCCATTATTCCAATACCAGGAATTACACAGCACTCCGTTTCTCATTCCTCACTTGCTGCCTTTCTATTATGCCAGCACTGGGCTGGAACACAGCTCTGTCTATACCCCCAATCCTGATCTGAAGCACCCCAAAATTGCTCTATTGGGGTTCACATACTACTCTGCTAACACACCTCCTGCTTTCCTGCAGTGCCCCCTGCTGTTCCACACTCTTACTTCTGCTTGAGGACGTTGGGGAGCCAATTAAATCTATTCTTAGCTGCCATCTTTATTTGGAAGGGTCTGTTTCATCTATCTCACTCCGTTTTTTCCTTTACTCTGTTTACTCTCAATGTTTTCTTTCAACCGCACTTTTTTCTTTCCAGCTCTTAAAATCCACATGTTAACAGTTTTGCTCTTTCTTTCAACAGTTTATTTCTACTCCTCTCCTTTCTTTTTATTTCTCTCATCCTCTTGCTACCTCCTGTTTCAAATTCACAAAAACTTGGTTATTTCATTCCTTGCTTCATTCCTCTCTTTTACCTTCATCAGGTATTTATTCTTTCACTATTTTTTTTTCTTTCCTTCATTCTTTCTTATTATTTTTTTATTTGCTCTTTTTTGACTCGGTATGCGTCCTTTCACTTTTTTTTGTTTAGATATTTCTTCCTTCCTTTCTCTGGTGTTTTTTTAATCTTTATCTATCAATTCATGTTTTACTATAAATCCCTCTTTTTTCCGTCTGTATGTGGAAGCCATACGTTACTTGTCAGGATCCGATATGTCAAAGTGTTTTTCCCATTCTGTGTCTGTGGGAAATGTGTCAGTACATACATACCCTTGTTCTTTCACTGCTTGTTTCTCTCACCATCTCTCTTCTTTTCTCTAATGTTAATTTTTCTCTTTCTTTTCACAATTCTTTCATTAATGTTACCTCTTTATCTTTCCTTCACTATCTTCCTTCCCTTTTTTGTCTCACACATTTGCTCTATTTATTCTCTTAGTTGTGTTTTCATTTTCTCGTTCTTTCTTTCCCTTCTTTCTTTTATTTCTTTGCAACCCCTTCTCTTTCTTCCTTTTGTCTGTTGTACTCCTTTCACTTCTCTTTTTCTGCCCCATTCGCTTTCTCTCCTGAGGCCTAGTTATCAATGGAGCAACAGGTGCAGTGGCACCAGTGCCCAGATACCAATGGATCTCACTCAGCTCTAATTACTGCTGTATTCTCCTACCAAAATTGCAGTCAACCATTTTCCTTTCTTACTCCAGGGTCCATGACACTGTTACTACGCCACTTGTCCTCTCTATCTTTACTCCTGACTCCCTCTTTCCTTTCACCCTCCAATCCATCCCAAATTATATTTTTGTTATGGTGTTTTGAGCATTACACTCTAATGCTAAAAGTTTATTTCTGAGAAAGGTTTATATCATAATTGTATAAGTTTTAAGATAGAGGAAGAATGTGAATGAAAGTGTTTTAGTTAAATGTTGGGCCACTGGAATTATAAGGCAGAAAAATACGAAATTATGAGGCAGAGTTGACCAATTTGTGTGGCAAGAAAAGTCCAGTTATGACATTACAATGCCAATAGCTCTAATTCAAGAAAATGTGAGACCTACTGCATTGCAAATGCTTGTTTACTTTGGGGCTCGAAAGGTTTGGGGGAAATGTGCCATCTACCTCATTTCCCATGTATATTTATGTCAAAGTGTAATTAGTTTTAAAGGCATATCTTGAAGCGCTATCTGTGAATTCTGGTGTTACAGGTAAAATGATATGCAAATCAGAAATTGTTGCAACCAGTTAGAGCCATCTGTGCAGAGTAGGAAAATATCTGTTATGCTCAAATTGTGCCTGTCTGAATCCTACGATACTACTGAAAGAATGTAGTTTATATAATCTATACTAACATGAAACGTTTATGAAATAATGTGCAATAATGCTGCATAGAAACTGTATTATTAGGTTTTGCTAAAACGTGCATCTAAAATGTTACCACGGGGAGTGGCCGTCAATGTAAACGTGGACTAATAAAATGACTAATGTTTATGAATTATTGTAATTGAATAAGTTTTATACTAATTATTAATGATTACGTTATTGAAATAGTGTTAATAAATTTGTAGGCCTTAAGTTAGCATGAGCCGAAGCCTAGCTGCCTGGCTCTCATATTAAAAGTGTTTTTTCTAAACGTGCAGTGTGCTGACTCGCAAAAGGGCATGACCTCTTGTTTTCTTCAAACTAGAAGCCAAATGTAACCATAGTAAATCCGTTCTCATGAAATTCATATTGCTTGTAGAAAATGTTTAACTAAAATGCAACAGTGTAGATTAATACAATGTACAAGGTCACTCAAACCGGTACAGACAATGGAGCTACTGACCAAAAGATGTGCAAAGAATTACAGAAGGATGAAATCATACCGGACGTGCTACCTCTGAAGACGTCAATCATATGGACCAATAAAATGTCTGTGAACTGTTGTGGGTTGACAAATTTGATGAGCTAATTCAAAGTTAATTGGGTAGAGATAGAGGGGTATAACACTGGACCAATTAAGTTTTAGGGGAATGTACAACAAAAAAGGGATAAAAACCCATGACACAGGGAATCAAGAGAGATTGGTTAGGTAAATGCTGTTGGTTTGATCCAGAGACTTTGTCGCTTTGCCTAGTGACTTTGCTGATTATTACTTAGAACCATCCTCTTCCTTAGATTGCCCATTCTACACTTTACCTCCTTATGAGGGAAGTGCCCCTTTGCCCTGGGAGCTGAGTTTTGACTGATGGTGATTCGAATGATGTCCTGAAGACGAAGACTGAACCTGAATGCTGACCTAAACCTTGGAGGGTAACTATGACAATGAAAATGTGATTTGTCTGTTTGCTTTTCCTTTCTAGGTCCCAACTGCTTACTTTTGACAGGGACCATAGTTAGATGTTTTCCAAATTGGTGTTCTAAATTATTTTGCATGAAGCCCAACATGCTAATGCTAATCAGAGGTTAGGACAGGGGCTCATTATATTGACGCAAATAGACAAATGACTGAATCTATGCTTTGTTGGGCTGACGCGTTAATGACACTCTGCTAAAGTTGACCTATGTTGACGTTGTGTAATGTTATAATAATTGCTTTCCTTGCTTTGGTGAAGTCTTATTCGAATTGCCAAATTATGAAAATGTTATTGAGTGTTTTGGTTTTGAGATTAACACACATGCTTTAGAATTGTAATCAATAGGGAATAAACATCATAAAATTCTACTAAACTGGTGTGGTTATTCATGACTGCAAGGTCATGGTAGCGTTTTGAGTTGATTAATGACTTTGACTAAAGTGAAATGCATTGTGGTAATAAATATTGATGACATTATTGACGTATTGATTGACATACTGATTAGCTATCTCGTCCTAAGGTGTCTCTCAACTGGGTCAAAAGATTCTTTGGCCTAAAACGAGTCCTAATGTGTAATAAATTATCATAGAGGGACGAGTTAACAGTTCTGGTAGCAGAGCGATGGTTTGGTCCTTTGAGGCCCTAGGACGGAGAATTACTGTTTAAATTGTTTTTCTGAGATAATGCTAATTGGAGGTATGATGCGTTTCTAAATTCACCATGACTTTCCCGGGATCTCGGAGCCTGCCTAAGTGAGTTGGGAATGTTCTCGGAGTCTTAGCATGTGTGGTGTAGAATTTGCGCTTGCTCAGCTTATGCATTTTTGCAGGTGATTTGTGAAGTTTGTGTGTATTTAGGCCAGGTAATCTTGTTTTAGTAGGAGTGGGCGTACTCCACAGTATGAGAGTAGGGAATTCGGCGTACTTCATATGAGTGTGGCGCTTTGTGCTCATAAATTATCCACATGGTTGGTTGGTAATGTACGGACCCGTCGTGGTCTAAGACTCAGGAGTATATTGACAAGTATAGGAGACACTTGGGTTTATGTTGTAAGTTGTGCAGTTTAATAGGTCAATCGGGAGTGGTTGACAAGTCGAGATTGAGTCAAACTGTGTGTGTGAAACCTTCGATGGAGATTTGGCAAGTTCTAAAGTGCACTAGGACAAACCATTGACAAATCGAGAGTAGGATTTGCGGGTCGAATTCTGCTTGCGGGTGTGGGAACTGAGAAGGGGAGAGTAGCGGCCGAGGCTTCAAGTGAAATCTCTGTAAAGTTCTGAAGCGAATGTGTTACCCTTCCTGTAGTAGACCGGCAAATTGAGTTGTTGTTTTTGTTAAAGGTGCTCGCAGTAATTTTGCATTAGTTGGTGTGAATCCAGTGTGAGAACAAGCCGCAGGACTTTGTCAGCTGCAGTTTGTAAGGGTGACATCAGTGGTGCCGCGCTGAGATAGGTCAGTTGCCGAGAGGGGTCGTGCACGGATTGGCTGCCGTCTGTGATTAATTTTATCAAGGCTTTTAGGAGCGCTCTGAAAGGAGACGCATACATTATGGTGAGTGAATGGGAGCCTACACCGCCTGAGGGTACTCCAGCTTATATAGTAATGGAGGAAAAGGGTGTCACGCCTTGCTTATGGATGAAACAGTGGCGCAAACTAACAGAGAAGGAGGGATGTTTAGCGTTTCCGGAACACAGAACGTTCAATACGAGAATTTTAGAAAATTTTAGGTGGATGTTAAGCGTACAAAAGCCACCTCCGAGGCCAGCTCAGTATGAGGCATTAGCTGTCTGGGATTTGATGGCTACTAAACAAAGACAGCAGAAATTCGAGAAAAGAATGAGAAGGGCAGAAAAGACTTTAGCTGAGGCTAGATGGGATAATGAAAGCAAAATGTGGAGACGGGGAATAGTTGACGGACTCAAATTGTTCCCAGCAATAACACAAGGAGACGAGACGCAGGGAAAGAAAGCCACCTATAAGACAGACAAGGACTCTTGTAAGCCAAAAGAGACTAAGAGATCTTAGATAGAAAAAGATGATTCGGACGATGAAGAGTTCCTTAATCAATTGTTGCATGATCGCCTGCCACCTTATGCAGTAGACGATAATGTCCCGAGCACTAGTGCGGGTCCTGAGAACCAGACGCAGGAGAAGGGAGTTACAGATACAGTGCAGACTAGTGATACGGATTTGATACAGAATGGTGTCAGTGTACCCACTGCGCCAGACATGCAGATATAGTTGCAACCTCCACCGCAGATACAGAGAATCTATCCAGACGTCCCAGTACCAGAGACGACTACGAGTCTGATAGTGCCACCTCATCCGAAATACACAAAATCGAGGTTAGTGCAGATTGAGCCAACTCCGCAATTGCTGCCCCAGCCGCAGCAACAGCTGATTCCGAGTTATGGTCCAGCAGCAGGATCTCCGTTAATACCTGCGCCAGCTACAGTGAGTCAAGCTTTGGGAGTTACTGCTCCACGGAGTTTGGGATCAGGGCAGACACCAGCTGCCATATCATTAGCAATTACTGTTGGCCCACCTGTACCACTGTATGTGCAAGAGAAGTCTGGCACATGCAATCAGGGAGTGAGGACCCCAGAAATAACAAGAGTAGGGTTCACAGGAACTCCCCAGCCCATTTTTCCAAGAGAAGAAGCAGCAGAAGGACTCAGATCTTTGTTAGACCTCAGACCAATTGGAGCTCCTCTAGAGGCAATGAGACAAGCAGGGTTGAGCGTGTTAGCCCCACAGACAATGAGCGCAGAGACATCACAGTCACCGTTGATGTAGTCAGGAAACATTTTGTTGCAAGGTTTCTCTGTGCAACAATTGAATGAGTGGCTAGAAAAAACTTATGCTTCACAAAAGACTGCAGTAACTGCGGAGAAACCAGAAAGGTCAGAGAAAGATGAGTACCTGAACTTTGTAAGACTGGGAGTGGAAGCTGCTGAACTAGTGGAAGGGACAATAGTGGTTAATAGTTTAGAATCGTACACAGAAGCAGAGTTAAGGGATCTGTGCCCCAAAATTACTAAAGAAGTGGGCAAGGTGCATCAGAGGCTGGCGAACCTAGCAGACAAATACAATATTGATATTGAGAATACTAAACATTTGAAAAGAAGTTACAGACTAGACTTCACCTCTAAAGTTTTTGACCACATGAGATCAGCCGGAATAAGAGCACATCTTAAAGAAATACTGCAAAGTGCGCAGATCTGGGGAGCCTTAGAAAAGTGGGAACGCAGATGGGCAAAGAAAAGAGATAAGGAGAAAAGCGACAGTCCAGAAACAAGTCCGACCAAGGCCTCACCAGATACCGGAACAGTAAAGATATTACCAATGAGAGAGACAGCTGGAGACATTTTGTCATTTACAAATGATTATCCCAGGTTGATGGAGACACCGATAGAGTGGTATCAGCAGACGGACAGGTTTGTGAAGCTTGCTAAATGTCTCTGGGAAGACTTAAATACCTTGTTTGAGATCATTGTTCCACCTGACTGATGGTTTGAATGCAAGAGAGGTATAGACTGGCCAACACAGGAGCTGGCCAGGGATAAGGTGACTGGAGCACCATCTGAGGAGGTGATGAAGTACTATCATAAAGTGATTGAGTTTTTGAAGCAAAAGGTGTCACCGAAAGTGACTGATTGGCAGAAAATCGACCGGACCTCACAGGAGGTTAAAGAGTCAATTCATGCTTACTATGAGAAGTTATTGAAAGCGTTCAAGCATTACAGTGGCACTGAGACTATTGAGCCGAAAGACATGAACCATCTTGTGTTTAGATTCGTTGAAGGGCTGAGACCAGAGGTTAGCCAGATGATTAAGAATCATTTGATCTGTTGGCAAGCGAAGCCGATTGATGAGGTGTTGCAATATGCAAAATACTGCAGTGATGAGATTGAGCTGAAGCAGAGAAAGTTGAAGGAGAAAGTGATGGTGATGCAGATAAAAGCAGCGCAGGCAGGTATGCAGGGAAATGGGATTCAGCAGATGTTACAACAGCAACCACAAGGGAATGGCGTGTTTCAGGTGCAACCGGGAGGCAGATGTCGAGGTTTTGTGAATCGCGGTCCAGATTTGAATACTGTTGTGGTTCAAAATGACGTACAAGGGATGAAAAAGATGTCAACATGTCACACGTGCGGGGCGTGGGGCATTGGAAGCGGGAATGCCCGAATGTGGTGCAGGATGGTGTCGTTCAACAAAGCACTGATGTTGGTACATTTCAAAATGTCAGAGGTCCAAAAATGAGAGGTCAGAATCAGAACTTCCAAAATAACATGGTTCAGATGGAGGGGCTACAGCCCATGCAGCAAATGCAAATACCGCGTATTCAACCAGCACAAATGCAGCAAGTACAACAGCAGATTCCCATGGTACCTAGACAGCAAAATGCAATTACATTACCATTAGCTCCAATGGGACAGCAACAGGTGATGCTTCCTCAGCAGGTCACAGGTCAAGTAATGAGTCAAAATAATACAGTACAGCATTTCCCATTACGTGATGAAGATGGAATGAATGATGAATGGTCGGATGATAGCTCAGACAGTGAGGAGTGCAGGCTAGAAGTAGATCAGAGGTGACCCTATGAAGAGGGAAAGGTTATGGGTCACAAGGTTTCATTCTTGGTTGACACAGGAGCTACACGCTCTACAGTCAGAAGTGCAGAGGTTCCGAAGTGGCCACTTTCGGGGCGTACCATACGAGTCGTAGGAGTAGCAAACCAATACTTGACAAATCCAATTACCGACCCAGTTTAAGTTGAGATTGGCAATTTCCAGGGGCTGCATAAGTTTGTAGTCTGTGATTCGAGTCCCGTGTCCCTATTGGGAAGAGACTTACTGTGCAAGACCAAATGCTCGATCACCTGTTCTAATGATGGAATTGAGGTGCAGACAAATAGTGATGATGAAGGGGATGATGGTCAATTCTCAGAGTTAGAGACAGACACCGCGAATGAAGATTACCCTTTGATAACCTTATTCCTGATGCTTACAGTGAATGACTTACCAGCCGAGTTACAGGGAACGGTGACAGAGAAAGTGTGGGACCTAACAGGAAAGGAAGTGGGACTGATAAAAGGAGTAGAACCGGTTAAAGTACAAGCTAAGCCGAATGTAGTGTTTCCCCAGGTGCCGCAATACCACATGGCACAAGATGACCTTATTCAGGTGTCACAAATAATTGCAGACTTTGTAAAGCAAGGGGTTCTGAAGGAAGTATTGAGCAGCCCATGTAACTCGCCAGTAATGTGTCTGAAAAAGTCTTGTGGGAAGGTTCGAATCGTCTAGGACTTTAGGAAAATAAAGAGATTGTGGTAAAATGTTGCCCTATAGTGCCGAACCCAGCAGTGATCATGTTTCAGGTTCTTTGTGATGCAGAGTGATTCACAGTTGTAGACCTGTCACAAGCATTCTTTTCGGTGCCTCTTCATGAGGACAGCCAATTTTTATTCAGTTTCAAACTCCTGGACAAGATGTACAGTTGGTGCAGAATTCCTCAAGGGTTTTCTGAGTCACCTTCCATCTTCAATCAGATATTGAAGAAGGATTTGGAGTCATTAGAACTGCCTTTCAGTTCGACCCTGGTACAATACATTGATGACTTGCTGATTGCGTCCAGAACAAAAGACGACTGTAGGTATGACACAATTGCCCTACTGAACCATTTGGGAAAAAAACTGACATAAAGTGTCCCCAAGGAAGCTGCAGTACTGTCAGAGATAGGTGAAATACTTAGGACATTTGATTGAGAAAGGGTCTAGGAGAATATCAAAGGAGAGGGTGACGGCCATACTGCAGATGAATCCCCCGACAACAAAGAGAGATGTCAGAATGTTTTGGGAATGGTGGGCTACTGTCGTCAGTGGATTCCCAACTTTTCGATTATCTCTAAACCATTGCTAAAGTTGACAGGCAAGGAAACTAAGGATGAACTGTATACCATTATCTTGTCCGAAGAAGAGCTTGAGTCATTCATGGAACTGAGAGAGTGCATGTGTAGGGCACCAGCCTTAGGTATGCCTGATTACACGAAACCTTTTCTACTGTTTTGTCATGAACGTGATGCTTGTTCTTTGTCTGTTTTGACACAGGTCCATGGAGGTGCAAACCGCCCTGTAGCATATTTTCCAGCTACCTTAGACCCAGTCGCAGCAGCCTTACCGGGTTGTTTGCGTGCAGTTGCTGCAGTTGGTCAGAGCCTCACATAGTGTGAAGGCACAGTGATAGGACATCCCTTAACCGTAATGGTTCCACATTCAGTTGAAATTCTGTTGACTCAAACTAAAACCCAGCACATGACAAATGCCCGACGTACCCGATATGAGACAATTATTTTGGGGTCACCTAATGTCTCCTTAAAGAGATGTACCGTATTGAACCCGGCAACTCTACTTCCTGTTGAAAATACTGAGATTATAACACAGAGGAAGTGGAGCATGACTGTCTTGAGGTAACAGAACTATGAACCAAACCCAGACCTGACATTAGAGATACGCAGTTAAAAGAAAAGGACTGCATAATGTTTGTTGATGGATCCTGTTTGAGAGACTCAGTCGGAATACTGAGAGCCGGTTATGCTGTATGTACAATCACTGGTATTATAGAGGCTTCCTGGCTCAAGAGAGTGTATTCCGCACAAGTGGCTGAATTAAATGCCCTTACTAAGGCATGCCACGCAGCTGAAAATCTGAAAGTCACTATCTATACTGACACCAGATATGGATTTGGAATTGTACATGATTTTGGGCAATTGTGGTCACAGAGGGGTTTTATGACCTCTTCTGGTTCACCAGTGAAAAATGGAGAACAGATTAAGGATTTGTTGCATGCAATTCAGTTGCCTCTTGAAATTGCCGTGGTGAAATGCAATGCTCATGTTAAGTCATAGGACTTTGTGTCAATGGGAAACAGCTATGCAGATCAAGTCGCAAGGTTTTGCGCATTGAACTGTATATCGTTCAAGGAACAGTGGGAATTGTTACTGCAAACTGAAAATGAAACATGCTTGAACTTTGCATTAAGAGTAGTCGATACCTTAGATGAGCTGAAATCACTGCAGGGCCGTGCTAGCAGAGAGGAAAAACGCTCCTGGCAGAGAATGCAATGTGTACAAAGAGCTGACGACTTATGGGTTTCAGAGGAGGGGAAGTTGGTTTTGCCAAACAGTCTTTTGTCACAGTTTGCAAGCCTTTATCATGGGCAAGCACATCTTGGGAGAGATGCAATGATTAGATTGTTCAAAACTGACTGGTTTAATCTGAAATTCAGACAAGCCGCAGAGGTTACTTGTCACAGGTGCCTCATCTGTCAACAGATGAATGCAGGAAAAGGGACTGTGGTAACTTTGAGCCACATAGGGAGAGCTGGGGGTCCGTTTAGCAAGATGCAAAAGGATTTCATTGAGATGCCTGTCTGTGGAGGATTGAGGTAAGTGTTGGTGATTGTGTGTGTTTTTAGTCACTGGATTGAAGCCTACCCTACACGTAGGAATGGCAGTCTCACAGTCGCAAAGTTGGTGCTTAGAGAGCTAATACCAAGGTTCGGATTTCCGGTCTCTTTAGAATCAGATAGGGGCAGACACCTTGATAATGAGGTGATTAAGCTCTTGTGTGCTGCATTAGACATTGAACAGAAGCTGCATTGTAGCTACTGCCCCGAAGCATCAGGACTAGTAGAACAGATGAATGGTACCTTGAAGTCGAGAATGGCAAAAATGTGCGCAGCTACTAATATGAAATGGCCAGATGCATTGCCCTTAGTGCTGATGTCGATGAGAAACACCCCTGATAAGAAGACAGGACTATCACCCCATGAGATCCTCATGGGCAGAGCTATGAGGTTGCCCGCAGTACCTGCAAATGCTCTTGCGAATATCACGGATGAAATGGTGTTGGACTACTGCAAAGGTTTGGCTGATGTGGTCCGCTCTTTTTCCCACCAGGTGGAGGCCAACACATTGCCACCGATCAGTGATCCAGGTCACACCCTGCAAACCGGTGACTGGGTGGTTGTCAAGAAGCACATGAGGAAGTCGTGTTTGGAGCCGAGCTGGAAGGGGCCATATCAAGTAATACTAACAACAACCACTGCTGTGAAATGCTCAGGCATCCCAAACTGGATACATGCCAGTCACACAAAGAAGGTGACATGTCCGACTGATGAGGAACTTGAAGTTTCCGACTCAGCAATTCCAGAGAAGGAAGTCTCAGGACCAGAAAACAGCCAAAGGGGAACTGAGACTGTAGGAGAGCCCACTGAGGACGGCCTAGTCCCTCAAATAGTAAACAAGTTCGAGAGAGGTGACGGTGAGCCTATCTCAGTAGAGGCAGCAGGAGAACTAAATCAAGGAGAGGTTCTCCCAGAAGTAGACAGATACGGGTTAGAGCTTGAACCCGTTACAGACCCAGAGGAAGAAGGGGAAATAGTAGAGGGAGGTCAAAGCACACCAGCATCTCCCGAGCCAGTTGCAGGTCCGTCAAGAGAAAACACCATAGCACAAGAGGAGGGTGCTGTTCAGCATCCTGAAAGGCCAAGCAGGAAGAAGAAGCATAAAGGTGATAACTGGCCCAAGAAACAAGCTGCAAGAGAAAAGGTTGTACCAGGTGAAACAATAATAGAAGAAATCGATACAGCCAGAGTAGAGGATCTAAGTGAAGGAGAATTGCAAAGTGAACGCAGGCTGAAAAGAAAAAGAGTTGCAAATAGAAGGTACGCAGGTCCAGAATGGGCATATGCAACAACATCTGAATGGCAACAAGAATTCTTAGCATTCTGTTTTGATCGAGAAGTACCAGGCCAATACTACGGTATCTGAAATCAAACAGAGAAAGAGACTGTGTTAAAAGTTAAAATTGAAATTGAAAGCTGAAAAAGCTGAAAAAAAGAGACTTATAAATTACCGGATGTGACACTGATAACCTGAATTGACTTTGAAAAACTGAGTATGACAAGCTGCTAAACCTGATTTGACAAAAGGGTCCTGTGGGTGAGTGAAACGCTGTAAATACACGCATAGGAAAAGAGAGACTTTACATCAAGAAAAAAAAGAAAGAAAAAAGAGCTTTTTAAATCGTCCTCAAGTTGATTGTTTGCTTTGAGTTATTCTGCTATCTGATTCTTTACAGATCATTGCTTACACTAGAGGTAGTAGTAAAAAGGGTAAAGTGTGTGGTTGGTTAAGTGCTATCTTAGGTATTGTATGTGCAATAATAATTGTGGGTGTGGTTGTTGGAATGCCATGGTTGGATAAGAAAGTGACTAACAATGCTTCAAAACCTGAGATTGCTACACTACACTAACCCCATGGGAGAAGTTTGAGCAGGATACTAAATATTTGCATGAGGGAACTAATTCAAAGGGGGAACTTTCCACTATGGTCTTCTATCGCTTATTGAATGAGTATGTAGATACAATGGATGCGAGAAACTGTTATGTGTGCACAAAGATTCCTTCATCAGTACAAGAGGGGGTCACCTATCATAGCCTACCTTTAACATATGGGATAAGCTGTAGTTTGCTACTAACAAGATTCTATGATCAGGAACATGTGCAATATTTTTATTCTAATTTGGATGTAGTGTTTTCTTTTGTGCCTGTGATTGAGTTTCTTAACAAATTAGCTACGGAGCATAGTATAAAATTAGTTAGAGGTTTCTTTGAACCAACACTTACACTTGGGACAGCTTATGCACACCGCAACAATCTGACCTGCTTATTAGCACCTGTAGAGAAAAGGTTTTTAGATCACACTGATGATAGGCGCGAAGCACTGAAGGAAAGATTAGAAAAGGGGCTAGAGAAACGCACATACGCAAATGATTATTCTTACACTGCAATAAAGACGCAAGGCAAATTAGCTATAGATGCATTACATGTAGGAAGGCTTTGTATATATAGGCCAAAATCTGATCATGACACTTTATTTGTGGGAACGAGTGAATGTAGGCATGTGTTTTTGTTTCAGAGTAAATGGACATTCATGTTAAATGGACAGGATCCAGCGATCCCTGGGATCTATTATATTTGTGGACTTAATGCTTATTACCGTCTCCCTAAGGGATGGTATGGGACATGCTATTTGGGGATAGTTTTCCCAAAGATTTACCAGATTGATGACTTAAAACAAATACCTAAAATGTCTGAATTACAACATGCTAGACAAAAACGAGAGACAGCGGCTGCTGTCGTTGGTGACATATTTGGAGCCATAATTCCTTCAGTAGGGGTTATTTTAAACTCCATAAAGATTCGAAAGTTGTCTACTGTTGTGGATAACATGTTGACAAATTTTACAGGGGCTATACTCTTGATGGATACTGAACTTGCTGCGGAAAGAGCTATGACTCTTCAAAATCGGCTTGCTTTAGACATTCTTTTAGCTAAGAGCGGCGGAGTATGTAAGATGCTCAATGAGCGTCATTGTTGCTCATTTATTCCAGATAACAGTAAGATGATTAGAGGTATGCTTACTAACCTAACTAAAGATAGTGCAGATTTGAAAGAATTGAAGGAACCTGGAGTTTGGGAGAAAGTTGGAAAAGGAATTGCAAGAGTGGGGAATTGTCTTGATTTGTTTATTGGGTTTATGGGGAGCATGCAAAATTAATGACAGGGTTAAAACAAATTGGACAAAGAGAAACAGAAGAAACTAAGAAAATGAAAGAGAGAAAATGTTCAATTAAATTTGGGAAAGTTCACACAAAGGACAAGATGTTGAAATGCGTTTTATGCACAAGGTGAAAAATTAAAAGTGAAAGGTTGAAAGGGAAATGTTTGTGTGATGTGCATCTAAAATGTGACCACGGGGAGTGGCCGTCAATGTAAATGTGGACTAATAAAATAACTAATGTTTATGAATTATTGTAATTGAATAAGTTTTATACTAATTATTAATGATTACGTTATTGAAATAGTGTTAAAAAAATGTGTAGGCCTTAAGTTAGCATGAGCCAAAGTCTAGCTGCCTGGCTCTCATATTAAAGGTGTTTTTTCTAAATGTGCAGTGTGCTGACTCGCAAAAGGACATGACCTCTTGTTTTCTTCAAACTAGAAGCCGAATGTAACCATAGTAAATCCGTTCTCATGAAATTCATATTGCTTGTAGAAAATTTTTAACTAAAATGCAACAGTGTAGATTAATACAATTTACAAGGCCACTGAAACCGGTACAGACAATGGAGCTACTGACCAAAAGATGTGCAAAGAATTACAGAAGGATGAAATCATACCGGACGTACTACCTCTGAAGACGTCAATCATATGGACCAATAAAATATCTGTGAACTGTTGTGGGTTGACAAATTTGATGAGCTAATTCAAAGTTAATTGGGTAGAGATAGAGGGGTATAACATTGGACCAATTAAGTTTTAGGGGAATGTACAACGAAAAAGGGATAAAAACCCATGACACAGGGAATCAAGAGAGATTGGTTAGGGAAATGCTGTTGGTTTGATCCAGAGACTTTGTCGCTTTGCCTAGTGACTTTGCTGATTATTACTTAGAACCAGCCTCTTCCTTAGATTGCCCATTCTACACTTTACCTCCTTATGAGGGAAGTGCCCCTTTGCCCTGGGAGCTGAGTTTTGACTGATGGTGATTCGACTGATGTCCTGAAGACGAAGGCTGAACCTGAATGCTGACCTAAATCTTGGAGGGTAACTATGACAGTGAAAATGTGATTTGTCTGTTTGCTTTTCCTTTCTAGGTACCAACTGCTTACTTTTGACAGGGACCATAGTTAGATGTTTTCCAAATTGGTGTTCTAAATTATTTTGCATGAAGCCCAACATGCTAATGCTAATCAGAGGTTAGGACAGGGGTTCATTATACTGACGCAAATAGAAAAATGACTGAATCTATGCTTTGTTGGACAGACGCGTTGATGACACTCTTCTAAAGTTGACCTATGTTGACGTTGTGTTATGTTCTAATAATTGCGTTCCTTGCTTTGGTGAAGTCTTATTCTAGTTGCCAAATTATGACAATGTTATTGAGTGTTTTGGTTTTGAGATTAACACACATGCTTTAGAATTGTAATCAATAGGGAATAAACATCATAAAATTCGACTAAACTGGTGTGGTTATTCATAACTGCAAGGTCATGGTAGCGTCTTGAGTTGATTACTGACTTTGACTAAAGTGAAATTCATTGTGGTAATAAATATTGATGACATTATTGACGTATTGATTGACATATTGATTAGCTATCTCGTCCTAAGGTGTCTCTCAACTGGGTCAAAAGATTCATTGGCCTAAAACGAGTCCTAATGTGTAATAAATTATAATAGAGGGATGCGTTAACAGTACACAAAAGCAGCGCTATGCAATGAAGAATAACATCACCTGAAAAAAACTATGGTTCAGATTTACCAAGCTCTAGTGCTACATTTGCATCATATTTTTTATGCTAATGTGGCGTTAGGCTTCAAAAATTGCGGCGCCATATTTGCAAAGTGGCACAGTTTCTGACGCTTTACGCCCCATTATGCCTGCACCAGGCATAATGTATACAAGGGGGGCGTTTTCCCATTAGTGGGGAGCAGAAAAAGTGGCACAATGAAATCTAAAAGATTTCTTTCTGTCATTTTTAGTGGCATTTGTTAACACCTGAGCAGGCATTAAAAGGAGACACGCCATTTATTAAAAATGGCCTATATGTACTTTGCAGCATTAGCGGCAGCATTTTTGGCACTAGTCCTCCAAAGTACGTCAACAACTTTGATGCTATTGACCCTACCCTGCGCCATAGTGTTTTGTAAATTAAATACGGTGCACACATGGTGGTGGTAGGGGACACTATGGAGTGTTACAAAAGTGGCCCTGCATTGCATGCAGGGCCACTTTTCTTCAATATGCCCCAATGCACCCTCTTGAAATACAGTTACACAGCTGTACTGTGTCAATAAATAATGATCCTCAAAGTAGCAGTCACAGAAAGGACAAACCGTGAAACTCTGAGAGACTGATTAATCCTAGCCCGTGCCAGGTCTTGGTAATATCCAAACTGCTTTTCATAAAGGTTCTGACTGAGTCGGATATTATTAAGGCTGTCATTAACATTCTGTCAATAATTATGTCCTTGTTCGCCTTCACTACTACTCGGCTAATGTTGATGCCCAGACTCATCTTCGGGAATGGGTGGGCTCACTCGCTTATTGTTAACGCCGAAGCGCTCTTTTGTTAGTGCTCGAATAATCTCAGTTTTTGCTTATGGCCAGACTTCGTGACTGCCGAGAGCGACTCAAATAATGATAGATACCAGATATACTTCCATTAATTCTCCGAATCCCTTTGATTCTGCCGAAAATAAACATTTTTCCTGTGTATCTTGCTGCGGTATATAAAATTTGGAGATCATACGATTTCGTCTAAAGTACCCCGTTATTAAAAAAAACTCACATATTAATGGATGTGCGTAATCCATCATACTGTGTGTATTCTGCCACAAAATCGGGATTTTAGTATTGATATATAGGTAAGTAGAGGTTTACTATTCTTAAATCCACATATATGTACCATGACAATATATATACCTTCAAAGTATGTAGGCATGAAGTTATAACTTTTTCTTTTTTTTTCTCTTGCGTTCTGGACATTTGTATGCATATCTCCTCGCCAACTTTTCTATTTCCCACATATTTAATCCAATTTGCTATCTTTGCACTAAGTAATTTTTAGCATTTATCACCCTTTATGGTCACAGTAGACTTTGCAGCCTCCACTCATCTCATGCCCTTAGCTCAGGCCTTACATGGAAGCCAATAGCAAAATTGTAATTCCCCTTCCACAGCCTGATTGACATTCTTAACTGTGCTCACCGAGCAAGCCGTGCCCCCCAACCCGTCAGCAGGGAAAAGACCCCTCTGCTACTTTGGTGATCTAAAAAAAAGCTATCCAACTATGGTAATGATCATTTGTAACCCAAAACGAATTCCTGCAGTAGCACTTTCAAATTGTGGGTACCTTAGCCACTCACAGTCGGGCATTTGCACCCAGTAGCGGAACTGAAAACACTCCATTATATGCCTGCGGTAGTTTTGTGTGCTCCAGACATGCAGATGGCTTAGTGGCTTTGATCTTACTAGACCTCGTGGCAGCCATCCAATCTAATTACTTTAAATTGTATCCTAACACAAAAAGCTTTCAAACTATTGCTCTGTTCAAAGTGTACCTGCTAGAGTCATTCGGACTCGTGCGAATATTTGGATTCACAGCTGCACCACTTTCTATGGGAGTGCGGGGGAATTTCACGGATATCCAAGGCAAGAAAACCCAGTTCACATTGATAATCCTTAGGATTTTGGCCTGATATAATACTTTTCTGTTTGCAAAAAGTGGCCACAAATGATGCAAACGACTTTTTGCGAATGTAAATAAATTTAGCGAACCAACGTAAGTAGTAATGGGTTGGTTCAGAAAAATCCGAATAGTAGTTGGTTGCTGTTTAACCTACCTCATTATTGTGCACAAGGCAGGTTGCAAATTGCCTGACCAGAGCCACAGGCATGGTGGCGTACTGTAGTCAGCAAACCACTACCTCTGTCATCTGGTTTCAAATAAAACAAACTTTTTTTTTTCTTTTTTAAACGCAGGCCCCTTTTCCTAGAAGGAAAATGATGGGTGCGTTTAAAAAAAAATGAAAAGTTAAACCAGTTTTTAGGAGTAGGCAATAGTCCCATGGACCACTGCCTATTCTTAAAAAAAGTTTTTGTCAACATTCTCAAAGAGGAAGGAGTCCCCCGGGGCCCTCTGATCTCCTCTTCTCATTTGAGAATGGCTACCATCAATTTTGAATTGGTGGTAAAGTATTAATGTTTTGCTAACAAGATGTTGGTAGCAAAACATTGCTTAAGAAATCTGTATTTAGGAGGGGGTGCCCTTAACATGCCCCTTTCAAATATCAACTTCTTAATGTTTATTTCATCCATTGAATTATTCCGAAAAACGATTTTCAAATTGTAAGGAGGTTTACTACATTACAACAAGCACTTGCAAAGCCAGTAGGTCTCGCCTGTACAAGAGCCATTGGTTTTGGCAATGTGCTTTGCTATGTTGTGCACCAGATTGGCTGTTGTTCAGCATGGCTAAAAAGTTAATGGTATGGAGTGTCAGCGTGGACTGGGGGAGTAGGGTGTCATAGAGTTGATTTGTTGGAATGTTGCACAGTAGAGTAGGAAGAGTAGAGTGTTGTAGACTTGAGTAAAGGGGAGTAGAGCTCAGTGGTTCAGTGGCAGAGAGTGTCGTGGAGTGGGGTGGAATAGGGTGGAATGGGTTGAGTGGATTGATGTAGTGGGGTGGTTTGGATTGGAGTAAAGTGGGGTGGATTGTATTGGGGTAGAGTGGGGTGGATTGAGTAGGGTGGATTGGTTTGGGATGGATTGTAGTGGGGTGGGTTGAAATGGGGTGAAGTGGATGGGATTGTGGTGGATCCAAGTGGGTGGGTTGGATCGTATTGGAGTGGGGTGGATTGGACTTGAATGGGATGGACTGGATTCACTGGATTAGAGTGGGGTGGGTTAGAATGGAGTGGGTTGGGTAGGATTGGAGTGGGTGGGTTGGATTGGATTGGAGTGGGGTGGATTGTATTGGGTAGGAGTGGTGTGACTTGGGTTGGAGTGGGGTGGATTGGATTGGGGTAGGCAGGATGGTTTGGAGTGGGGCGTGCTGGATGGATTGGAGTGGGGTGCAGTGAACTGGAATGGGTGGGTGGATTGGATTGGGATACAGTGGGTGGATTGGAGTAGAGTGTGGTGGGCTGGAGTGGGAAGGGTGGGGTGTTTTGGAGTGGGGTGAACTGGATTGGAGTGCGGTGGATTGAAATGTGATGGGGTGGATTGTATTGCGGTGTGGTGGACTGCAGTAGGATGGATTGGACTGGAGTGAGGTGGGGTGTGTTGTATTGTATTGTTTGGATTAGTGTGGGGTGGATTGCACTGAGGTGGGTGGATTGAAGTGCGGTAGGGTGGATGGATTTGATTGGAGTGGGGTGGACTGAATCGAGATGTGGTGGGTGGGGTGGACTGAACTGAGATGGGGTGGGTGGGGTGGATTAGACTGGAGTGATGTAGTGTGGATTGTAGTGAGGTGGATTGGAGTGTAGTAGATTGGATAGTGGGGTGGATTGGAGTGGGGAAGGCTGGATGGATTGGATTGGAGTGCGGTGGACTGAACTGGAACGGGGTGGAGTCGGATGGGATGGGATGGATTGGACTGGAGTGGGGTTGATTGAAATGGGCTAGAGTGGATTGAAATGGGGTGAGGTGGATTGGGGTGGGGCAGGCTAGAGGGTGTGGATTGGGTTGGGGTAGGGTCGATTGGTTTGAGGTGGGGTGAGTTGGATTGGGTTGGATTGGAGTGGGGTTGGTTGGACTGGGGTGGATTGCATTGAGGTGAAGTGGCTTTGAATGTCGTGAGGTGAATTGGATAGGAGTGGAGTGGATTGGAGTGGGGCGGACGGGAGTGGGATCACTGAAGAGGGGTGGATCAGATTAGGGTGCATCGGATTGCAGTAGAGTGGAGTGGAGTGGACTGGAGTGAGGTGGATTCGATTGCAGTGGGGCATATTTGTTTGTATTGCAGCGGGGTAGATTGGAGTGGGGCAGATTGTTTTGGATTGGAGTGCAGCAGATTTCAGTGGGGCACATTGTTCTAGGAAACCATTCCACCCTACGATGCCCTTGTTTACAGACCCCCTGGCCCCAGACAGCATTTCAGCGACTCCATCACCGACGTCATCAGCACGCACGCTCTCGCGTCCACAGACTGCATACTCTTTGGGGACTAGAACTTCCACCTCAAGAACACCAACAACAACAACTCTACCACCCTGCTCGATAACCTCGCCAACCTTGTCCTCAAGCAGCTCGTCAAAACATCCTCCCACTCCGTAGGACACCCCCTCAACCCCGTTTTCTCCACCAGCAAACACGTCTCCTTCAGCCACACCACATAACTCCAATGGACCGACCACCGCGGCATCCACTTCTCCTTCAAGAAACCCACAACACATCATTACCGCAACGGATTCCCCACCGCAGATGGAACAAGGTCATTGAAGACCAACTGATCACTATCCTCTCCTGGAACCCACCTATCGACACCACCGACACTGACACAGCAGCCCGCAACCTCAGGCAATGGATCGATGACTGTGCCAACACTCTCGCCCCGATCAAGAAACCTTCTAACAGACGCACCAACAGAAAGGCCTTCTGGTTCACTGCCGACCTCCAGGAATCCTAGCAAACATGCCGAAGATTCGAAAAGAGGTAGCGCCAAGATCAGACACTGGGCAACCACACAGCCTTCAAGAACGCCATCATCAGACACCACCAACTTAACCAAACTGCCAAGAGAAACGCCTTCAATGAACGCATCAACAACATTGCACACAGCTACAAGGAGCTCTTCAGCATTGTGGAGGGACTCTCCAACCCCGACTCCAAAGTCAACCACATCCCGCCATCAAAAGACCCCTACGATTCCCTAGCCACCTTCTTCTACCGCAAGATTGCAGACATCCATGACAGCTTCAATACTCAGACCCCCCGTTCAACCACTGACACCACAGACTCACCTCCCACCAGCCTCCTGCTCTCCTGGACCCACGTCAACAACAACATAATCAAAATCATGAACACCATCCACTCCGGCTCACCATCTAACCCCTGCCCTCACCAAATCTTCAACAAACCAAGCTCCATCATCGCACTCCAACTCCGGAAGATCATCAACAGTTCCTTCAAGACCGCCACCTTCCCGCGAGAGCTGGAAACATGCCAAGATCAATGCCCTCCTCAAGAAATCCAAGGCGGACCCAAAGGACCTCAGGAACTGCCGGCCCATCTCCCTGCTCCCCTTCCCTACAAAAGTCATAGAGAAAATTGTCAACAAACAACTGACCCGTTTTCTCGAAGAGAACAACACTCTGGACCCATCCCAATTCAGATTCCGCAGCAACCACAGCACCGAAACTGCCCTCATCGCCGCCACCACGATATCAGGACCATACTTAAGAATGGCAAAGCCGCGGCCCTCATCCTCCTGGACCTCTCAGCCGTGTTTGACACTGTCTGCCACCACACCCTATGCACACGCCTCAACCACGCATGAATCCATGACAGAGCCCTGGGCTGGATCACCTCCTTCCTCACCGGCAGAACTCGGATAGTCCTCGTCCCTCCATTCCACTCTGAAGCCACCAAAATCATCTGTGGCGTACTCCAGGGATCGTCCCTCAGCCCGACATTCTTTAACATCTACATGGCTCCGCTTGCAAACATCGCCCGATCTCACAACCTCAACATCGTCTCATACGCTGAAGACACCCAGCTGATACTCTCCCTCACCAAGAACCCCGCCATCGCCAAGACCAACCTCCAAGCAGGAATGAAGGCCATCGCCGAATGGATGAAGAACAGCTGCCTGAAACTGAATTCCAACAAGACTGAGGTCCTCATCTTCTGCTCCACCCTCTCTGCATGGGACGACTCCTGGTGGCCTGCCACACTGGGAACCGCACTGACACTCACCGACCACGCATGCATCCTGGGATTCATCCTGGACTCATCACTATCAATGACCTAGCAAGTCAATGCCATCTCCCCCTCCTACTTCCACACCATCCGCGTGCCTTTGAAGATCTACAAATGGATCCCCACTGAAACCA
This sequence comes from Pleurodeles waltl, assembly GCF_031143425.1. Taxonomy (NCBI): domain Eukaryota; kingdom Metazoa; phylum Chordata; class Amphibia; order Caudata; family Salamandridae; genus Pleurodeles; species Pleurodeles waltl. Next base: position 777,373,960 of record NC_090448.1, on the reverse strand, counting down.
GAAGGACGGTCACCCAAGCCTCATAAGCAGCAAACTGGACTACGGCAATGCCCTCTATGCAGGAACCACGGCCAAGCTCCAGAAAAGACTGCAATGCATACAGAACACCTCAGCATGCCTCATTCTGGACATCCCCTGCCACTGCCACATCATAGCCCACCTGAGAGACCTACACTGGCTCCCCGTCAACAAGAGAATCACTTTCAAACTCCTCACCCATGCTTACAAGGCACTGCACAACGCAGGACCAAAATACCTCAACAGGCGGCTCTCCTTCTACACCCCGACCTGACAGCTTCGCTCCGCCGACCTTGCCTTTGTCACTGTCCCACCCATGCATAGAACGACCGCCGGTGGCAGATCGTTCTCCAACCTCACCGCCAAGATATGGAACACTCTTCCCACCCACCTGCGACAGACACAGGACCTACTTACCTTCAGGAGACATCTCAAGACATGGCTGTTCGAGCAGTAGCAGCCCCCCTCCCCTCAGCACCTTGAGACCCTCATGGGTGAGTAGTGCGCTCTACAAATACTCTGATTGATTGATTGATTGATTGATTGGGGCAGATTGGAGTGGGGCATATTGTTTTGGATTGGAGTGGGGCAGATTATTTTGGATTAGAATGAAGCGAACTGGATTGGAGTGAGGTGGGGGGTTGTGGTGTTGTTGCTTATACTAGAAGGTATGAGATAGTAGCAGAACGTAGGAAAGAAGAGAATGCTGTAAAGGTCTAAAGAGTCAGTTAACAAAGGTGAATTGGAAGAGCCAAACACTGTTCTTTGCTGTTCGTTATGATGCAGAGTTGGCAATAAAGGAAATTAACTACAAAAACAGAGTATTTTTACTACAAGTGGCGACGATTCACCGAACTCTGCAAGGAACCAGCGTGCGGATTAAAGTCAAAATATACATGGAGGAGGAAGTGTTTTAATTGCTACAAACATGTCAGAAGCAGAGGTGATTTGACATGGAGTAAAGTAAGAGAAAGACAAGATTTATCACGGTGAGAAATAATTTGAGTAAAGCTAAAATCGTAGGAAGACAGCTGTGTTTACCGTTATCCAAAAGCAGCTCATGCTACGCTTGAAGGTTGCATTGGAGCGTGGAACGTTAGAATGTGTGAGCTCCACATATCAACATCATTTCCAGATAAAGGGTGACGTAAGGAGTAAAGCAGGAAGTGTGATCGTGCGTGAACGTCTTACGTAAGACGTTGGAGGTGGCCATTTAAAAGGCACCAAAAGTGTGAATGTCTGATGTAAGAGGAGTAGGCAGCAAAAGTTTGCTGGAAAGTGTGTCATCTATGGCGATATGCACACCACAACATTGATACAGGGAATGCGAAAGTGTGTTCATGAATCGTGATAAGCACACCTTGTGAATTTGGAAGTAGCAAAAGTGTATGTGAATGTGTGTCATTTACAGTGATACGCACACCACAACTTGTATACTGGGAAGGCGGAAGTGAGTTCACAAACAGTGATACGCACATCTTATGGATTTTGTGAAGCACACTGTAAGTACAATAGTTAAGGAGTGCGTTGACTACAAAGAGACACACTCCAGTTTTAATAGCCTACAGTAAATATATAGTATATGTAACTTGCTTTTAGGATGTGTGCAGCCAAAACTTTAAGTTTAACACCACCCATTCCATTTTTGCCCAAACCTGGAGAAGCAAGGATGGCATGGCAGAAATGGAGACTACTTTTGTAATTATAAGAAAACTATAGACAATGAGACATTAACTTCAGAAACAAAAAAAGGCATTTCATTGCATTCGTTGGGACCTGAAAGTATTAGACAAAATAATTTAATGGAAAAGAAAGTTAGAAATGCTGATGAGACAGGTGTATTTAGGAATTCCTTTGAGGATTTAGAAATGTATTATTCACCAACGGTATGCATAGCAATTGACAGTTGGAAAATATTCAGTAGGAAACAACAACAAAGAGAAACTATTGATGATTTTGTGTCTGTGCTAACAAAATTTGCAATTTTATGCAGATTTGTTATACTAGAAGAGTTAATTAGAGATCAAGTCATAATACACACTAGTAACAAGAAGATGCAAGAAGGATTATGGGCTTGTGGAGATGCAACTTTTAAAGAAGTGGTGGCAATAGTGAGGAAGGCTGAAATTTCAAACAGATGTGCAAAAGTGGCATTACAGGAAAAAAAGAAGGGGTAGAAGTGCGTGCTGTTAGTGGAAAAGGGGGTACAAACAATGGTAATAAAAAGTTTATATAAAGAAAATTTTTGGATGAAAATAATATGCATAGGGAGGTGACGCAAGGGAATTTAGGTTGTTAGATGTGAAAGTTATGAACACTTAGCAAACAGTAAGAAGTGTAGGGCAAGAGATCAAAAGTGCTCTAATTGTGGTTTAATAAGGAAGTTTGCATGCAACTGTAGGAGAAAAAAAATAAGAACAGTGTAACAAAAGGAGTTTTCTTCAGAGGAGGACTTATCTGAAAAGGATGATTGCATTTTAATGATACAGGACGAAGTGTTAGGATTTGACGAGGAAGCTAGACAAAATCCTAGGTGAGAGGTAATTGGTCACCCTACACAATTATTAACTTGGAAGTGTGGAAAGAAAAGTTTGCAAATCATATAGGAAATGAACTAAAGAAATCAGGTATAAATCCAGAAAGTGTCACTGGAGATAGTATACCTGTGGTAGGCTACAGAAAGGTTAGATTCAAGTTTAAGGGAAGGCAGGCAGATGTAAAGATGTATATTGCTGAGAATGGACCATGTGTTTTGGGATGGTGAGATCAGAGAAGTTTAGGTATTATTTTTGATCCCAACAGTAAAGAACAAATCTTAATGGTGAATCAGACGGACAGTGTGGGTGAATTAATACATAGGGAGTATCCGGATGTATTTACTGGGAAAATACGAAGGTTAAAATGTTTCAAATGTAAGATTCTACTAAAGAAAGGAGCAGTTCCAGCTGTATTCAAAGTAAGGAATGTGCCATTCATTGCAAAGAGTGAAATGGAAAAGGAGTTGTTAAGGTTGGAGCAAGCAGGCATAATAGATAGAATAGAGTCATTGGAATGGATATCTCTTGTTGTGGTTGCAAGAAAAAGTAATGGTAAAATCAGGTTGTGTGTTGACTTTAGAGGGGTAAACAGACAGATATTAGTTGATAAATACCTTTTACCAAAATTAATAAATTGTTGTCTAAAACAAAGAATATGAAATGGTTTTCATTGAAAGATCTCTCTTCTGCTTACCATCAAATGGCATTAAATGAAGAGATGAAAATAACAACTTTAAATACTCCGTATGGATGCTTCCAATATGGACAGATGCTGTTTGGTTTGGCTTCAGTGGCGTCCATATTCCAAAGGTTAATGAGTGAATTCTTACAAAATGTAAAGGGAGTTCTGTATTTGCAGGACGGCGTATTAATAATGGAAAAAAATAAGAGAGAGCATGATGGAAGGTTAAGCAAAGTCATGGAAGTACTGAAAAAGAAAGGACTTACTGCATAGTATGTCAAGCGCAAATTTGCAAGGAACGAGTAACAAATTTAGTACATGATATTGGTGTGAAAGGTATATCGCCATAAAAGGAACTATTGGAAGCAGTTAAGGAAGCTCCTGAGCCAGAGAAGGATTAGGATGAACTGCGATCGGTTGGCAAAACACTACTCTAAATTTGTAAGAAATTGTGCTGAGAAATCTTATTTTTTTAAGACAATTATTGAAAAATCGAAGTACGTTTGTGTGGAGTGAGAAGTGTTCTAAATCTTTTTTAATTCAAGGATTTGACCCAAGATTGAGAAGTATTGTACCAGTGGATGCAAGAAAAAAAAAAAGCTAGGAGCAGTTTTGATACAGAAAGATGAAGGTGGGAAGGAGGTAATCATTGGTTTTACATCTAGAAGCCTGACACCTACGGAAGAAGTATATTCAGTGATTGAAAGAGAAACACTTGCATGTGTGTGGGGTATGGAGCATTTTAGATAGTTTCTCTGGGGAAAAGAATTCGATGTAACAACGGATCATAAGCCTTTAGTTAGGTTGCTTACGACAGAAGGGATTTTAAAAGCTTCAGCAAGGATTTCCAGGTTATCAATGAGGTTACAGGGTTTTAATTACAAGATACAATATACGCTGGGAGTACACAACAGGGTGGCAGATTGTTTAAGCTGTTTATCATTACCAATTAATGAAGTACCAAAGAATGAGTGGGATGGTTTTCAGATAGCTTATTTGGATGAGGAGGAAGTTCATGTAATTGGAAAGGAGGAATGGGAAAAGGTGTTTGAGGAAGACAAAGTACTGTAGAAAGTGTGAGAATTCATTCAGGATGAATGGGAAAACAAATTGTGTCAGGAGGAGTTAAAAGGATTTTGGGAGGTAAGGAATGTGTTGAGTGTAGATTCTGATTTTATTAAAAGAGGAGAGAGAGTTATACCATCTCAAAGTATGAGAAACAAAGTGTTGAATATTTGTTATGAGGGACATTGTGGAATTGTTAGGACAAAAAGAAGAGCAAAGGCATTATATTGGTGGCCAGTAATGGATTCAGAGATAGAAAGAACAATAAGGAATTGTGTGCAGTGTGTAAATTCTGATAAAAGTTTAAAGTCTTTAAGACCAACATCGATATTGGATGATTGTCCTAAAATGTTTTGGGAATTTTAGCAATTGATTTTGTAGGGCTGGTACAAACATTGACAGGTGAAAGCAAGTCTATTCTAGTTTTAATGGATTACTTCAGTAAATGTGTTGAATTGGAAATAGTGAGGAAATGATGCGGAGAGTGTGGTCAAATTTTTGGATGAAATTTTTTCAAGAGGTTTACCTAAATAACTTGTGAGTGATAATGGTCCTCAGTTTATGGCTTCCATGGTGGAAAGGTATTTAAAAAGGAAGGGTATAAAACATGTAAAAACATCTGTATACCATCCTGCAGGAAATGGAGTGGTAGAAAGATTTAATCGTGTTATTAAAGGAAGTATTTAGGTAGCAAGTAGGAATGGAAAAAAATGGGAAGTGGAAATAACAAAATATTTGTGAACATATCGTTTAACGCCATCTCTAACAAGATACAGTCCTTTTGTATTAATGCGCAGTAGAGAATCTCTTGCAAAAGACAATATTGGATGGATGGATAGGGTAAGGAAGGTGGAGTGGTCAGAAGGAACAGTGAGAGAGAACATAATGAAAGCACAAAGTATTTACAAAGATTATTAGGATAAAAGCAAAGGTGCAAAGGAAGAAAAGTTGGAAATAGGTGATTGGGTGAAAGTGAGGAAGGTTGGAAGGGTACCTAAAGGACAAAGCATGTATTCCAAACCATTGAAGGTTATGTAATGTTTGAAGAATTCAGCTAGATTGAGTAACAATTGTATGTGGCATATGAGTTGCATGGTGAAATTGAAAGTAGTTGTAGTGAAGATGTGGAAATGTTCCCGGAGAAAGAATGATTGTTGGAATAGGATAAAACTGAGGATTGTGAGCAAGTAAAAGAGAAAGATGTATTAGAAAGTTGTGAACAAATGGATGAAGAAGAAACTTTGGATGAACTAGATTCGGAAAGGGAGATTGTCAGTGGGAATGAAAGCAATAGAAGGGGAAGAGCGATCTGTACATCTACGAGATTCAGAGATTATGTGTTAAACTAAATGAATATATATATAAATTTATAGGAGTTGTATTTAGCATTGTTACTTTTTTTTATGTTTTTGTTTTTGTAAATTGATTATGTGCATTGTTGTAACAAAATACCATGTTTTATGTATGTCTGAAGGAAGGGGAGATTCCATTTGTAATAAAGATACTCTGTTGTTGTAGTTAATTTCCTTTTTTTGCCAACTCTGCATCATAACGATCAGCAAAGAACAGTGTCTGGCTCTTCCAATTCACCTTTGTCAACTGACTCTTTAGACCTTTACAGCATTTTCTTCTTCCCTACATTCCACTACTACCTCATACCTTCTAGTGTTGCTAAGCACCAAGACCACAGGGTAGACTGGGTTGGCGTGGGGTGGATTTGTTGGTGAGGTGGATTGGATGGGAGTGGGGTGGATTGGAGTGGGGTGAAATAGGATGGAGTGGGGCAGATTGGAGTGGGACAGATTGTTTTGGAATGGAGTGGGCAGATTATTTTGGATTGAATGGGGCGAATTGTATTGGAGTGAGGTGAGGTGGACTCGGTTGGTGTGGGGTAGATTTGATAGGTGTGGGGTGGATTGGATGGGAGTGGGGTAGATTAGAGTGTGGTGAATTAGGGTGGAGTGGCGTGGATTGGGGTGAGGTGAGTTGCATTGGAGTGGGGCAGATTGGAGTGGGACAGATTGTTTTGGATTGGAGTTGGGCAGACTTGAGTGGGGTGGACTGGAGTGGGGCAGACACTTTTGGATTGAAGAGGGTGTATTGGAGAGGGGTAGATTATTTTAGATTGGAGTGGGGCAGATTAGAGTGGGGTGTATTCAAGTGGGACAGATTGTTTTGGATTGAAGTATGGCAGATGGGAGTGGCACAGATTGGAGTTGGGCAGATTGTTTCAGATTAATGTAGAACAGATTGGTGTGAGGTGGGCTAGAGTGGGGCAGAATGTTTTGGATTGGGGTGGGGTGGATTGTTTGGATTGCAGTGTGGCATATTGTTTTGGATTGGTGTTTAGCAGATTGCAATGGGGCAGGTTGTTTTGGATTTGGGTAGATTGGAGTTGGGTCAATTGTTTTGGAAGGAGGGTAGCAGATTGCAGCAAGGCAGATTGTTGTGGGATTGGGGCAGATTGGAGTGGGGCATATTGTTTTGGATTGGAGTGGGCAGATTATTTTGGATTGAATGGGGCGAATTGGATTGGAGTGAGGTGGGGTGGACTGGGTTGGTGTGGGTGGATTTGATAGGAGTGGGGTAGATTGGATGGGAGCGGGGTGGATTGGAATGGGTTTGAGTTGGGGTGGAGTGGAATGGATTGGATTGGGGTGGGGTGGGGTGGGGTGAGTTGCATTGGAATGGGGCGGATTAGAGTGGGACAGATTGTTGTGAATTGGGGATGGGAAGACAAGTGGCGTGGATTGGAGAGGGGCAGACACTTTTGGATTGAAGGGGGTGTATTGGAGTGGGGCAGATTGGAGTGGGGCGGATTCAAGTGGGACAGATTGTTTTGGATTGAAGTGTGGCAGATGGGAGTGGAACAGACTGGAGTTGAGCACATTGTTTAGATTAATGTAGAGCAGATTGGAGTGAGGTGGGCAGGAGTGGGGAAGATTGTTTTGGATTGAGGTGGGGAGATTGTTTTGGATTGGCGTGCAGCAGATTGCAGTGGGGCAGGATTTTTTGGATTGGGGTAGATTGGAGTGGGGCAGATTGTTCTGGATTGGAGCGGGCAGATTGCTTTGGATTGCAGAGGGTCATATTGGAGTGGGGTAGATGGGAGTGGGGCATATTGTTTTGGATTGGAGTGGGGCAGATTGTTTTGGATTGGAATGGGGTGAATTTGAGTGGGGCAGATTAGGTTGGGGTGGGCTGGGGTATTCGAGTAGGATGGGTTGGAGTGGGTTGGATTAAGGTGAGTGGTTTGGATTGGAGTGGGATGGATTGGTGTGTGGTAAAGTGGGGTGGATTGTAGGTGGGCGATTGGAGTGGGGTAGATTGGGGTGTAGTGCAGGAATATGTGGTAAAGCATATTTTCAGAAATTTAACAATAATATAAAAAATGTTGCTTTGCAATATTTTGAACAAGACAATCATCATCCTTTGAGAAGACGCCTACAAGCAAATAGAAAAGAAAACATGAGTGGAAAGTGAGAAAAGAGGACTTAGCAAAATAAAAGAATGTTAGATATAAAAAATAAAACTTTGCTGTTTTGTTTGTCCTGCTGGGCTTGTTTTTTCCAGTCATAAGCCTACAATTTGCAGGGCACTAGAAGTTAAAAAGAACAAACTATTATCTTGATCACGTCGGGAGCAGCAGACTGGCACTGATTAGGATGAATCAATCAGTGCAAGGTCCCTGCTCGACAGAGAGGAATGGAAATGATGCCAGGGCCTGTTGTGATGAATTACGAGGCTGTAAAGAAGAGTGTCATACAAGCCAACAAATGGTGAACGACAGACGGGCTCCAAGTCCTTTACTGTATACAGTAGTGTCTTGCAAACGAGACTAATGTGCATGCACTCGCAGGTTCACCCCTAAAAAGTGTTTTTGTGGATGCAGACCCTCAGATTTACAGAATCTGAGAGCTTGTGACCGTCAAAATATTTTGCATATCGGGCCCTAGTGCCCTCAGATGCTCCTATCAAAAGTGGGACCTTGGGAAGTCCCTCATCAGTATTACTGGTGCAGTGTACCTGTGCACTCCAGGGGATATATCCAAATGATTGACGTGGTGCTGTGGGGTGCATGGGTGAAAGCAGTCATCTCCTACTCCCCAGCATCCTAGAAGGACTCCCTGGTTGCTAGGAAAGGTAGTTGAGCAGCTATCACAAGGTCAGAGATGGTGGGCCACACTGCCACCCAAGTGGCAGGCATGTGAAAATCAGACTGTGAGTACTGTTAACTGATTTTTCATTGGTGAACCGCTACCTGTGGCATTGCAGGGATACCAGAATCTGATTGGTGGTATCCAGGGCTCTGCCATGCAGTTCAATTACGCGCTGTTAAGCAGAACCTTTGACAGAAGCAGATGCTGGCTTGGCCCACCAAAGTTTAAATGGGGGTTACACTGCTGAGCATTTTACCTTAACAATTAAAAATGTTTCTCACTCATACACCAATCCAGGCATTTTCATACATAATCTGTGATGTCAAATTGCATGTTACTAGGGTGACTACCTGGTTCGAGGTCATTATGGACACCGTGTCCAGTATGAATGATTTACCTACAAATAAGTAATTTCAGGCATGTTGGTGTAATCGGTTCAGTGGAAGCAAAACAAGACTAGTGTATTCAGAATGCAGTAGGCTATAATGTAAAAGTCAAGGACTGATACAGTCTCCATAATGACCTGGTGGGAGGTGGTAACCCTATTTGTTACTTAAAAGTTTGATGGTATTTTTCACCTAGGTTCTGATTAAGTAACAGTGTTGTTAAAGCTGAAGTGTCATGGTGGACTGGCAGGTTAAAAACAGCTCTGGAAAATGGGTCCCTTCCTGCCCCCTAGTGTTCCGAGTAGGTTTAGAGAGTGAGCCCAAAGGTCTAAGGCAGTGGCCTCCAAACATTTTAATGCCACGCCCCCCAAGTTGAAAAATAAAAATCATTGGGCCCCCTGACTTAAGAATTTTTCACGATTATTTTATAAAGATGACAATGTTTAAATATGTCTAGACCTATTTAAACATTGCAGTTAAGTAATGTTACCTTTTAAAAAATGCAATAACATGCTTCTGCTTAAAACAAAGGCCTGTTATCTGTATAATGCTGCTTTTGGCCAGAGTCTGGCGCCACCCCTGGGATCACTTGAGGCCCCCGTGGGGAGGCCCGCCCCACAGTTTGAAGACCCCTGGTCTAAGGAATGATTTGGGAATGGGGGCTGCACAAATTATATTTTTGTCAACAAAAAAATTGTTTGTGTTCCTCAGGACTGTTTGTCAGGATGCGTCGCCAATGACCACCCAACCCTAAGAGGAGCCACCTGGTTTGCTGCCTAATAGGTTCTTGAGACCACAACATATGTCTGCAAATGACATCCACTTCTATCTAGAGGTGGGCGAGCCAGTGAAAGCTCGAGCCTGAAGCCTGACTCTAGCTCAGCTCGAGGTCACGTTGGAACAACAAGCCTATAACAAGCCGAACTTTCATGTGGCCTCTGTCTGCCTGCCTCTCCTCTATACAGGATGTGGGGTTATGGCCAGAACTGCCGAGCACATTCGAGACTTGGCGAGGTGCAACATCCCGAGGTTCGGGCAAATCATTTAATCTTCCCCGCCTACAAGCAATGAATGTGACTGTGTGTAATGTAATTAACAGTCATGTAAAGCCTCCAATACCTTCAGGTCGAGTTCATGCTGTATAAAAATTGCAAAAAATGCAAAGAGGTCAAAACGACGCCTTAACAAAAAGAAACAGATACCCATTTCCAGCTGTTTCCCAAGCACTTTCAAATATGTGAGTTCAGAAATCCAGCTGAACAAAAACCTCTTTTGCTTGAATAAATAGGCTCTAATGTTGCTCCGTAATAATCTGGTTCATGTGAAGTACTTACATGACAATTGTCTTGCATCTTGGTGCACTAAAGGTTCATGTCTAAAAAAATATCATTTTTAATGAGTACTTCTGGGTGCACTGCTATCATGTGATTTATTAATGTAAAAGCTTTACATGTTACGGAAATACAGTTTCTTGAACTTTGAACAGGCTTTATTATATTTCTGTGATTCTTGTTGTATGATTTACTTAGTAAAAAATGTTTGTGGCTCGGCTCGTGAATGGGCTCCAAGATCCAAGCCAGACCCTTGGCTTGACTCAGTGCAGATGAGTTACTCGGTGTCTTTGGCTGTCGGGTAGTGAAGATGCAAAATTATGTGAGAAAAGGTTGCTTTTTTTCTTGATTGTTAAATGTATTGCATAGTCTACAATGGCAAAAGGTTAGTAATCTACACCTTATTGTAATGGAGGTATGCTAGTTACCTAGTACAAGTAAAACTTGACATGCCAAAAATGTCACTTTTCTGTACATTCTGTTGTGTCACGTTTATGGTCAAGATTGCTTCCCATATTCTCTCTCTTGTTTTCTTTAAAGATCTTGTGAAGATGACCTCTTGTGAACAGAGAGCGGGCTTTGGTGCAGCATACTTTAAACCATTGCCTTGTTTTAATAAGAAGCCCTCTTCTGCCATTGACATGAGCCTATGGCTCAGCCCTGGAGAATATTGCAGTATCTCCGTCATGCAGCTGGGTAGTTTGGTGCATCTTTGCACCTCCTAGAAAGTGCTTCCTCTGGAATGCAAAGGGCATTACTTTAGACTGAAAAGCACACTCAATCATTACACTTTTTGTCACATTCGGTTCTTTACCTCAAACGTGCATTATTATACTTTTTGGTGTGCTTTTTGTAACTTCAAGTGGCTTTACTGTAGTTTTACAGCAAAAAAAAATGAGTTGCTAGTGACGCCAAAGATCTGTTCTGCTAATGTTTTACAATAGAGTAACAGCATTGCTGTCCCATGCAAATCTTATTCTGGCACGGGCTACTGATGAGATATAAGTGCTTAGCAACTCCCATGCTCCGCAATCTGGCTCCTGTTGAAATACATAGTGAGCAAACCTCCTCAGTATGGCAAAGCCAATAGATCTGGTTCATGACCAAAGCCAATGGAATTATGTAATTCTGTGGAATTTTGTGCAGAATTATTTATTTGCCTCACTTGCCATTTAATCCATCGTCTTCTGCATACATTTCAGGTTTTAACAAAATAAAATGTGTTTCTGGAGCGAAAAGATGAAAGTTACTAAAAACACTGCAACACTCGTTGCTGTGCAGTGGCAGATCGTCTTTCAGTTGCTGTTTGCTGAATTAAGCCGTTAAACTGAAAATAGGTGAAATGTTTTCACAGATAGTGCTAACATGTGTAACAATTATTGGCAAAGCTCAAGTGTCTTGCCTGTGGGAGAGCTACTGGCTTTGTCAATTTCTTTTAGCTGTATTATATCGCAGTGCAGTTGCTCTACAGCATTGCTAAAAGTTTTTTTTTTTTAAAGTGCTATGGCATGGCCAGCTCTGACCACAAGAACTCCTCCCACATCACAGCCCGCCCCTGTCCACCCTTCCCATTCCCGTGCAACCTCCCCTGCGAGGAAGAGATCCCGTGCTGGCCCAGGAACATCTGCCGCACCCCAGGCCAAGTCCGCTCCACCAGCTGCTGTGACAAAACCTAAGCCCCCTCCACCTTCCAAATGGAAATCTAAGGCCGCCCCTCCCAGTCGTAAATCCCCACCCCCACCAGACCCTGCCCCTGTTCCCTAAGTTGCCTGGATGCCCCATTGTTGCCCCTATGAGGTGGCGTACCGTTGCACTTGTGGGAGTCAAGTTGGGGCCATTGTGGCCCTTCGGACTTCTTTGACTATGGACTGGCCATTGGCCTTCTATGCACATCTGTTCCTTAGTGAGCTTAATAAAGGTTAATGTGTGGCCTGTGTTGTTTGAGGCACACTCTGGATCCGTGGTCTCTCGTTTCATTGTTTGGGGGTGTTGGGCACATGTATGTACTTTGGGCAGGATGGATTTGCCTTGTGTCGGGTAAGTACCTCTTGCTGTGGGGTGTATGGCTTGTGCTGCAGTGAAGGGTTGTGGGAGCGTTGCAAGGTGGGTGGAGTGGGTGGGTATGTAACTGTGCCCTTTCTTCCCTTGTTTAGTAGGTTGCGATACTTACCATTGTCGTCTTCATCGGTGCTCTCGTTTGTGGAGGTATATGGCAAGGAGCAGGGCTGGCATGATCTGCAACTCTTTCTCCATGTCTGCTTCAGCGTGTTGTGTGAGCCTCCGGTGAGTGTTTCCTTCTATTTGTTTCATTTCCGCCTGGCTTTGCGTGGTAGTGGTTCCCGCCCCGGAACTGACGGTGGTCTAGTGCTTCATTATTTGATGGGCGGGTAGGGCCTGTGGGCGGGCTCTGCTGTCGTTGTCGGCACTCCTCTGCTGGCGGTGAGTGGTTTTCAGGATGCCTGTGTTTCAGTTGATTCATTATTTGGTGGTTCGGACCGCACGTCTGTTGGCGGTTGCTACCGCCTCCGCTGGTGGTGTGTTGTTTACCGCTGTGTTCATAATGAGGGCCTTAATGTCTAAAACTCATTAGGATACGAAGCATAGCGGATAAGGGTTGAATTAAAAGCAGGGCAGTTGTTAAGGATAAAAAAAGAAATATTGAAACAAGCAGAAAGCAAATGTAATGATTTGTTAAAAGTTGAGAAGGGTACTTTGTGATTTTGCCACATTGAGTGGTGAAATATTGAGGAATAAGAGCCATTTGTCGCCGTGCAGGCAAGAGGTTGAAGGAATAAATTCTAAAGGGAAAAATGAAAAGGAGGTTTACTTGACTGGATGGAGAGGATGCGGAATATGATGTGGATGAGAGAGATTGGTGGAGCGGAGTGCAGGAATTCAGTTCAGCCCGGGGGCAATGTCTTCAGAGGTTGAAGGGAGACCATGCTGCTGCCAATGTACGTGGTTGGTTGCAGGATGGTTAAACCAAAACATGTAGGAAGCTTTGTTTGTGAATAAGGCCTCTTGTGCTTCGCTTCTGCCTTGTTCACTGTTTGTCAAATAAGTACTATGTGTTTGTACATTTTGTATTAATTGCTAGGTTTATAATTGTGTGTGGGGGGTTGTGTATGTAGTATTTGTTGTGTTCTATGTTCTCTAATTCTGTGTTCTGGATTGTAGTTGCACTGCTGCCAGGTGGAGATGTTCCTGGACAGGTACAACAACTCTTTCTGGGGTTGCCATTAGTACGATACTGGATACTACCTTTGTACTGAGCTTCTACACCAGGGGAAATAGAATGACCGGAAATGACGTTCCCCCATAAGAGATACAGACCCCTGCTCCATTCACAAGGTGTGACTAAGGGCACCCCTTGGCAATTTGCGGGGTGTGGTAACGCATATTATGCTCCTAATGCAAGGGATATAAGACATAAAAGGACGCATGTTCCAGAATGGTGATGCCATTGTAGACATATGCGATCATTCTCCTGCCCCCTCATGATCTTACCCCGTTCCCTGCTCCTGAACTCTTGCGTGGTTTGGTTGTAGAATGGGGTATTTAAATCGTTAGATATTAGAGAGCCCAATTACTGAAAATTAGGAAATATTGTTTGTTGGTTATCATAATCGGGGTAAGGGAAGGGTTCAAGACAGGGGCATTATCGCTGGGATGATGTTGTTATTTTACCCTGTATCTTTCTGCAGCAGCAGCATTTTTTATTAGTCCAGGAGCCCGATGTGACACACCTAGCTGTTAATAATTATATAAAAAGCTAATGAAGTCATGCACGATTTTAAATCATCTGTTTAAATTAAAGAACAGATTAAATGAGAGCAGGTTTATCAAGATCTTATAGTTGCAAGTGGAGCTCATGTAAGGTGTGACACCTTCAGACAACACATTGTCCTTTTCTATCATTAATCCTAGAATCACCTCGCAAATGTTTCATGCTATCCATCACTATATCAAAGTGGGAGGCAAAATGATCTAATGAGTCAGAAATATACAGGAAATTCATTTTTTTCCTATAACAATCCCTTTAAAAATATTCTTATATAATTTCGGATAACTGAAAGCCCTAAGTGGGCAGCTTTGTGAGCTATTGGCAGCAGGTTTAATCTAATTTAACCGCTCATCAACTTCTGAATTTGAAATAAACCCAAAAGAGGTTGTCTTTAACAGAGAGGGCATTTTATCTACCATGTGTCATCAGGAGGCAAGGTAGACAGAGAAGGTCAGGATGAACCTGGTGCACCTTTGGTCTGCAGTTAGCTGAGCATCTCTGCAGAAATGCAACGTCATCTTGTGGTCACTTCACACCTTTGTGTGACTGATGCTTAGCAGGGCTGCCTAACTTCCTTTCCAGTATTTGTTTTCTACCTACTCTAAGGCCCCACACTCTTTGCTTTGAAAAAAATACTCTATTCAGAGCTGCCGTTTGAAGTGAAGGAAAGTGACTAAATAGGTTCCAATTTTAGTACATGCGCTGCCGAAGTGCACGTGCCGCTCCTGTAGGAGGAACACATAGGGACCCTTGTTTAAGGTTTTTGCTTTCCTTTCTTATAGACTTGGTTGTTTTAATAATGTCTATGGCGAAGGGGCCTCGAACTTGAACAAGAATTGCTTTTTTCACTGTCACCAAAATACTCATTTATTTCGATGCCTGGGGGAATTTGGGGATGTTAAAGCAGGACATCGTTTTTATTTGAACTGTTTTTCCAATGTGTACTGTTTCAAACTATCCTGGACATTATAGTTTTGCAATGTAGTTTATTGTACTTTTATGGCCTATTTTGCATTAGACTGAATAAAGTTGAATTGAATTGAATTGACTAAATGATTTTGCAGTGAACAGAGCACAGTAAGCTATGCTTTATTCCAAATCTAGAAGCTCTAGAAGTCACGGGCCCCATATGCTGTGGTATTCCATGTAATAATTCAACATAGGCAGTACCATGCTCTTCACTTGCCAATCCGCTTCAGTTGTTCAAACGAAGCAGCAACAGAATCTGGCCCTCATTATGACACTGGTGGTAAGTACCGCTTACCGCCATGCTGACTGCCGCCAACATACCACCGCCGCAGTGGATAACCGCCAAACATATTATGACACACACATAGCAATCCATCACTATACAGCCAGACCCACAAGTCCGCCAGTCCAAAGGAGGGTGATAAACTGGCAGTATCCAAACCCACACCGTTACGCCAACAGAACAATGCCCACAACATTATGGCCCACGAATCCCTGCGGTGGACATTCAATGGCCCTAAACCATTGGCGGTACATACTGCTGCACTCAAAATACACACACGCTACCAAAACAACACCACATTGGACAATTCAAACTACACACACCTGACACCCATACACACACCACACCCGCACACCCACACTACTATAAAACACACACCCACACTACCCACAACTCTTTACGACTAAAAACAATTGCCACAAGAGCAATAGCAAGACCACAGCCAAGACCACAGCCACGCACCACCATCTCCTATACACCATCCACGCACC
The DNA here is from genome assembly GCF_031143425.1 of Pleurodeles waltl. Classification (NCBI taxonomy): domain Eukaryota; kingdom Metazoa; phylum Chordata; class Amphibia; order Caudata; family Salamandridae; genus Pleurodeles; species Pleurodeles waltl. The sequence continues at coordinate 777,358,254 of NC_090448.1, read as the reverse complement.
TTACATCACACACCCCAACACATCACCCCACACACCCTCACCCACACCACTCACACTACACCCATGGCACCACAACGACACCCCAGGTTCTCAGAGAAGGAGCTAAGGGTCATGGTGGAGGAAATCATCCGGGTAGAACCACAGCTATTCGGATCTCAGGTGCAGCATACATCCATTGCTAGGAAGATGGAGCTATGATGGAGAATCGTGGACAGGGTCAATGTCGTGGGACAGCACTCCAGAACAAGGGATGACATCAGGAAGAGGTGGAACGACCTACAGGGGAAGGTGCGTTCCGTGGCAGCAAGACACCAAATAGCCATACAGAGGACTGGCAGTGGACCCCCACCTCCTCCCCCACAACTAACAACATGTAGGGAGCAAGTCTTGGCAATCATGCAGCCTGAGGGCCTGGCAGGAGTAGGAGGAGGACGGGACTCTGCTAAGTCAACTATTTACTACTTTAACCCCCCCCTACCTACATGCCATCACAAACCCCCACCCTTACACTCAATCCCATCACTCCACCACCTCCCAAACACTCCACCATCCCATCACAACCCACTCATCCCAATACCAAGCCCTGCATGCAACACCAATGCATGGACACCCCTCACAGACCTGCATGGACACCTATCACTAAAGCATGCACACTAGAGAATCACCTAGCCCACCACAGAACAACTCACACAAGGGCAAACTGCCAGGGCAATAACAACCATAGAGGGCAACACACCCATGCACAATATGTCACACGCAAAAACAATAACACTGTATTTACATCCCCACAGGTCCCCCAGCCAATGTCATCAGAGATGAGGTGCCAGCAACATCCAGTTGCCCCCCAGAAGAGGCCCACAGTGATAACAGCAGCTCTGGACGCCTGGATCTGGATGACCAACCTTGCTTATCAGGGTTCTCCGGACAGCCGGTTACCCAGGCACAGTCACACACCACCACAGAGCCTCCGTCCTCAGGAAACACCACCACAGCACCCACCCAGCAGGCCCATACCCCTGTTCCCAGGACACCTCAAACAGCAGTGTGTCCACCACTACAGGGACCCCAGGCCACCCCACAAGCCCGGGACGATCAGGGACCTGGGGTCAGTGGCAGTGGTCACACGGTCCAGGGGACAGAGGCACCGGACAACAGGACTGCTGTGTGACAGGGGGAGGACAGGCCCAGGAAACCGACTCTCAAGGAGGCACTCACCACGATCCTGGGAGCATACCAACATTCTCAGGACACGCTGGGTCAGATACTGGACAAGTTGCAGGAGAACATGCGGCTGCAGGAGGGATAGTACCTGGGGATCAGGGAGTACTTGAAGGACATCAACAGCACCCTGGTCACCATTGCAGGGGTGCTGGCAGACATGGCCAACACTATGAGTGAGGCAGTGGCACACCACCGGGCCCTTACCACTAGCCAAACTGATGAACAGACCTCCACCTCCGCTGCTGCTAGTGGACAGGAGGCTCCGCCACAGGACCAACAAGCCACCAGCACCCCTCACCCTGCAGAAGGAGAATCACCCCGCAAACATTCCCTGCGATCCAGGCGGAAGCCAAAGACTATTGCCAAGACCCCCACCAGGAAATAAGACTCTCCTTGATTGTCACCCTTATGTCCCACTCTGTCACCCTGTCCACCTTGAACTGCCATTGCTCCCCTTCCTATGCCCCCTTGGACAATGCACCTGTGATACAAATAGACTGGACTCTATCCTGGACTTTCCTCCACCATCAACCCAGCCCCCCCTCTACTTCTTAGCACTTAAATAAACACCCTTTGAAAAAATACAAGTATGGAGTATGTCAAATGATTTCAAAATGTATTTGTTCAACAAGGTTTAAACATTGCAATTCAACTGTACAGCAATGTATGCATAGGAATGACCTGTTGTTGGCTACAGTCAACACACCAGGAGCGATAGTGGGGCACAAATATCTGCAAATAGAGATGCCATAGGGTATAGTGAGTGGCCATAGAAGTGGGAAAATCAGCCTGCCAGTGACAATGTCAAACACAAAACTGTCAATTAAATGTTAAGTTACACTGTCTTACCTGTGTGTCTTTGGAAGTATTGACAAATTATTGCACTTCTGTTGTCCTCATCCTCATCCTCTGCCTCCTCATCTTCCCTGTCCACAGGGTCCACTGCTGCCACAATGCCATCTCCAGCCTCATCCTCCTGCAGAAAGGCACCTGAGGGCGTAAGGCAAGGTTGTAGAACATACAACATGCCACGATGATCTGGCAGACCTTCTTGGGTGAATAACACAGGGATCCACCAGTTAGATGGAGGCAAAGAAACCTGGCCTTCAGGAGGCTGAATGTCCTCTCTATAATTCTTCTTGTTTGCCTATGTGTCTCATTGTAATGTTCCTCTGCCCTTGTCCCGGGATTCCTCACAGGAGTCAGTAGCCATGAGAGGTTGGGGTAACCAGAGTCACCTGAAATATCGAGGGATAACTGTTAGTCACACACTAACCCTTAGGACCCACACCATACCCATACACCAACATATACTGGGTGGGAACCAGGGCTCACCTATTAGCCACACCCTGTACCTCTGGAGTTGAGCCATCACATATGGGATGCTGCTATTCCTCAGGATAAAGGCATCATGCACAGACCCAGGATACTTTGCATTGACAATGGGATGCTGCTATTCCTCAGGATAAAGGCATCATGCACAGACCCAGGATACTTTGCATTGACAATGGAGATGTACTGGTCCGCCAGGCACACTATCTGCACATTCATGGAGTGAAAGCTCTTTCGATTTCTGAACACCTGTTAATTTCGCCGGGGGGGGGACAAATGCAATATGTGTGTCATCAATGGTCCCAATAATTTTGGGGATATGTCCCATTGCATAGAAATCAGCTTTCACTGTGGCCAAATCCTCCACCTGGGGGAACACAATGTAGTTGCGCATGTGTTTAATCAGGGCAGAAAACACTCTGGTCAGCACTATTGAGAACATTGGCTGCGACATTCCTGCTGCCAAGCCCACTGTCACTTGGAAGGAGCCAGTTGCCAGAAAATGGAGCACTGATAGGACTTACACAAGAGGGGGGGATCCCGGTGGGGTGACGTATAGCAGAGATTAGGTCAGGCTGCAATCGGGCACACAGCTCTGTGATTGTGGCCCTGTCCAGTCTATAGGTGAGGATAATGTGCCTGTCCTCCATTGTTGCCAAGTCCACCAGGGGTCTGTTCAGGGGGGGATGTCTCCATCTCCTATTCATCCGCAGCAGTTGCAATCTGTGGGGCAAAAGGATGAGCAGCTGGTCAGTATCTCATTTTCCAAACACTACACCTCATTGCATGTTGTGATTGTATCAGTATATTGTTGGAGAGGTCCAAATGATGCATATGTGTACTTTGACGCAGTTAGGATCCATGGCCTGCACCACCCCCCCGAAATGGCGCCCGCCTGTACTGTACAGAGGGACATGTCGAAATGAGGTAATTCCGCTGATGTAGTGCGCCGTTGCAGGAGGCAGTTGAGAACCGCCATGCAACACCTCATTGGTTATTATTGGGCCCTGTGGGGTACAGTGGCCAATGGTGATGTACGCCGGCGGTGACGGTACGCACCGCCGTGGACGTGACTGCCATTTTCTATCTGTTCACTCACTTGCTACCTGACCTTCAACAGGAGAGGACCTACACTACATGTGCTGCTGTGACCTGTGTCTGGAACCAACCATAGCTCGGGTCACTGGGGAAAGGGCCCCTGCCTTCACCTCAGCAGAGTTGGAGCGACTGGTGGATGGGGTCTTACCCCAGTACCAACTGCTGTATGGGCCTCCAGACCAACAGGTGAGTACACTGTGAGCACGATGCATGGAGTGGTGTGTGTGAAGGCCTCGTGTGGGGTGGGGTTGGATGGATGTCCCCTGGGCAGCATGCATCATGGATGCTGGCCATGTCTGTGCTAATGGGGATGGGAAGGGGCATGGCGGGCCATGAGTGTAACAGGCTGGACAGTCGGACTGACACCTTTCCCTGTGTCCATTTCCCTGCAGGTCAGCACCCATCTGAAAAAGGGTGTATGGCATGCCATCGCCAAGGACGTGCAGACCCTGGGGGTCTACGGCAGGCGGAGCACCCACTGTTGGAAACAGTGGGAGGACCTGAGATGCTGGACGGTGGCCTATCCAGAGCTGGATGGGCGCTTTGGAGTATCACAGCAGCCACAAGGGGGTGAGTACAGTGCCCCAATATACAACTTGAGCGTGGTGGGAGCTGCATCCCACAGGACCCAGGATGCCGAATTCACCGACGGTGAGGGCACTAGTGGGATGGAGGGCGAGGGGAGCACCACGGCGGAGACTGGGGGGGACAGTTCTGACAGTGACACCTCCTCCGATGGAAGCTCCCTGGTGGTGGTGGACACCTCTGTGCCCACCCCAACTACAGGTACAGGCGCCACCCCCATACCAGCACTGCCCTCCCAGCAGCCCCTCATTGAGTCTCCCGTGCCCGCTCACCCAGGAGGGTGGGCATCTCCTTCGCCCCAGGCACCTCAGGCCCTGCCCCAGTTAGCCCTACAGCCCTGAGTGAGGAGGCTATTGACCTCCTGCGATCCATCTCTGTTGGGCAGTCAACCATTGTGAATGCCATCCAGGGGCTGGCAGTCCAAATGCAAAAGACAAATGCATTCCTGGAGGGCATTCACACTGACATGGTGGCCCAACATAGATCAATCCAGGCTCTGGACTCCTCTCTGATGGCAGCCATTATCCCTGTTTCTAGCCTCCCCCCTCCAACTTCCTCTACCCAATCCCATTACTCTCAACCCTAACCTATCCCAAGCACACAGTCAAATGAGCATGCACCCAGGACAACACACAAAGTGGACATGGCAAACACAAGCACCACACTTCATCCCACAGGCACTCACACAAACACCTTCCATAATCAGACATACCAACATCCACTGCCTCCATTGTGGCCCCCTCCTCCTCGTCATCCACCTCTCTCCCAGTTTCATCTCCACTCACACCTGCACGCACTACATCCTCATCCACTACCTCCATCACCAGCACACCTATCAGTACACACCCTTCACTGGCAGTCACCACCCCCTCATCCATGCACACGTCCCCTGTGTCCTCTCCCACTGTGTCTGTGCCCCCTCCTTCCAAATTACACAAACGCAAGCACTCAGTCACCCAACAGCCATCCACCTCATAACAGCATCCAGCCCATGCACTTGCACCCAAACACAGCAGACCGACACCTCCTACAACCACTTCCTCTTCCTCCACTCCCAAACCTTCTCCCACTTCCCACTCCAATGTCTCTAAGAAGCTTTTCCTCTCCACCGTTGACCTCTTCCCTACCCCTCCCCACCCCCCCCATCCTTCACATCAGGCCAGGATGGTCAGAACCCAGGCGGGCACCTCAGCCACCCAGTCCACGGGCACAGTAGTGTCCACAGCTACTCCAGGTGGGAGAGGATTCTGGGAACCAGGCAGCCACACTGAAAGGGTTCCTGCACCAGGTGCTGCAAGGAAGGGCAAGGAGGCACCCCCAGCTGCTACAAGGAAGGGCAAGGAGGCACCCCCAGCTGCTCAACGGAAGGGCAAGGAGGTACCCCCAGCTGCTACATGGAAGGGCAAGGAGAAATACCCAGCTACTGACAGGAAAGGCAAGGGGCCTGCACCATCAGGCAGAAAGGACAAGAGGCCTGGTGCTGGGTTTCATTTGGAGCCCCCACCACCGACCATTGTGGTTTATCCGCCCGAGGCTGCAGGGGAAGTGCTGGAGCCTCCCCCCACCACTGCCAGCACCGCCACCAGCACCGCCAGCAGCAGCAGCCCCAGTGGGCAGCCATCCAAGGCAGCAGGGGAAGGGCTGGAGCCTCCACCCACCACTGCCAGCACCTCCTCCAGCAATGCCACCAGCAGCAGCAGCCCCAGTGGGCAGCTGTCCGAGGCTGCAGGGGATGGGCTGGAGCATCCCCCACCACTGCCAGCACCACCACCAGCACCGCCACCAGCAGCAGCCCCAGTGGGCAGCCGCCCTAGGCTGCAGGGGATGGGCTGGAGCCTCCCCCCACCACTACTAGCAGCAGCAGCAGCACCACTGCCACCACTGAAAAGCAATCTCCGCCAGCGGACAGTGTGTAATCCTGCGTCCTTGGGCTATTTTGCGGCCTGGCCTCAGCAAATCCTGTGGGTATGACACCCAGCTGAGAGACTGTGACCTTGCACTCCCCAAGATCTGCATCACTGGGCACAATGCCCCCTCCAGAACCAGTGGAGAAGCCATCCACTCACCCCATCCTTCCCAGGATGAAGCTCACTGGGCACAATGCCCCCTCCAGAACCAGTGGAGAAGCAATCCACTCACCCTATGCTTCCCAGGATGAAGCTCACTGGGCACGATGCCCCCTCCAGAACAGGTGGAAGTAGTCACCTACTTGAGAGACTGTGGATTTGCACTCCCTAGGAACAAGCAGTGGGCAAACCACCCACTTGAGAGACTGTGGCTTTGCACTCCCCAGGCACAAGCAATGAGCACACCATCCACTTGAGAGACTGTGGCTTTGCACTCCCCAGGCACAAGCAGTGGGCAAACCACCCACTTGTGAGACTGTGGCTTTGCACTCCCCAGGACCAAGCAGTGGGCAAACCACCCACTTGAGAGACTGTAGCTTTGCACTCCCCAGGACAGCGCACAGGCATGTAGCCCCTTCCAGGACCGGTGGCGTTGTACCATCTTCCAGCTTAGGTGCCCCTCCCATTCCCCATCCCCCTGAGGTGCCTGGCTGTTTTTGACCTGATGCACCTGCAGTGTTCTCTCAGTGTTGTTGCAGGAGTGAGGTGGGGCCTTGGCCTATGTGTTGTCCTCCACAGACATTGAGACTGGAGAGTGTCCCTACATTTGTAAATATGTATATACGTTTGAATTTGGATGCACTTATTTATAGTATTTTATCTTATCACACTCACTTTCTTCAAATCATTTTGTCCTTGCATTATTCCTGATGGGTACGGGGTAAATATGTTATGTTGCTGCATCTACTTGTGTGTGTGGTGTTTGGGATGGCGGTGTTGCGTGCTGCGTGTCACTCTCTTTCCCCCCCCCCCCCCCCTCGCTTATGTGCTAGGCAGCAGTACTCACCGTGGTCGTCTTCACCAGCATTGGAGTTCGTAATGGAGCAGAAGGTAGACGAGCATGGGAAGACATGCAGCTCGGGCTCCATGGCGTCGTGGTTGTTCCCTGAATCTCCAGAGGTGAGTTGTTTCCCTTCTGTGCAGTGTTTCCACCAGGCTTTTGATGTCTTTGATACCGCCTCGGAAAAGGTGGCGGATTGTCCGGTCATAATACAGTGGGCGGAACATTGTCTTCCGCCTGGCTGTTAGTATTTACCGCCATGGTGCTTGTTGATTCTGTCCTGGCGGTTGGTGTGTTAAAGTGGCTGTCTGTCTGAGCAGTTTCCGCTGTGGTCATAATTCCATTTTTGTTAACGCCGGCCTGTTGGCGGTATTACCGCCACTTTATCACCGATCGCCAGGGTTGTAATGAGGGCCTCAGTCTCCCTGTGTCAGTCCTATCAGCCACCCGCACTAGATATGCCAAGCTCTTTATCTGTGTGCCAATCCCCTGTGTCCATCTAGTCCTGGAAGTGACACGCTTTGCAGTCATCTGCCTATCCTTTCAGTCATCCACTCCTACCAACTATTTGCTTTATATCCTCGAGTCAGTCTTAGAATCACCCCCTAGCAGTGACCGGCTCTAGCTCCTTGCACCTGTCCCCATGAGGCAACCACCCTTTGAAGTGACAGACTCCGTATTCTTCAGGCGACCCCCTTCACGGTCAAGCCATAGGGGCGTCAAACTTTGCTTGTGTCAATCCCTCTCAGTCATCCACATAAGGTTGTGACAAGCTATTTATGTGTCTATCCTTTTCAGTCCAGCTACCCAAGAAGTGCTGGACTCTGTATTCTTCAGGCAAATACCATTAGTCATGTAGTCCAAGACATGTTAGGATCTGTATACAAGTGCTAGCCAAGGAACCTAGTCAACCATAGATGTGACAGGCTCTGGAATCCTGTGTTAATCCCCTGACCCTTACCAGCACAAAGCCATGCGATGATCCGTACCTCTGTTCTATGACACAAACCGCTGTGTCCTAATAGTGGTGGGCTGTGTGCTCCTGTGTAAATGACCTCACCCATCCAGTCCAAGAGGCTACAGGCTCTGTATCTCTGAACCAGGCTCATCAGATATTCTATCCCAGAGGAAACAAACTTGGAATCCATGTGCCAGTTGAGTACTGGTTTTTCACCTCAGAAACTCCTGTATTGTTAGTCCTCTGCTCCCATTCCTGCTCAGTCACGGGCTGATCATGTGTGGATGTATGCATGTAGTATTATTTGTATAGCGCTGTGAAGAAATGGGGTGTGTCATATGGTGAGGTTGTGAGACCTCACTATTTAATACACTTACCAACCCCTTTAGGACCAATGGGTTTTGTTTGTTAAACCCTTAACTCAATACTGGGCAGTTGTGGCTCTGAGCAGTGAGGCTTACATAAAGCAACAAGTGTAAAGCATTTAAACAGCACCAAAACAGTTGAAAAAGAAATACACAACATACTTGAGAAATCGGACACCAATTATATATGATTTCTGACACCAAAATTAAAAAGATCCACCAGATAGTTCTGAAGATACAGAATTGACAAGGTATTGTAAATCAAAGCTTTTACTTAACCTCGAACAAGGACTGACAAATTCCAGTATCAATGCAGTTACTTAGAGTTACTTTAGGTGACCAATTCCAGCAGGGGCCCAGTCAGGTAGACCAGCAAGGCCCTTATAAACTGTTACTCTGCCCAGAAAAGCAGCCTTCAGTTCAATTCTATCAGTGGCTTCTTTGCCATTGACTTCTTTGGAGTATTCCTGATGCAAGAGATACAAGATACTGAATATTCTCAAGGATGTAGAAGATGCTGTGCGGTCAACAGTGATCTTCCTGAGGATACTCTTAGGTTTACAGCCTCAGTGAGATGACCCTGGCTACAGGTATAACTTACATTCTGCTGTAACTTACCCTTTAGGCAATGTTCTGCTTTCCTGCTCTTATCTCATAACCAAGCTTACAGAACCTCTCTGGAATGCACTTCTGAGTTTAAAGAAGACATTTATTTTTATTATTACATCACCACGAGGTTCCTGAGAGACTAAATTAGTAGATTGGAAGCACACGTTCAAAAGTAGTTGCAGCAATGAAAGCAAAATATATTGAAGTACTTCTCAGTTGCAATGTACATAGCAAATACATGTGATTATAATATAGCATAACTTCAAAGCAAAGCATAAAAGTACAAATTCATCACCGTAGGGCCTATAAATCAGCTTCATCTTTCTGGGGTCTGCAAGTTGATGACTCCGGTCAACTGCGAGAAAGAGATTTTCTACCCAAACGGGAGACAGGCAACTGACGTCTACGTTCCTGTCTGAAGTCAAGCAGATTCAATCTATCCCTGCTGTAGGCCAGAGTCATCCTTAAAAGCAAACTCAGTGTGAGAACCGAAGAAACTTATAGAGTGGCCAATTCTACCAAGCTCACTCTTTCTCAGACTCTATTGCGAGGTAAACACAAAATCTACGTGCTCTTATCAGCTATAGTCTGGTGTGAAACACACAGCTTGGTCTATCTTGTGGAAAAATACAGCTTGGAAAAACACAGCTCATCTGCAATGTCTCAACTGCAGTGTCTAACCCCACGTTAAAGCCAATAGGCAGCTAACCTAAATATCAAATGTAATGTCTAATGTCATGTCAAAGCCAATAGGCAGCTAAACTGAATACAGAATGTAATGGCTAATGCCCTGTCAAAGCCAATAGGCAGCTAAACTGAATACAGAATGTAATGTCTAATGCAATGTCAAAGCCAATAGGCAGCTGACCTGAATACAGAATGTAATGGCTAATGCCATGTTAAAGCCAATAGGCAGCTAAACTGAACACAACATGTAATGTGCTACTGGTGAACATTGAGCAACTAATATGAGCAGTGGTGAAACACAAAGGTGGTCATTATGACCCTGGCGATATTACAACACCAGGGCCAAAACGACAGGAGCACCGCCAACAGGCTGGCGGTGCCTCCTGGCGTATTTTGACCGCGGCGGTAGCGCCGCGGTCGCACCACCGGGGCCGACGGTTTACTTCCACAATGGCCCGGCGGTTGTAATCCGCCAGGGCAGCGCTGCTTGCAGCGCTGCCCAGGGGATTACGAGTCCCCGACTGCAAGCCTTTTTCTGGCGTTCTGCACCGCCAGGAAAAGGCTGGCGATATGGGGAGTCGTGGGGCCCCTGGCATGGGCAGTGCATCGGCCCCCTGACAGGGCCCCATGCGGCTTTTCACTGTCTGCTGTGCAGGCAGTGAAAAGCGCGACGGGTGCAAATGCACCCGTCACACGGCCGCAACACCGGCGGCTCCATTTGGAGCCGGCTCCCATGTTGCACTCCACATCCCCGCCGGCCCAGCGGGGATGTCCAAATGGGCACCGCGGGAGTGCGGCCGCATTGGCGGCCGCACGGCTGTTACAGCTTACCGCCCGCCAATGTTGTAATGAGGCCCAAAGTCATTTGTCAAACACAATTAATAGCATCACATTCCACCCTATGACCAATGAATTTTTGTTCACATACCTCTTATTTAAAAAAAAAAAAAACATCAACACAAAAAAAATTATAAGCAAATCAGATTTGAATGATAAAAGCAATCACTGTAAAGCAATGGGAGTGGATTGACATATTAATCTCATAACCTTTCACATCAGATACATCTACACAGAAAAGACTGAAACTTATATACTCTGATTGAACAGTGTCTTTAAAATAGCAATTTGATGTAGCATGAGTCCTACTCATGTAAAGGTACACGGTCTACCTGAAAGGTTTGCTGGAATGTAAGCGAAAGTCAGAGTTCCACACGAAAAAACACAGACAGTTAACTGGTAAGGTTGCTTAGTTCCAGTGGAAGAACGTAATCAAACAAGTTGAACTTGAACTGAAGGCGCCAGTTGCGCAAAATGGATCCATGGGGTCTGTACTTTAATCAATCAGGTTCAGGTTGGGGGTTCGGTCCCTCCCCCGACTTCACACGCACACACCCGAAGGGAGACCACACAGCACACTCATGGTCAGTGGTGAAACGTGGTAGGATCTGCAAAAGAAAAAAGTATGACTTTTCTTGCAAATAACATTTGTCATCTGAAATGTGCCCTTCCTCTTCCTTTCCCTGTTTTATAATCAGCAGGATGTTTTTGGGGCCCTTTGTTATGATTTTTGCAGGTTCTGGAGGGTTATTTGGGGATTCAACCCACACCTTAGCACTGAGGTTTTATCTGCTGCACCACAGCTTCCCTTTCCTTGCACTGTCAGAAGGGCTGGGGCAGACTCCTTCTTTACCAAACCTCCATTCACTGCACTTTTGACAAGTTGGGCCATTCTGTCTCCAATTTGTATGAATAAATCAGATTATTTACTAGTTATCAGCATAATTTTGATTTCACTTGGTAATCTGCAGCAATCACTCCCCCTAAAACCTGATTAATTTGCCATATCTGTCCTGGTGACTCTCCTCTCCCCAACTACTCTGTGACTGTTTGTGGGCCAGATTGCTCTTGTGCGTGCTGCACAGTTTTTATCAAATCTAGGGTAATGTGCATCTCTCTCATCTCTGCCACCCTGTAAGTGGCTGTTTCTCCCAGCTGTCCACATTTCTGGTGCACCCACTTAGCCATCCCCACTAAGTCAGAATTCTGGGTGGACACTTCAGACTCTGAATTTTTCTCTTTAACATCTGCAAGGGAATTGAACCAGTTATGTACAAGCCATGTGGAAAACCAAACGGCTAAACCATTTGCAGTGTACCAAGAATCAGTGTAAAAATGACACATCTGAAGCAGCTCTTGCTTTAAAGTCTGACACACATCGTACAACGCTGTTCCTTCTCCAAAGCTAGAAAACCACTTTTCAGTCAATGAATCATTAGTCAAACAAACATGCTTTTTATCCTCAGGGGACACGAATTCAAATGGTGCACTCAATTTCACTGGTGACTCTTTTACCTGTGGTACTCCCTGCTCCCTCTCCACATCCTGAAAAGGGGCTTGTGACACCTGTTCATGTAGGGCTGCAGTGACTCTAGCCCTGTCTTGCATGTACCAGATCCAGTGTCTGATACTAGCTTCCTGTGCCTGTCCTAAACTGTGAGGTTTAGGTGAATTCATCACCCACTGCATGCTTAATATGTCAGGTTTCATACTCCAAAGTTCCAGGGGCACCCTTGACTTACCCTGTTCCTGATTTACATGTAAATCAGTGTTTCCCTCTTGCACTGCGCAGAAACCTAAAGTCTGAATTATTTCATTTGCCAAATCACAAGCGCGCAGCTGCTCATGTTTTTTTTTTCCTAGTTACTTTATACCAAGGTGTTAGGATTTCACTCAGAAGAGGGCTATACTGTTTCCAAAAATCAAACAAGCTCATGAAACTCGGTGTCTTTTGCTTAGTGCAAACAGTAAGAAACTCTAAAATCTTTTGTTTAACTTGTACCAGCAACTGCACATTTTGCGACGATACTTCTGCCATGTCCGAATTAATTTTTCTTTGTAGAAGCGGTCTGTAAATAACATTCTGAGCTCTGTTCTCAGTGTTATCTGTTAAGGAATGCTCTTCAAACGCCAAAAACTGAGGGGTGTTTTGCTCTATGCCCTGCTCACACGGAGGCTCAGACTGGCCCACAGCTGTTTTGACCCCCTCATTACTGGAATAGGAAAAGCCAGATTCTTCTAAAACAGCAGTTTTATAGATTTCAGCATTATCTTGCATTAATGTGTTCTGGCTAATTTGTTCACGTAAATTCTTATTTTCATGTTGTAACTGCCTACATCTCTCCTGCATTTTTCTGTAAGCAGATAAAAGTATCCAAACCCTTCTGTAAAGAACAAAAGGAACATCATTTCCTTCAAAAGGCACATTTTCTAAATATGCTTTATCACAGGACTCATCCGAAGACTCATACCGTCCTGATAAACAAGAAAACATGTTTCTCACAGCACCATAAGGCAGTTTAACTTCACATGCATTTTCAAACATGGTCTGCCGTGCTTCTGTAATTCTCTAAACAACAAAAAAAACAATTACACTTTTAAATCGTGCACTTCGAAATCTCCAATTTGACTCCCAGACTGCTGACTCACGCCAAAATGGTTGCTTTCCTGCTCTTATCTCATAACTGAGCTTACAAAACCTCTCTGGAATGCACTTCTGAGTTTAAAGAAGACATTTATTGTTATTATTACATCACCACGAGGTTCCTGAGAGACGAAATTAGTAGATTGGAAGCACACGTTCAAAAGTAGTCGCAGCAATGAAAGCAAAATATATCAAAGTACTTCTCAGTTGCAATGTACATAGCAAATACATGTGATTATATTATAGCATAACTTCAAAGCAAAGCATAAAAGTCAAAATTCATCACCGTAGGGCCTATAGCTCAGCTTCATCTTTCTGGGGTCTGCCAGTTGATGACTCCAGTCAACAGCGAGAAAGAGATTTTCTACCCAAACGGGAGACAGGCAACTGACGTCTACGTTCCTGTCTGAAGTCAAGCAGATTCAATCTATCCCTGCTGTAGGCCAGAGTCATCCTTAAAAGCAAACTCAGTGTGAGAACCGAAGAAACTTATAGAGTGGCCAATTCTACCAAGCTCACTCTTTCTCAGACTCTATTGTGAGGTAAACACAAAATCTACGTGCTCTTATCAGCTATAGTCTGGTGTGAAACACACAGCTTGGTCTATCTTGTGGAAAAATACAGCTTGGAAAAACACAGCTCATCTGCAATGTCTCAACTGCAGTGTCTAACCCCACGTTAAAGCCAATAGGCAGCTAACCTAAATATCAAATGTAATGTCTAATGTCATGTCAAAGCCAATAGGCAGCTAAACTGAATACAGAATGTAATGGCTAATGCCCTGTCAAAGCCAATAGGCAGCTAAACTGAATACAGAATGTAATGTCTAATGCAATGTCAAAGCCAATAGGCAGCTGACCTGAATACAGAATGTAATGGCTAATGCCATGTTAAAGCCAATAGGCAGCTAAACTGAACACAACATGTAATGTGCTACTGGTGAACATTGAGCAACTAATATGAGCAGTGGTGAAACACAAAGGTGGTCATTATGACCCTGGCGATATTACAACACCAGGGCCAAAACGACAGGAGCACCGCCAACAGGCTGGCGGTGCCTCCTGGCGTATTTTGACCGCGGCGGTAGCGCCGCGGTCGCACCACCGGGGCCGACGGTTTACTTCCACAATGGCCCGGCGGTTGTAATCCGCCAGGGCAGCGCTGCTTGCAGCGCTGCCCAGGGGATTACGAGTCCCCGACTGCAAGCCTTTTTCTGGCGTTCTGCACCGCCAGGAAAAGGCTGGCGATATGGGGAGTCATGGGGCCCCTGGCATGGGCAGTGCATCGGCCCCCTGACAGGGCCCCATGCGGCTTTTCACTGTCTGCTGTGCAGGCAGTGAAAAGCGCGACGGGTGCAAATGCACCCGTCACACGGCCGCAACACCGGCGGCTCCATTTGGAGCCGGCTCCCATGTTGCACTCCACATCCCCGCCGGCCCAGCGGGGATGTCCAAATGGGCACCGCGGGAGTGCGGCCACATTGGCGGCCGCACGGCTGTTACAGCTTACCGCCCGCCAATGTTGTAATGAGGCCCAAAGTCATTTGTCAAACACAATTAATAGCATCACATTCCACCCTATGACCAATGAATTTTTGTTCACATACCTCTTATTTAAAAAAAAAAAAAACATCAACACAAAAAAAATTATAAGCAAATCAGATTTGAATGATAAAAGCAATCACTGTAAAGCAATGGGAGTGGATTGACATATTAATCTCATAACCTTTCACATCAGATACATCTACACAGAAAAGACTGAAACTTATATACTCTGATTGAACAGTGTCTTTAAAATAGCAATTTGATGTAGCATGAGTCCTACTCATGTAAAGGTACACGGTCTACCTGAAAGGTTTGCTGGAATGTAAGCGAAAGTCAGAGTTCCACACGAAAAAACACAGACAGTTAACTGGTAAGGTTGCTTAGTTCCAGTGGAAGAACGTAATCAAACAAGTTGAACTTGAACTGAAGGCGCCAGTTGCGCAAAATGGATCCATGGGGTCTGTACTTTAATCAATCAGGTTCAGGTTGGGGGTTCGGTCCCTCCCCCGACTTCACACGCACACACCCGAAGGGAGACCACACAGCACACTCATGGTCAGTGGTGAAACGTGGTAGGATCTGCAAAAGAAAAAAGTATGACTTTTCTTGCAAATAACATTTGTCATCTGAAATGTGCCCTTCCTCTTCCTTTCCCTGTTTTATAATCAGCAGGATGTTTTTGGGGCCCTTTGTTATGATTTTTGCAGGTTCTGGAGGGTTATTTGGGGATTCAACCCACACCTTAGCACTGAGGTTTTATCTGCTGCACCACAGCTTCCCTTTCCTTGCACTGTCAGAAGGGCTGGGGCAGACTCCTTCTTTACCAAACCTCCATTCACTGCACTTTTGACAAGTTGGGCCATTCTGTCTCCAATTTGTATGAATAAATCAGATTATTTACTAGTTATCAGCATAATTTTGATTTCACTTGGTAATCTGCAGCAATCACTCCCCCTAAAACCTGATTAATTTGCCATATCTGTCCTGGTGACTCTCCTCTCCCCAACTACTCTGTGACTGTTTGTGGGCCAGATTGCTCTTGTGCGTGCTGCACAGTTTTTATCAAATCTAGGGTAATGTGCATCTCTCTCATCTCTGCCACCCTGTAAGTGGCTGTTTCTCCCAGCTGTCCACATTTCTGGTGCACCCACTTAGCCATCCCCACTAAGTCAGAATTCTGGGTGGACACTTCAGACTCTGAATTTTTCTCTTTAACATCTGCAAGGGAATTGAACCAGTTATGTACAAGCCATGTGGAAAACCAAACGGCTAAACCATTTGCAGTGTACCAAGAATCAGTGTAAAAATGACACATCTGAAGCAGCTCTTGCTTTAAAGTCTGACACACATCGTACAACGCTGTTCCTTCTCCAAAGCTAGAAAACCACTTTTCAGTCAATGAATCATTAGTCAAACAAACATGCTTTTTATCCTCAGGGGACACGAATTCAAATGGTGCACTCAATTTCACTGGTGACTCTTTTACCTGTGGTACTCCCTGCTCCCTCTCCACATCCTGAAAAGGGGCTTGTGACACCTGTTCATGTAGGGCTGCAGTGACTCTAGCCCTGTCTTGCATGTACCAGATCCAGTGTCTGATACTAGCTTCCTGTGCCTGTCCTAAACTGTGAGGTTTAGGTGAATTCATCACCCACTGCATGCTTAATATGTCAGGTTTCATACTCCAAAGTTCCAGGGGCACCCTTGACTTACCCTGTTCCTGATTTACATGTAAATCAGTGTTTCCCTCTTGCACTGCGCAGAAACCTAAAGTCTGAATTATTTCATTTGCCAAATCACAAGCGCGCAGCTGCTCATGTTTTTTTTTTCCTAGTTACTTTATACCAAGGTGTTAGGATTTCACTCAGAAGAGGGCTATACTGTTTCCAAAAATCAAACAAGCTCATGAAACTCGGTGTCTTTTGCTTAGTGCAAACAGTAAGAAACTCTAAAATCTTTTGTTTAACTTGTACCAGCAACTGCACATTTTGCGACGATACTTCTGCCATGTCCGAATTAATTTTTCTTTGTAGAAGCGGTCTGTAAATAACATTCTGAGCTCTGTTCTCAGTGTTATCTGTTAAGGAATGCTCTTCAAACGCCAAAAACTGAGGGGTGTTTTGCTCTATGCCCTGCTCACACGGAGGCTCAGACTGGCCCACAGCTGTTTTGACCCCCTCATTACTGGAATAGGAAAAGCCAGATTCTTCTAAAACAGCAGTTTTATAGATTTCAGCATTATCTTGCATTAATGTGTTCTGGCTAATTTGTTCACGTAAATTCTTATTTTCATGTTGTAACTGCCTACATCTCTCCTGCATTTTTCTGTAAGCAGATAAAAGTATCCAAACCCTTCTGTAAAGAACAAAAGGAACATCATTTCCTTCAAAAGGCACATTTTCTAAATATGCTTTATCACAGGACTCATCCGAAGACTCATACCGTCCTGATAAACAAGAAAACATGTTTCTCACAGCACCATAAGGCAGTTTAACTTCACATGCATTTTCAAACATGGTCTGCCGTGCTTCTGTAATTCTCTAAACAACAAAAAAAACAATTACACTTTTAAATCGTGCACTTCGAAATCTCCAATTTGACTCCCAGACTGCTGACTCACGCCAAAATGGTTGCTTTCCTGCTCTTATCTCATAACTGAGCTTACAAAACCTCTCTGGAATGCACTTCTGAGTTTAAAGAAGACATTTATTGTTATTATTACATCACCACGAGGTTCCTGAGAGACGAAATTAGTAGATTGGAAGCACACGTTCAAAAGTAGTCGCAGCAATGAAAGCAAAATATATCAAAGTACTTCTCAGTTGCAATGTACATAGCAAATACATGTGATTATATTATAGCATAACTTCAAAGCAAAGCATAAAAGTCAAAATTCATCACCGTAGGGCCTATAGCTCAGCTTCATCTTTCTGGGGTCTGCCAGTTGATGACTCCAGTCAACAGCGAGAAAGAGATTTTCTACCCAAACGGGAGACAGGCAACTGACGTCTACGTTCCTGTCTGAAGTCAAGCAGATTCAATCTATCCCTGCTGTAGGCCAGAGTCATCCTTAAAAGCAAACTCAGTGTGAGAACCGAAGAAACTTATAGAGTGGCCAATTCTACCAAGCTCACTCTTTCTCAGACTCTATTGTGAGGTAAACACAAAATCTACGTGCTCTTATCAGCTATAGTCTGGTGTGAAACACACAGCTTGGTCTATCTTGTGGAAAAATACAGCTTGGAAAAACACAGCTCATCTGCAATGTCTCAACTGCAGTGTCTAACCCCACGTTAAAGCCAATAGGCAGCTAACCTAAATATCAAATGTAATGTCTAATGTCATGTCAAAGCCAATAGGCAGCTAAACTGAATACAGAATGTAATGGCTAATGCCCTGTCAAAGCCAATAGGCAGCTAAACTGAATACAGAATGTAATGTCTAATGCAATGTCAAAGCCAATAGGCAGCTGACCTGAATACAGAATGTAATGGCTAATGCCATGTTAAAGCCAATAGGCAGCTAAACTGAACACAACATGTAATGTGCTACTGGTGAACATTGAGCAACTAATATGAGCAGTGGTGAAACACAAAGGTGGTCATTATGACCCTGGCGATATTACAACACCAGGGCCAAAACGACAGGAGCACCGCCAACAGGCTGGCGGTGCCTCCCGGCGTATTTTGACCGCGGCGGTAGCGCCGCGGTCGCACCACCGGGGCCGACGGTTTACTTCCACAATGGCCCGGCGGTTGTAATCCGCCAGGGCAGCGCTGCTTGCAGCGCTGCCCAGGGGATTACGAGTCCCCGACTGCAAGCCTTTTTCTGGCGTTCTGCACCGCCAGGAAAAGGCTGGCGGTATGGGGAGTCGTGGGGCCCCTGGCATGGGCAGTGCATCGGCCCCCTGACAGGGCCCCATGCGGCTTTTCACTGTCTGCTGTGCAGGCAGTGAAAAGCGCGACGGGTGCAAATGCACCCGTCACACGGCCGCAACACCGGCGGCTCCATTTGGAGCCGGCTCCCATGTTGCACTCCACATCCCCGCCGGCCCAGCGGGGATGTCCAAATGGGCACCGCGGGAGTGCGGCCGCATTGGCGGCCGCACGGCTGTTACAGCTTACCGCCCGCCAATGTTGTAATGAGGCCCAAAGTCATTTGTCAAACACAATTAATAGCATCACATTCCACCCTATGACCAATGAATTTTTGTTCACATACCTCTTATTTAAAAAAAAAAAAAACATCAACACAAAAAAAATTATAAGCAAATCAGATTTGAATGATAAAAGCAATCACTGTAAAGCAATGGGAGTGGATTGACATATTAATCTCATAACCTTTCACATCAGATACATCTACACAGAAAAGACTGAAACTTATATACTCTGATTGAACAGTGTCTTTAAAATAGCAATTTGATGTAGCATGAGTCCTACTCATGTAAAGGTACACGGTCTACCTGAAAGGTTTGCTGGAATGTAAGCGAAAGTCAGAGTTCCACACGAAAAAACACAGACAGTTAACTGGTAAGGTTGCTTAGTTCCAGTGGAAGAACGTAATCAAACAAGTTGAACTTGAACTGAAGGCGCCAGTTGCGCAAAATGGATCCATGGGGTCTGTACTTTAATCAATCAGGTTCAGGTTGGGGGTTCGGTCCCTCCCCCGACTTCACACGCACACACCCGAAGGGAGACCACACAGCACACTCATGGTCAGTGGTGAAACGTGGTAGGATTTGCAAAAGAAAAAAGTATGACTTTTCTTGCAAATAACATTTGTCATCTGAAATGTGCCCTTCCTCTTCCTTTCCCTGTTTTATAATCAGCAGGATGTTTTTGGGGCCCTTTGTTATGATTTTTGCAGGTTCTGGAGGGTTATTTGGGGATTCAACCCACACCTTAGCACTGAGGTTTTATCTGCTGCACCACAGCTTCCCTTTCCTTGCACTGTCAGAAGGGCTGGGGCAGACTCCTTCTTTACCAAACCTCCATTCACTGCACTTTTGACAAGTTGGGCCATTCTGTCTCCAATTTGTATGAATAAATCAGATTATTTACTAGTTATCAGCATAATTTTGATTTCACTTGGTAATCTGCAGCAATCACTCCCCCTAAAACCTGATTAATTTGCCATATCTGTCCTGGTGACTCTCCTCTCCCCAACTACTCTGTGACTGTTTGTGGGCCAGATTGCTCTTGTGCGTGCTGCACAGTTTTTATCAAATCTAGGGTAATGTGCATCTCTCTCATCTCTGCCACCCTGTAAGTGGCTGTTTCTCCCAGCTGTCCACATTTCTGGTGCACCCACTTAGCCATCCCCACTAAGTCAGAATTCTGGGTGGACACTTCAGACTCTGAATTTTTCTCTTTAACATCTGCAAGGGAATTGAACCAGTTATGTACAAGCCATGTGGAAAACCAAACGGCTAAACCATTTGCAGTGTACCAAGAATCAGTGTAAAAATGACACATCTGAAGCAGCTCTTGCTTTAAAGTCTGACACACATCGTACAACGCTGTTCCTTCTCCAAAGCTAGAAAACCACTTTTCAGTCAATGAATCATTAGTCAAACAAACATGCTTTTTATCCTCAGGGGACACGAATTCAAATGGTGCACTCAATTTCACTGGTGACTCTTTTACCTGTGGTACTCCCTGCTCCCTCTCCACATCCTGAAAAGGGGCTTGTGACACCTGTTCATGTAGGGCTGCAGTGACTCTAGCCCTGTCTTGCATGTACCAGATCCAGTGTCTGATACTAGCTTCCTGTGCCTGTCCTAAACTGTGAGGTTTAGGTGAATTCATCACCCACTGCATGCTTAATATGTCAGGTTTCATACTCCAAAGTTCCAGGGGAACCCTTGACTTACCCTGTTCCTGATTTACATGTAAATCAGTGTTTCCCTCTTGCACTGCGCAGAAACCTAAAGTCTGAATTATTTCATTTGCCAAATCACAAGCGCGCAGCTGTTCATGTTTTTTTTTTCCTAGTTACTTTATACCAAGGTGTTAGGATTTCACTCAGAAGAGGGCTATACTGTTTCCAAAAATCAAACAAGCTCATGAAACTCGGTGTCTTTTGCTTAGTGCAAACAGTAAGAAACTCTAAAATCTTTTGTTTAACTTGTACCAGCAACTGCACATTTTGCGACGATACTTCTGCCATGTCCGAATTAATTTTTCTTTGTAGAAGCGGTCTGTAAATAACATTCTGAGCTCTGTTCTCAGTGTTATCTGTTAAGGAATGCTCTTCAAACGCCAAAAACTGAGGGGTGTTTTGCTCTATGCCCTGCTCACACGGAGGCTCAGACTGGCCCACAGCTGTTTTGACCCCCTCATTACTGGAATAGGAAAAGCCAGATTCTTCTAAAACAGCAGTTTTATAGATTTCAGCATTATCTTGCATTAATGTGTTCTGGCTAATTTGTTCACGTAAATTCTTATTTTCATGTTGTAACTGCCTACATCTCTCCTGCATTTTTCTGTAAGCAGATAAAAGTATCCAAACCCTTCTGTAAAGAACAAAAGGAACATCATTTCCTTCAAAAGGCACATTTTCTAAATATGCTTTATCACAGGACTCATCCGAAGACTCATACCGTCCTGATAAACAAGAAAACATGTTTCTCACAGCACCATAAGGCAGTTTAACTTCACATGCATTTTCAAACATGGTCTGCCGTGCTTCTGTAATTCTCTAAACAACAAAAAAAACAATTACACTTTTAAATCGTGCACTTCGAAATCTCCAATTTGACTCCCAGACTGCTGACTCACGCCAAAATGGTTGCTTTCCTGCTCTTATCTCATAACTGAGCTTACAAAACCTCTCTGGAATGCACTTCTGAGTTTAAAGAAGACATTTATTGTTATTATTACATCACCACGAGGTTCCTGAGAGACGAAATTAGTAGATTGGAAGCACACGTTCAAAAGTAGTCGCAGCAATGAAAGCAAAATATATCAAAGTACTTCTCAGTTGCAATGTACATAGCAAATACATGTGATTATATTATAGCATAACTTCAAAGCAAAGCATAAAAGTCAAAATTCATCACCGTAGGGCCTATAGCTCAGCTTCATCTTTCTGGGGTCTGCCAGTTGATGACTCCAGTCAACAGCGAGAAAGAGATTTTCTACCCAAACGGGAGACAGGCAACTGACGTCTACGTTCCTGTCTGAAGTCAAGCAGATTCAATCTACCGCTGCTGTAGTCCAGAGTCATCATTAAAAGCAAACTCAGTGTGAGAACAGAAGAAACTTGGAGAGTGGCCAATACTCCCGATCTCACTCGTTCTCAGACTGGATTGCGAGGTAAACACAAAATCTACGTGCTCTTATCAGCTATAGTCTGGTGTGAAACACACAGCTTGGTCTATCTTGTGGAAAAACACAGCTTGGAAAAACACAGCTCATCTGCAATGTCTCAACTGCAATGTCTAACCCCACGTTAAAGCCAATAGGCAGCTAACCTAAATATCAAATGTAATGTCTAATGTCATGTCAAAGCCAATAGGCAGCTAAACTGAATACAGAATGTAATGGCTAACGCCATGTCAAAGCCAATAGGCAGCTAAACTGAATACAAAATGTAATGTCTAATGCCATGTCAAAGCCAATAGGCAGCTGACCTGAATACAGAATGTATGGCTAATGCCATGTTAAAGCCAATAGGCAGCTAAACTGAACACAACATGTAATGTGCTACTGGTGAACATTGAACAACTAATATGCGCAGTGGTGAAACACAAAGTCATTGGGCAAACACAATTAATAGCATCACAGGCGACCAAGCTGCACTCCAACAACTTTCCTGGTTCCAGCAGACTCAGTGGCAACTTTTAAGTGTCTGGTCCTCATCCCTGTTGCTACACAGTGGTGAACCAGTGATATGGGCTACCAACTTGACCCAGCAGGATTCTTCAGCTATTGTGCCCCCATGCTGCATACAGGAGGTTAGCCAACTGATCCTGGAAGTCTCTTTCTTCAGCTGGGCTGAGGAGCCAACTTCTCCATGAGCAGGACACAGCAGACACAGTCCCATTTCTTTGCTAGCCACCAGCTGCAGCAGGTGCAGTCCACGGCAGTGCAGCCTCTCTGCTGCGGGTGCTTGGTTCAGCAGGGCAGTACTATGCCAGTCTTCTTTTTCAGTTCAATGAGATCTGAGTTATGGGTGCTAGGTATGCTCTTTTATGCTCAGAAAATGCCATTTGGGGTGGTTGTGGTCCCTAGCCAATGGATTACCAGACGTCCTCTATCCTGATTACTACTTTCTGTGAAGTGTGGCATCTAGCTATCCCAGAAGGCTCCATTCTTCCCACTTCTAACATGGCAGTACCCCTCTCTCGGCATGCAGAGCTCCCTAGCCCAATGCAGAGTTCTGGTTACCAAGGAGCTTACACACCCACTAAAAACTTGTTTGACATCTTGCTCCCCCTCTCTGTCCGTAGTGGCAGCCTGTCAGCCTAAACACTAGAGCAGACTCTCTCTCAAGTGTTTCCCATTTTTCCTTCAATGGCAGCTTCCTCTTTAAAGCTTGCCTTTTGAGCCAACACCTGCATGGCTTCCTGACAGAAAGAGGTAACACCTCTCCCCCATGCAGGGTTCTATTGTGTCCTTTCTTGGGAGCCATTCACACATCTCCCCAGGAAGGCAGCAGGCTATCTGTGACAGCCGTTGTGTGCAACCTTAAACTGGCATTAAGGCCCATATTTATACTTTTTTAGCGCCGCATTTGCGTCATTTTTTGACGCAAAATCGGCGCAAACTTACAAAATACAATTGTATTTTGTAAGTTTGCGCCGTTTCTGCGTCAGAAAATGCTGCAAATGCGGCGCTAAAAAAGTATAAATATGGGCCTAAGTGTCTTGGGCAACTAAAGTGGCAATTTCCAAAGTTGCACTTTGCCCACGAGTGACATTAAATTCCATGTAACCATTAAATCTGATTTAATACACTGAGGGCCTGATTCTAACTTTGGAGGACGGTGTTAAACCGTCCCAAAAGTGGCGGATATACCACCTACCCTATTACGAGTTCCATAGGATATAATGGACTCGTAATACGGTAGGTGGTATATCCGCCACTTTTGGGACGGTTTAACACCGTCCTCCAAAGTTAGAATCAGGCCCTGAATCTTTTGTGGTACTTTACAGTACCAACTTTAGTTTTTCAAGTGAGAAGTTAGCAGGGCTGAGATGCAGGCCTGTAACTCCGCGCTCAGCAATGGGGAAACTAGCCTTTTCTACACTTAAAATGACAATTTAGGGTTTTTACAGATGCTAAATGTCATGTTCTCTCTTTTAATATACAGTACCCAGTCCTAGGGCCCGATAGGCCTGCCTTGGCGGTGACATATATATTATATAGGGAGAATTGAGCTTTGCCGTACCTTAAATGGCAAAGTCAATTTAGCACCTTAAAACTGCTCTGTCAGTCTGCAGTGGCAGTCTGGGAGACATGTTTTACCTTGTACTCGTGTTGGCACAAGTAGTGCTGCAGTCCACGAGAAACACTTCAACTTACAGGTCATAGGTGCCCCTGGTATAATATACTAGGGATTTACAAGTTAGTTGCACTATGCCATTTTGGTGTAAGGGTCAGACCACATGCACTGAGCCCTGATTAGCAGGGTTCAGAGCATTTCATAGTCATTACACCAGTGCCTAGTAGTCACGATGGGGACAAAAAATTGGGGTGAACCTGCAAAAGCCTGTTTCCTCACAAATGCAAACCTAGCTAGGAAGCAGAGTAATGCTGAACAATGGACAAGATCCAGGGTGCGATTCAGAGTTGTTTTACGGAGAGAAGGTGAGTTCCTAATATGTGGTGGAAATTGTGTGCCTTGGAGAGAAAGGTATTCAGCTGCTTTCTGGAGTTCAGGAGGTGCAGAGCAATCCCGATGTTGGTGGGGAGCCTATTCCAAATCCATTTGACCATAGACTGTAAACATTATTTTTTTGTCTTCCTTGCACGTTTCCTACAGTTCCTTGCATGGCATCGGGCCTAATTTAGATCTCAGCGGATTCAATACTCAGTCACAAGTCTGATAGATAACCCATCCACTGTATTATGATCTCCATAGGAGATAATGGCATTGCAATACAGCGGACGGGCTATCTATCACGTTTGTGGTGGAGTATTGCCCTCCGCCAAGATCTAAATCAGGCCCACAGTCTGTCTGTGATGGTTACTATCTTTTCTTCTGAGTCTGAGTATTGTTTCTGATGGCCTAGAAGGTTGTGCAGTAGGTCTTAGGCTTGAGGGTGAGAGGAGCCAATATAGTTCCTTCAGCATTGAGAGAATGGGGTAGAGATTCATGAGGACTTACAAAAGCTGTGGGGTGAAGGCGCCAAAGTGGAGTCTGGTAGGCAAATAAGCAGAGTGTTGCCTCTATCCATGAGAGAGCCAATCCAGGTTTGCCCTGAAGATTTACAGTTAATATCTGGAAAGAAAGGTTTCCCTTGTTTTTAGGAGGAAGAGCTAGTGCCTCTCTGTCTTGGCTTTTCTGGCTGTGTATTCTTTGCATCTCAGTGTTGATTGTGTATTCCAGGCAGGCTGTGTGTTTGAGGAAGGAAGCAGACAATGCAACTGCCCCAGGGTGGAAGGCTTATGCTAGAGCTGATGAGATAATAGGTCCTGTAATGCCTGGGGGTATGATGTATGACAGGCTTACAGCACAAGCATTGGTGTGTGGGACATTCGAGGAGTTAAAAATAGTCAAGTTTGAGAGATAGTATCTGAGAGAAAGGGGTGATTGTCATACCCATGCTCGCCGGAATACCCTGTGGTGTATTCTGCGCTGCCTTGCCCGTTAGAAGTGGCCAGGAACTGGCACTGTCCCTGAACAGAGGCACATGTTAGTTGGCTCCCATTCTGACAAGAAGAACCAAATCTTTTGGCGACCCAGGAGCTGGAGAACTAGGCATTAGGCCAGAGAATGCCACTTGTATGCTGATTCCCTCAAGCCATGTTTCATGGTTCCTGCTTTCTTTAGGCACAGAGGCACAGAAGATGGAGAGGAGTTACCAGGCCTAGACTCGCAGTAAGTGCGCGGTACTTAGCCAGTCAATACCAAATTCTAACATGCCCATGGCAGAGTCAGTGGGCAATCAAAGAGTGCCCTTAGGGAGTTCCCTACAACACATCCTTTGCACACGACCCTTGCCACACACCTTTCCACACCCCAGTTGGAAATTCTTGGCGTCGCCTGATATTTAGGAGGACCAAATAGGAAAATTAAGAAAACTGTTCCTAAAACTCTTCACTTGGCACGTTGTGAAGTGTGAGTGAACCAGTAGAACAAGTGAGATTGAGTACTGCCACGCTGTATATATGCAGACAGTATAAGTGTATGTAAATGGCTTTCTGGATAGCAGTGGTTGTGTTTTTTATGTTTTACACTGCTGCGTCAGAAGCAGTGGTTTAAATAAACTTCAGTTTGTCACAGAACCAACTTGTGAGGAGGTTTCTTATCAGAGACGCACATAGGCAGTTTTATGCACCACTCCACTCTACATCACTCCAGTGTATGACACTCTAAGCCACTCTAAGCTCCTCCACTCTACTCCACTCTACTCCACTCTATGCCACAACACTTTATGCTCCTCTACTCTTCTCTGTGCCCCTCCCCTCCCCTCCACTCTATGCCCCTTCACTTTACATCCCTCCACTCTGCGCCACTATAATCCACGACACTCCACTCTACGACACTCCACTCTGTGACAATGTACTCTATGCCACTCTACAACACTTCATTCTGTGACACTCCACTCTGCACCACTGCAGTCTGCACCACTCCAATCCATTCCACTCTCCTCTACGCCACAAACATTTAGCTATGCTGAACAGCAGTCACACTGGTGTACATCATGGCTAAAACACACTCTGTGTCGCTTCACTCTACACCCCTTCATTCTGAGCCCCTCCATTGAATGCTACTCCACTCCATGTTAGATGCACCGCTCTAATGAGCTGTGTCCCCTTGGAGCACTACTTCAATGACTCCATTTGGGAAGTATTACACTCTTGTCTTAGTTCCCATAAAGTTCAACTAGCTTTCATGCATCACCAGTAGTCAAATGTGATTTCAACAATGATTTAATGAATATAAGGTGAAAGTAACATTTTCCATTAAAAATTTAAATCCAATGTATTGTGGAAAAATTCATTCCAATCCCGATGCGTTTCGGGCCATTGCCCTTCGCCAGGGGCATAATCTATAAAAGAATGTATGAAACATATATCTCAGGAGGTGGAGTACGTAAATGTATTAAGAACAGTCTTATTGATTCTACATGCGTATCTGTGCCCAGTGAGTGAATTTGTGCCTGTATCAAACATGATAGTGACGTGAAGCATCATGCCATGCCAGTAAATGATGTATAAACCTAGACAGATTGTCTATGTAAACATCCTACTTTAATGCCATGCGATATAAACCCAAACCATTCAAGTTTACGTGACCCATCGAGTCATGTTGGTGACCACGAACATGAAACTCACACAGGTAGTCAAAGTAAACATGCTTTATCAATGCCACGTATTCAAGCCCAGACAAATAGTCAGTATTGTAATAAATGCGTGCACAACCAGTTGCTAGGAAGAGTGTTATAACTCATGCCAGTCAATATGAATCTGCTGAAAGGTGTGTACTAGAAGAAAACGAGTGTGAGTCCGATCTTGATATAGAAAATGAGGTTACCCCCACTATTACAAAACCTAAAGTTGCGCGTTGAAAAGTTCAAACGCTAATGATGGCCAACTCACCAGTGTATCATATCACAATGGTGTGTAAAATCCTCTCACCATACCAAAAGCAACGTTCTGTGAGTGCTAACAACTCCCCATGATCATGGTAATCAAAGACGGACAAAACAATCCATTCTTTAAGTACCCACCCTGTTGAATCATGAAATCTGCTTAAGTTGTGAATGAAGTAAATAAACACAAGTGTTTGGTTATCACAGATATGTTGGTGAAGAAATCATGCACATTCACATCATGTGGTGGATACTAATCGTGGTGAATTAGATGGTGTGGTGTTAGGCTATGCCTAAATGAAAACAATGTACAAATCAAGTGTTAGAAATGGGATCTATGGCTGGCAGTCAGGTTGCCCACTGTCCAAGCAAAGACCCTCTCCTCAGGGCAAAGGAGAAGCACACCCGGTTAACCCCTGCTCACCCTCTTAGTAGCTTGGCACGAGCAGAAAAGCTTAACCTAGAGACAATGTGTAAAGTATTTGTACCAACACACAGAGTAATACAGGAAAAACACTACCAAATGACTCAACACCAGGTTAGAAAAATAGTCAATATTTATCTGAGCAAAACAAGACCAAAAGAACAAAACTCCAACATACAAAGGCAAAGTTATGAATTTTTAAAAGATTAAACTTCAACATAGCACTTAGAAACATGAATGCTTCAAATTGGTGATATTACGGTGTTGTGACAGAGTTGTTCCCAACAATCGGATGCTAATGTAGGGTGACCACCCGTCCGTAAATTTCACGGACTGCCCGTAATTTCATCCTGCTGTCCGTTGTCCGTGATGAAAGGCTTAACAGACAGCATTTATCCGTAATTTTAGCCTTTCACCTAAACGACAAAATGTAATTGGGACTGATCAGTTTTGAAAGCTGGATTGAAAGGCAGGGAGTCTCCTGTTCTCAAAGGGAGGGGCAGACAGATAAGAAAAGGCTTTCTTGCCAGGGTGTCTCCGTCCCTAAAGAAATACAAATGTGCCCAACTGGTAAATCTGCAAATGCAACTTGTGAGGAGGTTTCTTATCAGAGACACACAAAGGCGGTTTTATGGGCTGGTAAACCACGATGGATACACTTGGTTAGAATATTGACCATGTTGCGTGCTGAGATAAACATGCTAATAGACCCAGTTCAGGCGGAAACTCAAGATTTTTGTTTGAAGCCAAAACTGGCTTTATTTTTAGCTGCCTTCTGCCGGAAATTGCTTCTGCTTCAATTGAAGTAATTTGGGAAATACATTACCTGCTCTAAAATGTTGGCATATATGCTGAGAGCAAGTTAAACATGGACACATGGGGGGTCATTCTGACCTCGGCGGTAAAAGGCGCCTACCGCCGGTCAGAAATCCTCCATAATCCCGCCGCGGTCGCGGAAACCCGCCACGGTCATTCTGACCCGCAGAAGGCAAACCTCCGAAAATCCGACCGCCACAACAGACCGCCAGACCAGCGGTCGGCGGAAAGGTGGAGGTGACAAAACCTCCACCGTCACGCCAACAGAAATACGCCCATGCCATTACGACCCACGAATCCACGCGGCGGTCATTCAAACGCGGTATTCCATTGGCGGGACACACCGCCGCGGTCAGAATACACACAAACGAACAAAACTCAGCCACATTGGACGATTTGAATCCCACACACCTGATACACATACACACACCACTCCCACACACACAATACGATATAAAACACCCACCCACATCACCCACAAACCCCTACGCTAAAAAATTCGTAAAGAAGGCAAGAGCGAGACACCAGCATCCAAAAAATAACAGCCACAGCCACTCAACACCATCACCCACACACTATCCACACACAAAACAACACACACCACCACACTCAACTCACTTAAATACACATACTCCACCCCACACATCATACACACCACCCCATGGCACCCCAAAGACAACCCCGCTTCACAGACGAAGAACTCAGGGTCATGGTGGAGGAAATCGTTCGGGTAGAGCCCCAGCTGTTCGGCACACAGATACAATACACCAGCATTGCCCGGAGGACGGAGCTATGGCAGAGGATTGTCGACAGGGTGAACGCAGTGGGACATCACCCCAGAAATCGGGAAGACATCAGGAAGCGATGGAACGACCTACGGGGGAAGGTGCATTCCATGGTATCCAGGCACAACATCGCCGTGCAGAATACTGGCGGAGGACCCCCACCTCAACCCCCACAATTCACATCATGGGAGGAGGAAGTCTTGAACATCCTGCATCCAGACGGCCTCGCAGGAGTCGGCGGAGGAATGGATACTGGTAAGTTGAAGCTTCAATACTGCTTCCCCCCCACCTGCATGCCAAATCAGACCCCAACCCTCACCCCCATCCTCGAACCCCACCCTCACCCCCACCCCCATCCTCACCCCCACCCTCACCCCCCCCACCATCCTCACCCCCACCACCATCCTCACCCCCACCACCATCCTCACCCCCACCCCCAGCACACCTATTCCCCGCCAATGTCTCACCATCACAACCCACACATCCCAAAACCTAGGCCTGCATGCGTCCACTAAGCATGGACACCCATCACCAAAGCATGCCCAATGCATATACACATCCCCCCCACAAGCCACCCTCACCAAAGCCCCCACACACGAATGCCAGCACTTGGGGACACGAGAACCCACAGATACACCCATATGCCACACATTGAAACTATAACCATACCTCTATACCCCTGCAGGACCCGACCGTCAACACACCGCGGCGGAGGGGCCAGAATTATCCACACCCCCCACCCAAGAGGCCGTCAGCGATGACAGCAGCTCTGTCGACCTGGACACCGATGACCAGCCCGGACCATCGGGGACCTCTGGACAGTCGGTTCCCCTCACACAGGCCCAGGCCACTACAGACCCAAACCCCTCTGGGAACACCAGCACAGCTCCCACCCAGCGGGCCCATGCCTCTGTCTCCAGGGCGCGTCAATCTGCGGTGTGTCTACCACTACAGGGCACCCAGGATAACCCACCACCCCAACAACAACAGGGACCTGGGGGCAGTGGTAGTGGGCACACCGGCCAGGGGGCAGAGGCCCAGGGAAACAGGGGAACTCGGAGGGCAGCTGTGCGACAGGGGGGGGAGGAGAGGCCCAGGGAACCCACTCTCCACGAGGTCCTCACCACCATCATGGGAGCATACAACCGCTCCCAGGAGACGATGGCGACGGTACTGGCCCGGTTCCAGGAGATCCAGGTACTGCAGGAGGAACACTATCGGGGGTACAAGGAGGACATCAGAGCCATCAACACCACCCTGGTTACCATGGTAGGGCTGCTGCAGGACCTCGTCAACAACAGGGCGGACACTCAACAACACCCAAGGGCCCCTGCCACTAGCCTGGACCAAGAACAGCCAACCACCTCCGCCGGCGCTAGTGGACAGGAGGCCCCCGCACAGCAGCAGCCCACCAGACCCCCACCTCCTGCAGGAGAAGAACCACCCCGCAAGAGGGCCCTGAGATCTCGCAAGAAGACAGAGTAGGATGTCAAGACCCCCGCCAGCAATGGATACCACCTGATGTCATCCCACTGTCCCACATTGTCACCCTGTCCATCCTTGAACTGCCCATACTCCATCTCTCCACAGGCCTCTGGACAATGCACCTGTGTGACTGTTACTCTGGACTCTGCCATGGACATTCCTTCACCATAGCCCCCACCCACTTGAAACCACCCATCCCATTTTGAGCACTTAAATAAACACCTATTTTGCACCAAAATATCTGGAGTCTGGCTGTGATTTCAATAGATTGTAATTGACATGACAGTGCAAATATGTCCTTGTACATGGTGAAGTCAACAAACAGCTGCCACAAAGCTGTAGTCCATGGGGAAACGAAGCACAGGACTCGTAGTGGGGACCCCAGATCTGAAATAGGGAGGGAAAAGCCAAAACTCAGTCATCATACACTGGGGCAAATAGACAGGCAGCAGAGATGCTGGAGAGTAGTTAACATTTACTAAATTATCTTTGAAATGTTACCTGTGTCCTATTGGAAGTACTGTTCAATGATTCTGTCCCTGTTGTCTGTTTCAGCCCCGTCGTCTTCCTCCTCGTCACTCTCCTCAGGTTCCACCGCTGCCACAACACCACCGTCTCGACCATCCTCCTGCAGGAAAGGCACCTGGCGGCGCAAAGCCAGGTTGTGAAGCATGCAGCAGGCCACGATGATGTGACACACCTTCTTAGGTGAGTACATTAGGGATCCACCTGTCATATGCAGGCACCTAAACCTGGCCTTTAGGAGGCCAAAGGTGCGTTCGATCACCCTCCTAGTACGCCCATGGGCCTCATTGTACCGTTCCTCTGCCCTGGTCCGGGGATTCCTTACTGGGGTCAGTAGCCACGACAGGTTGGGGTACCCAGAGTCCCCCACTAGCCATACACGGTGTCTCTGTAGCTGTTCCATCACGTAAGGGATGCTGCTATTCCTGAGGATGTAGGCGTCATGCACTGACCCAGGGAATTTGGCATTTACATGCGAGATGTACTGGTCAGCCAAACACACCACCTGGATGTTCATTGAATGGTAATTTTTTCTGTTCCTGTACACCTGCTCCCTGTCTCTTGGGGGAACCAAAGCCACATGGGTCCCATCAATGGCACCAATTACGTTGGGAATATGTCCAAGGGCGTAGAAATCACCCTTCACTGTAGCCAATTCGCCCACCTCAGGGAAAATGATGTAGCTCCTCACGGATTTCATCAGGGCAGACAACACTCTGGATAACGCCTTCGAAAACATGGGCTGAGACATCCCAGAAGCAATTCCCACGGTTGTCTGAAATGACCCACTTGCCAAGAAATGGAGTACTGACATGACCTGCACCAGAGGGGGAATCCCTGTGGGTTGGCGGATGGGGGACATCAGGTCGGGCTCCAGCTGGGCACACAGTTCATGGATAGTGGCACGGTTAAGACGGTAGGTCAGGATAATGTGGCGTTCTTCCATTGTCGACAGGTCCACCAGCGGTCGGTACACGGGAGGATTCATCCGTCTCCTCGCCCAACCCAGCGGACGGTGCCTAGGAAGGACAACATGGAGCACACAGTCAAGCAACCCACAGGTACGTACTCACAGCTAGCACAGTAAACGATTCTCTATGCAGTGAATGGCGTGTCTGAGTGGCTAAGCAAGGCCTAGGCCTGTGTGACGCAGTTGAAATTGAGCCATGTGGGCCCTGGAAATGGCGGCTGCCTGACCTGTGAAGTGTGACAATGGGATGTGAGGTCAATGCGCTGGCGTGGCACACCGCGGCGGGCGGCGGGCCAAGACCGCGGCGCCAAGCCGCATTGGTTAACATTGAAGCCTATGGGTTTCAGGAGCCAATGGCGAAGGGCGCCGGCGGTGGCGGGACGCACCGCCGCGGTACGCACCGCCGCGGACGTGACCGCCATTTTCTATCTACTTATCCACTTGCGACTTGAACTTTCACAGGAGAGGACCTATACTGCAAGTGTTGCTGTGACCTCGGTCTGGAAGGGACAATGGCTGCTGCACCTGGGGAAAGGGCCCCTGCCTTCACTGGAGAGGAGTTGGAGAAACTTGTGGATGGGGTCCTCCCCCAGTATGCGCTACTCTACGGTCCTCCAGACCAACAAGTGAGTTTAATTCAATATGGATTTGGGGCCACTGGCTGGCTTGGGGGCCTGGCGGGGGGCCTGGCGGGGATGGGGGGCATGTTGGGCCTGGCGGGGGGCCTGGCGGGGGGCCTGGCGCGGATGGGGGGCATGTTGGGCATGGCGGGGGGCATGGCAGGGATGGGGGGCATGTTGGGCCTGGCGGGGGGCATGGCGGGGGGCCTGGCGGGGATGGGGGGCATGTTGGGCCTGGCGGGGGGCATGGCGGGGATGGGGGGCATGTTGGGCCTGGCGGGGGGCCTGGCGGGGGGCCTGGCGGGGATGGGGGGCATGTTGGGCCTGGCGGGGGGCCTGGCGGGGGGCCTGGCGCGGATGGGGGGCATGTTGGGCATGGCGGGGGCATGGCAGGGATGGGGGGCATGTTGGGCCTGGCGGGGGGCATGGCGGGGGGCCTGGCGGGGATGGGGGGCATGTTGGGCCTGGCGGGGGGCATGGCGGGGATGGGGGGCATGTTGGGCCTGGCGGGGGGCCTGGCGGGGGGCCTGGCGGGGATGGGGGGCATGTTGGGCCTGGCGGGGGGCATGGCGGGGATGGGGGGCATGTTGGGCATGGCGGGGGGCCTGGCGGGGATGGGGGGCATGTTGGGCCTGGCGGGGGGCATGGCGGGGATGGGGGGCATGTTGGGCCTGGCGGGGGGCCTGGCGGGGGGCCTGGCGGGGATGGGGGGCATGTTGGGCCTGGCGGGGGGCATGGCGGGGATGGGGGGCATGTTGGGCCTGGCGGGGGGCATGGCGGGGATGGGGGGCATGTTGGGCCTGGCGGGGGGCCTGGCGGGGATGGGGGGCATGTTGGGCCTGGCGGGGGGCCTGGCGGGGATGGGGGGCATGTTGGGCCTGGCGGGGGTCCTGGCGGGGGGCCTGGCGGGGATGGGGGGCATGTTGGGCCTGGCGGGGATGGGGGGCATGTTGGGCCTGGCGGGGGTCATGGCGGGGGGCCTGGCGGGGATGGGGGGCGTTGGGCCACTGGAAAGGAAAATGCTGACAAACTTGAACGTGGTATTTCTCCCTCCCTGTACGTGTCACATAGGTCCGCGCCCATGAGAAGATCGGTATTTGGCGTGCCATCGCCAAGGAAGTCCGGACCCTGGGGGTCCACCATCGACGGGGCACCCACTGCCGCAAGAGGTGGGAGGACATCCGCCGCGGGACCAAGAAGACCGCCGAGTCTCTGCTGGGGATGGCCTCCCAACGTAGGCGGGGTGCCTGCCGTCAACTGAGCCCCCTGATGTTCCGGATCCTGGCGGTGGCCTACCCTGAATTGGATGGGCGCGTGAGGGCAGCACAGCAGACACAAGGGGGTGAGTACAAGCATTATCTACTCTGTTGTCGCGCAGTGGAGGTGTCTGGTTGGGGGAGGAGGGCTGGGGGTCCCCCTAGGCCAGGGCGATATCTGTAGGCTGGGCACCCCCGTAAGCCCCTGTGTCCCCAGCCACCACCCTCAGTAGTTTGTCAGTACAGCCATCCCTGGGCCGTGTCATCCATGGGTGCAGTTGTCAACTCTAGGCGTGTAGGGCATGTTCCACGGAATGCGTAGCGGACCCCAAGTGCGCAACTTAGTGCAGGGGGCATCTGTGTCTGTCATGTCCGCTAACTGTACCGGAGATCCATGTACTCAATATCCCTTTATTTCTCTCTCCCCCCCCTTTTTGTTTGTCTTTCTGTGCTTGTGTGCATCAGCATCATCAGGCGGAGGAGAAGTGGCATTGGGGCAGGAGGGAGCTGCATCTCACATGGCCCAGGAGGGCCATGCCACAGAGTCAGACTGGACCAGTGAGACGGAGGGCGAGGGGAGCTCCACGACGGGGACGACTGGACCCTGCAGCGACACGGACACGTCCTCGGAAGGGGGCTCCCTTGCGGGGGTGGCACCATCCGTGCCCCCCGCCATTACAGGTACAGCCGCCACCCAGCGCACCATCTCCGCCCTCCCAGCAGCCCCTCCGCGTTCGCCCCGTGCCCGCTCTGCCAGGAAGCCGGGCATCTCCTTCGCCCCAGGCACCTCAGGCCCTGCCCCTGTTACCCCCGCTGCCCTCAGTGAGGAGGTCATTGACCTCCTCCGAACGCTCATTGTTGGGCAGACTACCCTTTTGAATGCCATCCAGGGGGTGGAGAGGGAGGTTCATCGCAGCAATGCGTACCTGGAGGGCATTCATTCGGGTCAGGCTGCCCATCAGCGATCGTTCCAGGCTCTGGCCTCAGCACTGACGGCAGCCATTGTCCCTGTCTCCTGCCTGCCTCTACTAACTCCCTCCTCCCAGTCTCCTGTTCCTCTGCCTGTCCCACCCACACCATCAGACCAGCCTGCACACACCTCAACACCCAAGAGAAGCTCATCCAAACATAAGCACCACAGATCACGCAGACATTCACACACGCAACATTCCGATGCAGACATGCCAACAGTCACTACCACCTCTGTGACCCCCACCTCCTCGTCTCCCTCCTCCCTCCCTGTGACGTCTACACTCACACCTCCATTCACCTCACCATCAGCCAGTGTTTCCATCACCAGCACACCCTCCACTCCAGTCCGCACACGTGCAGTCACCACCCCCACTGCCATTTACACGTCCCCTGTGTCCTCTCCCACTGTGTCTGTCACCCCCTCTTCCACACCACACAAACGCAGCCACCCACCCACCCAACAGCCATCCACCTCACGACAGCCTATCCCTCCTGCACCTGCACCCAAAGACAGCAAACGTGACTCACCTACAACCACATCCTCTCCCTCCACTCCCATTCCCACTGTACCTACCACTCTCCATTGTCCCAAGAAGCTCTTCCTCGCCACTACTAACTTCTTTCCTGACCCTGAGCCCCCCCCTCCTTCTCGTCGGGGTAAGAAGAGCACCTCAGCCACCACCAGCCCTGCAGCCCCCTTGACAAGGGTGCAGGGGTATTGGAGCCCGCCAGCCCGCATGTCTGGATCTTCGCCCAGCAGCAAGGGGACAGCCAGCCCACCCCCTGGGAAGAGGAGCAGAAGGCGGAAGGGGCGCCGCAGGAGCCCGCCTTCTACATCCCCCCCGGACACCACCCAGAGACAGTCACCAGCCACAGCTCCAAAGGGAGGAAAGGGCCACAGGCCGACGACTAAGGAGGGCAAGGGCAGCAAGTCGGAGAGGTCAGGCAGCAGGCCTGCTGCCCAGGAGGAGCCCACAACCCCCATAGCCGCTGCCCCGGGAGGAACCGGCACAGCTGCCCCGGGAGAGCCCACCACCCCCATAGCCGCTGCCCAGGGAGGACCCAGCCCAGCTGGCCAGGAGGGCCCCACCACCCACAGCCCAGGTGGGCAGTGAAGGAGCACCATCCCCGCTGCCCAGGAGGGCACCACCAGGCAATTAGCAGTTGGCCATAGACCGTCCGCCGTCTCAAGAACCGCTGAACTGGGCCCTTCAAGGCAAGGACCGCTGAACTGGGCCCCGCCGTCTCAAGAACCGCTGAACTGGGCCCTTCAAGGCAAGGAGCGCTGAACTGGGCCCCGCCGTCTCAAGAACCGCTGAACTGGGCCCTTCAAGGCAAGGACCGCTGAACTGGGCCCCGCCGTCTCAAGAACCGCTGAACTGGGCCCCGCCGTCTCAAGAACCGCTGAACTGGGCCCTTCAGGGCAAGGACCGCTGAACTGGGCCCCGCCGTCTCAAGAACCGCTGAACTGGGCCCCGCCGTCTCAAGAACCGCTGAACTGGGCCCTTCAAGGCAAGGACCGCTGAACTGGGCCCCGCCGTCTCAAGAACCGCTGAACTGGGCCCCGCCGTCTCAAGAACCGCTGAACTGGGCCCTTCAAGGCAAGGACCGCTGAACTGGGCCCCGCCGTCTCAAGAACCGCTGAACTGGGCCCTTCAAGGCAAGGAGCGCTGAACTGGGCCCCGCCGTCTCTAGAACCGCTGAACTGGGCCCTTCAGGGCAAGGACCGCTGAACTGGGCCCCGCCGTCTCAAGAACCGCTGAACTGGGCCCCGCCGTCTCAAGAACCGCTGAACTGGGCCCCGCCGTCTCAAGAACCGCTGAACTGGGCCCTTCAGGGCAAGGACAGCTGAACTGGGCCCCGCCGTCTCAAGAACCGCTGAACTGGGCCCCGCCGTCTCAAGAACCGCTGAACTGGGCCCTTCAAGGCAAGGACCGCTGAACTGGGCCCCGCCGTCTCAAGAACCGCTGAACTGGGCCCCGCCGTCTCAAGAACCGCTGAACTGGGCCCTTCAAGGCAAGGACCGCTGAACTGGGCCCCGCCGTCTCAAGAACCGCTGAACTGGGCCCTTCAAGGCAAGGAGCGCTGAACTGGGCCCCGCCGTCTCAAGAACCGCTGAACTGGGCCCTTCAGGGCAAGGACCGCTGAACTGGGCCCCGCCGTCTCAAGAACCGCTGAACTGGGCCCCGCCGTCTCAAGAACCGCTGAACTGGGCCCCGCCGTCTCAAGCACCGCTCCGCTGGGCCCCGCCGTCTCACGCACCGCTCCGCTGGGCCCCGCCGTCTCAAGAACCGCTTAACTGGGCCCTTCAGGGCAAGGACCGCTGAACTGGGCCCCGCCGTCTCAAGCACCGCTCCGCTGGGCCCCGCCGTCTCAAGAACCGCTCCGCTGGGCCCCGCCATCTCACGCACCGCTCCGCTGGGCCCCGCCGTCTCAAGAACCGCTTAACTGGGCCCTTCAGGGCAAGGACCGCTGAACTGGGCCCCGCCGTCTCAAGCACCGCTCCGCTGGGCCCCGCCGTCTCAAGAACCGCTCCGCTGGGCCCCGCCGTCTCAAGAACCGCTCCGCTGGGCCCCGCCGTCTCAAGAACCGCTTAACTGGGCCCTTCAGGGCAAGGACCGCTGAACTGGGCCCCGTCGTCTCAAGCACCGCTCCGCTGGGCCCCGCCGTCTCAAGAACCGCTTAACTGGGCCCTTCAGGGCAAGGACCTCTGAACTGGGCCCCGCCGTCTCAGGAACTGCTGAACTGGGCCCTTCAAGGCAAGAACCGCTGGCCCTTTGGCAGACGTGGCAGGGCAGGATCTATCTCGGGCAGGGCTGCAGGATGTCCTCTGGCCAACTTGCCTCCTCCAGTGGCAGTGGGGTCTGTTATGGACTGTATGGACTGTGGCTTTGCTCTCCCCAGGATGGCCCAGTGGGCAGGCCACCCACTGTATGGACTGTATGGACTGTGGCTTGGCTCTCCCCAGGATGGCCCAGTGGGCAGGCCACCCACTGTATGGACTGTTTGGACTGTGGCTTTGCTCTCCCCAGGATGGCCCAGTGGGCAGGCCACCCACTGTATGGACTGTTTGGACTGTGGCTTTGCTCTCCCCAGGATGGCCCAGTGGGCAGGCCACCCACTGTATGGACTGTATGGACTGTGGCTTTGCTCTCCCCAGGATGGCCCAGTGGGCAGGCCACCCACTGTATGGACTGTATGGACTGTGGCTTTGCTCTCCCCAGGATGGCCCAGTGGGCAGGCCACCCACTGTATGGACTGTATGGACTGTGGCTTTGCTCTCCCCAGGATGGCCCAGTGGGCAGGCCACCCACTGTATGGACTGTTTGGACTGTGGCTTTGCTCTCCCCAGGATGGCCCAGTGGGCAGGCCACCCACTGTATGGACTGTATGGACTGTGGCTTTGCTCTCCCCAGGATGGCCCAGTGGGCAGGCCACCCACTGTATGGACTGTTTGGACTGTGGCTTTGCTCTCCCCAGGATGGCCCAGTGGTCATGGAGTCCCCTCGTGGATCTGGCGTCGTGTACTCAAGTGGCAGAGGTGCCCCCCCTTCCCTTCCCCCTGAGGTGCCTGTCCTATTTTCTTTCTGATGCCCCTGCAGTGTTCTCTCCGTGGAGTTCTTGTCGTGGGACTGGGCCTTGCCCCTTTGCACAGGACGCCTGTGATCCACGGACAGTGGTTGGACTACATTTAGTAGCTGTATATATTTTGTACATAGTTTATTTATTTATTGGGATTACTGGTGTACATATTTCAATATATCTGCCCGTTTATGATCTCTTCTTTTGGTCTTTGCATTATTTCGGAGGGGGGTGGTTTGTGGGTTGTGACAGTGATCTGTGGGAATGCATTGATGTGTGTGTTGTAGTGGGTGTGGGTGGGTGGGTGTGTGCCGGTAATCTTTTCCCTCCCCTGTGTCGTAGGTGCAGTACTCACCGATGTCTTCCGCGCCGCCGGGCGTGCTCCTGGTATATGAGCAGGAATAGGAGTGCGGGGATGACCTGCAACTCTGGTTCCATACTGCCGGAATCTCGCGTGGAGTGCGTAGAGGTGAGCGTTTTCCCGTTCGTAGTCTGTTTCCGCCGTGTTCTTATCGGCGGTGCTCCCGCCCCGGAAAAGGTGGCAGATTGGTGGGTCGTAATAGGGTGGGCGGTACATTGTCTGCCGCCTGGCTGTTGGCGGGAACCGCCGCGCTGTTTGTTTGTACCGCTGTGGCGGGCGGAGTGTTAAGTTGGCGGGCTGTGTTGGCGGTTCCCGCCAGGGTCAGAATTGCATATTTTAGACCGCCGGCCTGTTGGCGGCTTGGCCGCCGCTTTATCACCGACCGCCAGGGTCAGAATGAGGGCCATGGTGTATACTCACTTTAGTATTCCCCCCAACGTTTTAGATTGAAGCCTACCAGAAAGATAAGCTATCTGGTTTGCTAAAACATCATGGGGACATTCTGAAAGTTTACCTGGGAATGCATTCCACCCTTTGCTTACCACTGGATTTGTGTTTTGTAACTCACATTTGCTTGCTTCCTATTTGCTGGCTTTATTTCCTTTAGGCTCTCCAGCTTGAGTTTGTTCCTCAAGTGTGGCATCACCATTTTACTTTTTACTGTATTCTTCCACGGCTCACTTTCTGCAAACAGGCCTTTAAATCTTGTTCTTATCTTGTGGCATTTATTGTGCATTCAAAGATAAAGTTCAAATGTCAGGCTTTGGGGTATGGGGGAGCTTGATGTTTACTTTTGTTTCTACTACAACAAAGTGAGACGATTTATGTAACAATTCTGTTGGGTGCCTATGTGAGAAGAGAAGCTGTAGGATGCTATTTTTCTAGCTCACAGCAAAATGTAACTGTCTATAAATGAACTGTGAAAATATTTCAGAATATATGAGAATTAGGAAAGCACATAGGAGGCAAATTCGTCTGTAAATCTCAAATTGTTGTAAACAAATATTTTAATACAATCAAAACAAATCAAAACACTTGGTGATGCCATTTTCATACATTATGCAGAGTGGCATAGGAGCAGTGACGTAGAACACAGTGGTGCAGAATAAAGTGCAGTTGGGTACAGTGCAGTTGTTTAGAGTGCATTGGCATACAGTGCAGTGGTATAGAGTGCAGTGGTGTAGAGTGGTGCAGAGTGGAGTAGTGTAGAGTGGTGTAGTGCAGAGTAGAGTATAGTGCTGTAGAGTGCAGTGGTGTGGAGTGATGCAGAGTGCAGTGGCATAGAGTGCAGTGGCATAGAATGCAGTAGTACAGAGTAGAGTGGTGTAAAATACAATGGCGGAGAGTGCAATGTTGCAGAGTAGATTGTCACTGGAGTGGTGTAGAGTGGCATAGAGTGGTACTGAGTAGTGGTGCATAGTACAGAGGTGCAGAGTAAAGGGCAGTGGTGTACAGTGCAGTTGTTTAGAGTGCATTGGTTTAGAGTGCAGTGGCATAGAGTGACATGGGGCAGAGGAGAGTGGCACCCGATGCAGTAGTACAGAGTAGAGTGCTGTAGATTACAGTGGTGAAGTGCAATGTTGCAGATTCGAGTGTCAGCACAGTGGTGTAGAGTGGCGTAGAGTGCTACAGAGTAGTGGCATAGAGTACAGTGGTGCAGAGTAAAGGGCAGTTGTTTAGGGTGCGTGGTGCAGTGTAGAGCAGAATATAGTGCTGTAAAGCGCAGTGGCAGAGTGGAGTTATGCAGAGTAGGATGGTATAGAGTGTAGTGAAATAGAGTGTATTGGTACAGAATGCAGTAGTACAGAGTAGAGTGGTGTAGAGTATAGTGGCATCCAGTGTAATGTTGCAGAGTAGAGTGTCATAGAGTGCAGTGGTGTGGAATAGATTGTTTCAGAGTAGAGTGCAGTGGCTTAGAGTGGAGAGGTGTAGGGTAGAGTGCAGTGGCATAGAATGCAGTGACGCAAAGTAGATTGTTTCACAGCAGAGTGAAGTGGCGTAGAGTGGAGAGGTGCAGGGGAGAGTGGAGTTGTATGGAGTGGCATAGAGTATGATAGCATAGAGTAAAGTGGTACAGAGTGCCGTGGCATAGAGTA
The DNA here is from genome assembly GCF_031143425.1 of Pleurodeles waltl. Taxonomy (NCBI): domain Eukaryota; kingdom Metazoa; phylum Chordata; class Amphibia; order Caudata; family Salamandridae; genus Pleurodeles; species Pleurodeles waltl. The sequence continues at coordinate 777,316,812 of NC_090448.1, read as the reverse complement.
GATTAGAGTAACGTACAGTGTATTAATGTAGAGTACAAGGGCATAGAGCTGAGTATTACAGAGTAAAGTGCACTAGCATAGAGTGTATTAGCATAAAGTGCAGTGGTGTACAGTGCAGTGTTGCAGAGTGGCATCAAGTGGAGTTGTGCGGACTTGATTGTTTTTGCCTAGACTGGAGTGCTATTGCGTGCAGAGGCGCAGAGTGCAGTGGTGTATAGAGGAGTAAAGTGCATTGGTATAGAGTAGAGTGGTACAGAGTAGAGTAGAGAGGTGTAGTGGGAAGTACCATAGAGTGCAGTAGCATAGAGTGGAGTGGAGAAGAGTGGAGACTTGTGCAGTGGCATGGAGTGGGGTAAACTGGAGTGATGCAGAGTAGGGTGCAGTGGTGTGGAGTGGTGCAGAGTGGAGTGGAGTATGCATGGTGTGGTAACACACTGCCATTACAGACAACACATTTTTGATTGAATTGACCATTACATTGCACAGACATACAGTATTTCAAACAATACCATACGGTGCACAGATGATGATGTATGGAAATTGCATCACATAAAGCAATGATTTGTTTTAATCATATAAAGGTATTCGCTTCCAGCACAGTTCAGAATTAACAAAAATGTGCTTCATTTGTACTCCTAATTCTGATATAGTCTGACGTTTATTTAAATGTTGTCATGTGATAGAAAAACTTCTTTCCTAATCCAAGTATCCAGCAAAATTGTTGCATAAATCCTCTCACTTTGAAGTCAGTGAAACAAAAGAAAACACTAAGGGCCAGATATAGCAAACTTTTGCGAGTCACAAATGGCCGAAACGCAATTTGCGCCCCCGCAAAATCGGAAACGGGATGCAAAAATCCCATTTCCGACTCACAAATTGCGACGCAAGCTATTGGCGACTCGCAAAAATAGCGACTCCATTTTGCGACCCGCAAATAGGAAGTCGCAATTTGCGAGTCGCAAACCAAATGCAATAGCCACTCGCAAATTGCGACTAGTCGCAAAAAGCCCATTTTGCACTTCCAATTTACCACTAACTCAGAGCAGGTGGTAACTAGAAACAAAGTATAAAAGGAGACCCAGAAGGCACCTGGGTTACTCAAGATGGCGGAGATATATGTGATAGCAAGGAGGAGGAGAGCCCACGCCGCACAGCAGATGAGGAGGAGGAGCCAGAGACAGGAGAAGATATACAGAACCAGGCAGACACTTTTCCAACAAACTGAGGAGGAGATATATGATAAATACAGACTTAGCAGTGCAGCAATTCTAGATTTAATAGAGCTACTCAATCCTCAGCTTCAACGCCAGACTGTGCGCGGCTGTGCCATCCCTACACATGTGCAAGTGCTATGCTCACTGCACCACTTGGCCTCGGGTAGCTATCAGGGGGTCATTGCTGTGGCAGGTGGGGTATCCCAAAGTGCACTCTCACGGTTCTTCAGAGCATTCCTAGATGCCATACTCACGCACATGTCCAGATACATTTACCTACCCAGGAATGAGGCAGAAATCAACAGCACCAAGTTGGAATTCTACAGGATTGCCAACTTCCCCCATGTCATAGGGTGTGTAGACGGGACACATATACAAATATGCCCACCTGCAAATCTGGAATATCTGTTCCGCAACCGGAAGTGTACCCACTCACTCAACATCCAGGTAGTATGTGATGCCCATTATGTTATCACTGACATAGTTGCCAAATTTCCAGGGAGCACACATGACTCCTACATTTTCAGGCACAGTGGGATACACCAACGCCTAGAACGTGGGGAGTTTGGAGACGGATATCTCCTAGATATAGCTGAATACACCTTGAAGACATACACACAGGTCAATGTGGAACCCATCTATGCCCAGCTAACATTGTACATTTTGTTCTAAACGGGTGACAGTGCATATGCACTACGACCATGGATACTCACCCCGTACTTAACACCCAGCAATGAGACAGAGAGGCGATACAACAATGCCCATAGGAGGGCCCGAAATATCATAGAGAGGACCTTTGGACTGCTGAAGGCAAGATTCCGATGCCTCCACAGAAGTGGAGGTGCCCTCCAGTATAACCCAGTAACAGCTTTCAAGATAGTTGCCACATGCGCTATACTTCACAACATTGCCACCAGACGTGGGCTACCTCTCACCCCAGAAGAACCAGATTCAGAGGATGACAAGCAAGAGCTACCACATCGCCATCATGGGGATAGAAGCATTGCAAATCAAGGCAGACTGAGACGGGACCACATTGCAAACCAATACTTTGGAAGGTACGTGCTAACTGTCACCACACTCACTAACGTCACACACAAAGAGTCCAGGTGTGAAGTGTAACAAACAAGGAATTTAATAATGTGCACCAACAAAACTATATACATTAACTACAGTTCAGGGGCTGTAAAAGTCCACCTGGCATGAGGACACATTATTCTCATGTGCCTCTACTCCAGGATAGTGTGTAGCTCACACTCTACGCCGGCCTCGCCCAGCATGGCTGGTTCCTGGTGTGTCAGCAGTGCCCTGCCTTGCGCTTCCACTGTACAACACCCTGGTGCCACTGGCTGAGAAACTGCTAACGGTGGAGCCCTCCTCGCTGTCCTGTGGCGTGTCTGCCGCGCCCCTTGCCACCTGTCGTGCCTCCATGAGAACTACGGCGTGGCTGAGACGTCCCAGTCCACGTGCCACATCACTGGCAAAGTTGCCCATGTCCACCTGGAGGCTGACCGTGCGCCGTGACAGGCCAGTGGTGTTCACAGCCAGCCTGATGATGGAGGCAGACATGCGATCTAGCCGGTGGATGAGCTGCCTGTCACGGCGTCTTGCACCCTCTCTCTCAGTGATGAGTTCTGCCACCAGTTGTCTCATGGAGAGTGCAAGGTTGCCAACATGGGTATTGAGTTGTTGGAGCTCTGTGTGTACCAGTTGCAGCCCTGTGTTCTGGTTCTGCTCCATGCTCCGCATGGCCCCTGTTATATTCCTTATCTCCCGTGTCTGAAGGCGCTGACCACGTAGGAGTGCAGCCTCGGCGGCCGACATGGAGGCGTCCCCTGACTCAGACTGCGGCACTCGAGGGACATTTAGACGTCGCCTGCGAAGCAGTGGAGGCTCCGTGTCCAGTGCACCGGCACTGTGGCTGGGACCGGGTGCTGGCTCACTCACCAGTATGGCAACTGGTGCATCAGGAGGGGACTGTGTTGGGGTGGTGCAGGTCCCTGTGGTGGCTGGTCCTGAATCTTGTGCAGGCTGGTGGCTGACCTGTGGCCCCTGGATGCTGTGGCTGGAGGTGGTAACGTGTGGGAGACCTGTGGGACATAGGGAACACACTATCAGTATCTACCATCTGTTATCTACTTCCTAATAAACTGTTGCCTATCAACTGCCTACTTGACTACATTGCCCATAATGCACCATGCAGGTGGTTGCTACTCTGAAATGGAGCTATTTTGGTTGTGCATGCTGCTGTGTACAAGGTGGGTGGGGGTATGGCATATATGGGTGTACATGCATGTTTCATGGTACTCACCGGTTGATGGTCCTGGCGCTGACGTGTCCAGCTCTCCCATCCCGCACACTGCCTCTGGCTCCAAGGTCTACTCCACTCTTTCCTCCAGGGGTGTGGGTGGTGGTATAGTGGATGGTCCCCCTCCAGTGCCCCTCATCTCCCGGAGCCGCTCTGCCACCCTCTCCTTGGTCCGGGAGCGCAGGTCATACCACCGTTTCTTCAATTCTTCTGTACTCTGGTGGCTCACACCCAGGGAGTTTACCTTGTCCTGTATTTCTGCCCAAATCCTTTTCTTTTCCACCTCTGGCACACTGAGGGCTGCCCTCCCAAAAAGTTGTTCATGGTGCTGACAGCATTCCTCAGTCAGCACCTCCAGTTCTTTTTCTGCAAATTTCAATTTGCGCTTCCTAGGAGTGTCTGCCATGGTAGCTGCTGTTCCTCCTGTTTGCAGTTTAGCAATTTAAAATGGGTGTGGGCCTCCCTCCTCCCAGGTGTATTTGTAAACTTCCTGGCTGTGATGTCATCATCAGGTGCCAGGAAGTGTTTGCCAGAGTGTTCTGCTGCACCTGCATTCAATTTGCAGCACAGTCGCAATTTGCGACACCCACTCGCAATTTGCGTGTTCATTTTTAGCGCGGTCGCAAAAAGCGACCTCACAAACAACGGATTCGCAATCTGTGGTGCGACTTCATTTGCGAGTCGCAAATTGAAGTCGCTTTTTCTTCTTGGATACCATTTTGCGAGTCGGAAATTGCAAGTTGCAACGACTCGCAATTTCCGACTCGCTAATTTTTTCCTACCTACATCTGGCCCTAAGTTCCCATGGAAGTAAGAGCCTGACATTTGATCTTGTCCTTTGAATGCACAGCAAATGTAATGAGATACAAAAAAAATTTACAGGTCTGTTTACAGAAAGAGAGCACTTGGAAGGATACTGTAAATAAGGTTTGGGTAAGGGACGAACTCAAGCTACATAACCTAAAACAAATAAAGCTAGCAAATTGAAAGCAACCAAATGTGAGGTACAAAGCCAATGGCAAGCAGCGGGCAGAATGCATTCCCAATGAAGCTCTATGAATGTACTTAAAGGGACATCCATGGGACACTTTTTTAATCCAGTCTGTATCTTGCACAGGTTTGGCCACATCAATCACCCAGGTAGTATAACGAGAAGACCTGGCGTGGTATCAATGTTGCAGGAAAGGTCTGTACACCCAATCTATCAGTTTGCCACCTGTCCCTATGGTGTAGAGCTTCCGGCACACCTCATGTAGGGTTAGTGCTAGGTGGCAGGCATGAAATAGGGCATTTAATGATTGTTTGAATTGGATATAAGTAAGTAGTTGACCAGGGTGAAGATGGTAGTCTGCCACAAGGGTTTGGAAATTTAGTACCTTGCCATCCAGAATCAAATTCCCCAATTTTAAGACACCTGCTGCATGCCACTGATGGAATTGCTCTGAGCACAGCTGTCCTGTGCAAGTGGGAAGACTTAGCAAAGGTGGTGCAGGAGCACAGGGTTTCTTCATGTCAGTGAGTTTACAGGTTCTAGGAAGGCAAGAGAAAGCTGTGCATGATAACCCATAATGGTCGTCCGTAGAATGGTCAGTAGGAAACAATGAGCAATGCCGTAAACCCTCCTTAAAACTCTTTACGGCTAAACCCCATCTTGCGCAGGGGGTGGGCAGAAGGCCAGTGAGCCACCCATTGGACCTGTGCAGCTGCATAAGTTCTAAGTCCAGAAGGCCTAATCCACCCGCAGTCACGGCTAGCTTTAGAGTGGAAAGAGCTAACTGATGGCGTCTGAGCGACCAAATCAGATATATGGCATGTCTGAAGAAGGAAAGAAGGATGAGCAGGGGAAGGTTTGCAAAATAATACTATCATCGAGGTAGCACACACTCTTCACTAGTGCCACGTGGCACACTACAGAAAGCAGAAGAGAAGACCGAAAAGCAAACTGGGCTCTGAGGGACTGTGACGCTCTGCCAAGATTTCCATCCTGCAAATCAGTGGGAGAATGGTAGATATTAATCACTTAGGTATCGAAAGGTAATTGCTTCCCAGTTCAATCTGAGGCCTAATTGTATATAAAGGGGAAAACAGTGTCATTTGTTAAAGAAACACTAATTACATTTAAAAATGTTTACATTTTGTTCGCACAATTTACATCCCAAATAATTTGAAGGTTCTATGTGTACTTGACACTTAGGGATAACCCAGATCACTAGTTTGGCTTTTGCTCAATTTCAAAACCTTTTAAGACATGGACAAAGCGGGCTCTTGCCTTGCACAACCTTGCAAGGGGTCTGGCCCCTGCTCACTCTTCACAAGCACGAACAGTGGACCATTGCACCAGAACAGTTTGCCAAGGTGGTGGGTGCTGCTTGTTCAACCACTTGACAATGCCCCTTTTGTTTCTCTCCTGTCTGCAGAGACAATTCCCCAGGTACCCAATACCTTCGGATAGTCTTGGTGGAGCCATTGTGTCTGATTTTAGGAATTGTTCCACCTTGTTTTTCTCTTCCTTGTTTATCTTGTTCTTAGCAACAACCTCCTGTTTCATCCTCCTCTTTTATTATCTTTGACTGGTAGTCCAGGCTCCCAGTTCTGAGATAAATGTAGAGTCCCAGACATACACTC